>NC_050578.1:273382179-273682179 GCF_011100635.1 Trichosurus vulpecula
GCAAAACCCAAAATGATATCACATTAAAAGTAGATTTGGAAAGGGGGTGGCACCTGCTTGAAAAGCTGGGGGGATCCAGAGGCCTGCAGAACAGGCCATACAGGAATGAACAAAGGAAATGAAGACATTCAGAAGATAGAGGAGAAGCATGGCAGCAGCTTTCCAATCTGTGCAGGGTGATCAGGAGAAAGGATTTTCTTTCAGGCTGAACCAAATGGGCAAAAGTTTCAAAGAGCCAGAATTATGCTGGATGGCAGGAAAAACTTATTCACGCTGACTGCTGTCTACAGGGGGATTGGAAGGAATTATCAGAGGTCTTTGAGCAGAGACCAGATGACCGTTTCTCTGTAAGCTTTGATTTCCTCATCTAGAAAAATGTAGAGTTTGGAATAGATGACCTTTCCACTCCTTCCCAGCACTAGATCTGTGACCCTATGTGTCCTTCCAGCTTTGAGAATCTAATCAAGAGCCGTAACTCCCAACAGGCATTGTGTACACAGCCAGCTTAGACATAGATATGCACCATATACACACGTACAGGTTGTTGTTCAGCCATTTCAGTCACGTCCAACTCTATGACCCCATTTGGAGTTTTCTTGACAAAGATACTGGAACGGTTTGTCATTTCCTACTCCAGCTCATTTCACAGATGAGTAAACTGAGGCAAGTAGGGTGAAGTGACTTGCCCAGGGTCACACAGTTTGTAAGAATCTGAGGCCAGATTTGAACACAGGAAGATGACTCTTCCTGACTTCAGGCCCAGCAATCTGTGCACTGTGTCACCCAGCTGCCTGTGTGTGTGTATGTCGTATGTATATGCATAGACATGTATACATACATACTGACAATCCTTTTAGATTATTTGAACCCCAATAAGATCCAAAGCCTGAACAAATCAACCAGACTGCTTTGCTTTACTCTAAAAATGCCCTTTTCTGTGTCAGCAACTTCAAAAACCAGATAAGGTTGACAAGGAGCATCTCTCCTGTTGGTGACAGGATGTCTTCGACCAGAACAGTGGGGTTTCTCTTATCTTGGTATTCTAGGGACATTTGCATATATGGGAGAAGCACAAACATCCTGGGACCTTAATTTCTCACTGACACTACTTTGTCAATTGTCTTGTCTTACTGTATTTATGACTCATTCAACTAAGAAAGTTCCTTTCTCGTGATACGGAGACCACAAATTGGAGTTGAGATGGTTCTAAAGTGTGTTTAAACCTTCTCATTCTTTTGTCAGTCAGCCAGAAGTTTCCTTCTGACTCCATGATCATGTATCTGCTAGCTTTAAGGGAATAAACAATATGAACTCATATCGCCTAGCCTCTTTGCCTCCTTTAACCAAACTTTCAGGTTGACAGTACATATATATATATATATAATACCTAGCATGCATATAGCACCTACTATGTGCGAGGTAGTGTATATTAAGCCCATTTGATCTTCACAAAAGCCCTGGGAAGTAGGCATTACTGTTCTCTCCAGTTTACAGATAAGGAAACAGAAGCAAACAGACTGATTTGCCAGGGTCACTACTAAGCTACTAAGTGCCTCAAGTCAGGTCTTCCTGACTCCAGGCCCAGTGTTCTTACCCACTGTGCCTACACACACGTACACACACACACACACACACACACACACACACACGCACATATGTATATGCATGTCTGTATGTATAGCTGTGTGGGTAAGTAGCTTATGAATATGTGCGGATTTGTATATCTATACATGCGAGAGGAAGGACTGGAGCCCAGGTCCTGTGACTTAGAGGCCAGATTCCTATCTACTATACCATCCCGGTATAAGTCACTTGAGTTAATATATATTGGTTCAGTGGCTCCTAAGGGAGCATTTTCAGCAGCTAATGAACTTGTTGCTGCCACCAGGATGGCTTCCTGGATCAAAAGCCAGCCCTCAATAACCAAATACTGATAATAAAACCCAGGCCGTAAAGTAAGAGAAGCACAATTTCCCCTTTGATCACTAGGTCAGAGGCCCACTTGAACCCACCTCACAAACGCAAAACACTTAATACAGAATGAAAGAGCATGCCTGCCCATTTCACATGTGTACACACCTGGGCATTTGTGTGCACCCTGTTCAGCAACCTAGCGGCTCTCCATTCCCTCCAGGATCAAACAATAAATCCTCTACTTGCCTTTGAAAACCCATCATAACCTCTCCCCTTCCTACTTTTCCAGTCCTCTTAAACTTTATTCCTATCTACACATGCCACAATCCAGTGACACTCTGGCCTTTTTGCTGTTCCCCACACATGACACTCTACCTCCCTATCTGGTGTCTTCCCAGCCATCCCCCATGCCTACAATGCTCTCCCCTCTCATTTCTGCCTAAGAACCCACGGACCTCAATGTCCACTCTAAATGGCTCTCTCAACATGTCAGTAACAACAGTCAACAGCTATTGTACCTTTCTTGGTTTTTTTCAAGTATTCTTGAATGTTTGAATGACTTTTTGTAATTCACAGAGCACAGAATGGTTGCTCCAGAGCTTGTTCCCATATATACTTTCCTAGAGTCCCAAATGTCTTACTCTGACCTTCATAAAATTTACATGTTCTTCATTAACCATAGGTTCTCTTCCCTGTCCCTGCCAAATATCAGCCTCCACAAACTGACAAGATTTTTCAGATACCATATTCATACCTTCATAGTGCTGCTATATAAAGCCAATATTTAGCATCCACCAAAGAGCAGTGATCAAGAGCAAACGTCCAGAACAACTTGCTCAACTCCAACTATGAAACAGAAATGAGAACAACACAGCAACCACAATTACTAACAGATTGGGGCAATGACGCATCAGTCGGTGCTTTCTTGGTCAGAGATCAGAACTAGTATTCTTATCAAAAAATACTTAAATGATGCTTAAAGATAATGGTTGAGCATTAGTGCAGAAAATACCACTTAAAAGCCAAACAAAAGGCAACCCCCCCAAAAAAAATAGCATGGAATTTAAACTAGAAAGAAAATAAGTACATTGCATGAGTTTCTCCAACCCCTTATAATACTTAGACTAGGGGCAATGTGATGGCCTCTGAGGTCTATGTGGTTCCCTCTTCTGCTACTGTAGGAAACTTATATTAAACAAAAAGATAAGAATACCACGACAATAGCTCCAAACCCCCACTTGTGAAAAATCCTAACATTTAGGCAAAGGTTTGGGTAAAGAAGCAGCAGAGTAAAGGTCAGAAGGGTAACAAACATTTATTAATCAATCAACCAAGCAAAATTTATTAAGTACCTACTGTGTGCCAGGTACTCTGCTAAGATCTAAAGATACAAAAAGAGGCAAAAGAAGATCCCTGCCCTCAAGGAGACAACGAGTAAGCAAAAACATACAAAGCAAGCTACATACAGAATAAATAGGAAATAATTAACAGAGGCGAGATTACCATTGCCGGAACTTGCTGACCAGTGTGGTTGTGGACCGGCACCAGGAGGGGAAAACGGGGAAAGAGCAGGCCTCTTCTTGGACCTTCTCTCAGTCCTTGAGGACGTGATTCCAAGTGGCAGCTCCAGTGCGGGCCTTTTGCTTAAAAGCCCTCGGTCACACAATGGTTGCCCCTCCTCTCTAAACCACAGTTCAGTCCAACTTTCTCTTTCCATTTTCACCAGATTTCCCCAATGCCACTGACTTTTTTCTGGTTCAGCTCTTGACAGCCCCTTCCTTAGCTGCCAAGCCCTTAAAATCTCTCTTCTGAAACTTGAGTAAAAAGCTATCACCCTCAGAAATTCCTCAACTAGCCTTGTCAGGTCACTCCAGTTCATCAAGGATTTTTTGTACCCATATCTAAAGTATGTGTACCCATATGTATCTATGTATATGAATATTATATAAATATATATGCCTGTAAATATACACATGAATACATGTGTGGTGTACACACATATATTTTAGGATATGGACATATATATATACACACACACCTCTTCTCACTTGGTTAAAGTTCTAGGGTTCACATTTTCGCTCTCCCTTTAGACAAGATGGGGTAATTCAGTTGATAAAAGGTTCAAAGAAAACACCGAAAGGAGTGCTAAGCTTAGAAATTACATGAAGCCACTGTGGGAAGCTAAGGAAATGTTAGCCTCCAGCCCCCCATCCTATATCACCCTGACCCAGAGCCTGAGGTTGAGGGAGACCTGTGCAGTTTTTCTAATCCTCACTCTTGACCTCTCTGCAGCCTTGGACGCTATGGATCATTCTTTCTTCCTTGATACTCTCTTTTCTCTAGGTTTTCAGGACACCCCTCTCTCTCCCCTGGTTCTCTTCCTACCTCTTTGACCACTCCTTCTCTGTCTCCCCAGGTCACACCCTCTAACTGTAGGTGTCCCCCACATTGTCCTGGGCTCTCCTCTTGTCTCCTTTTATGCCACTTCACTTGGTGATGTCATCAGATCTTATGGATTTAATTACCACCTCTATGTTGTAGGATAGATTGATTCTCAAATCTTGCCCCAATCTCTCACTGACTTCCAGTCTCACATCTCCAACTGCCTTTCAGACATCTCAAACTGGATGTCCAGTAGACCTGTGCAGAAGTGAACTCATGGTCTTTCCCCCTAAATATACCATCACCACCACTACCACCTTCACTATTACAGTCAAGAGGATTTGCTAGGGCTAAGTTGGGAGGGAAAGGGTAACGAGACAAAAAAATAAATGAGCCCTGGGGTGGTTGGGGGAGTGATCAGGCAGGGCCTCCTGCAGGAGGTGGGGGGGGGGGGGGGCGCGGAGCTAGTCTAGGAAAGGTGGGTAGGGGAGGGGCGGTAAGGGGAGAGCATCCGACGGGAGGGATCAGAGGGGCAGGCCCTTGGGCCGGGCTTCTTGAGCTTGTTTCCTGCTGGTGGGGTGATTGGGAACGGCACTTATCTTAGATCCCAGCTAGCTCTGAAATTCTCTGATCCAGTGGACATTGTGGAGTGTGAGAAATGGTGGGAGCAGTTTTGTTTCTACAGAACTGAAAGTCTCTCCCCCATCCCCTAGCTTTAGTGCAAAGACCAGGCTTCTGTTCAGGTTAAAGGTTAGAGGCTTGCACACATGCTTAAGGAACTGGTTGAAGGAGGCTTGTGGTGGACAGTTCACCGGCTTGCATCTGGCTGATGAAGAGCCTGGTGGGAGATTAGAATTAGGAGCCAATAAAATGACTGGCATTTGCCTGAGTCCTTGTACTTTCTCTGTTCAGGAGATGTACCCATTTATTCAGGAGGAATAAATTAAGATATAATTAAAAGTATTGGTTATTCTTAGACAACGTTAAGTGTGTTTCTAACATGGATCAATCATAATAACCTGGAAAAGGAAGGAAATGAAAAGGAACCAACAACTCCAAATCAAATATCCTTTGTTTTTTTAAGTATTTAACCTCCAGGGAACATATGAATTGATAGCTCAAAATAGAACTATAATTTGTTTCAATATGGAAAAAGTTACAGAAGACTGATGTAATTCATTTCCTTTTACTTCACTTCTTCCAGACAATACTGGGAACATCAAAACAAATTGATTGTAACACTAGATATGAGAAGCAGTACAGGGTAGTGGACGAAGGGCCAGCCCTTAACTCAGGAAAGCCTGGTTTCAATTCCTAATTCTAACATATGCTAGTATCTATTTAACTTCTCAGTCACTTTTCCATTTGGTATAAAATGATTAACCAATGAGTATCCCTAAAGAAATCTCCAACACTTTAATTACAGATGAGTTGTCAAACTTTATTGTCTGAGGGAATTTCCAACCCTTCCCCACACTGACAAAATCACAAGACTAAAATAATAAATGTCAATGGTCTGAATTATCTTATTGAAGCAAAAAAAAAGTTGATATGAAATGATGAAAAGTTTAGTAAACTAAGAGCCAAAACAACGATATACACAATAATTGTAACAGGGTAAATGGGGAAAAAAACCACAAAAAAAATCAAAAGCAAATGTTGCAAAATTATAAAGAATAAGCTTGGCTTGAAAGAGGATGTGAGAAACACAGCTATGGGGATCACAGGACTCCCTAGGCAGGGTCAGGAAGTAAGCCCAAGATGTGCTTCCACAGCTCATTGCTTTCCTGGTTGTATAACCTTAGGAAGATCTGTGTGATAGCCTACTCTCATCCAAAGAACTCAGAAACAGAGTGGGCAGAGAAAAACATTTATTACACTTCTAAAGAGAAAGCGGGTGCAGTGCTCACTAGGAACACCTACACCGATACAGAAATGGGATGAAGTTGGGATGACCCTCCCTGTCAGAGTTAGGGTTAGTTTACATTCTTCATTTCCCTACATTCCTTATGCAGATTATGTAGTTGTGGTAGTGAGTATACTTGACTGGGACATGACCCCTCAGGCTTGAACTGGTTGTACCAGCCTAGGCTTTCTAGTCCCCCTGACTCCAGAATGGCCATCGTCTTAGTAAGTGAGCTTCCCCACAGCTATTATCTCCCAATAACTTCTGTGGAAGCAAAACAAGATACCATAATATCCCTTCTTACAAAGATATATGAGAAGACATCCCTTTGCAGAGGTGGAAGGTGCACAAATGTTGCACATTGCACATATTTTCAGACTTTTTCACCATATATTGATAAGTTATGCTGATTTCCTGTTTTTCTTTTCTTTTTTTGTCTTTAGAAAATACTATTTGTCATATAAAATGGTTCCAGAGAGGGAAAGAAAGGGTATTGGGGAAAATTATAGGGATATAAAATAACAGAAGATATTAATAGAAACTCATTTTTAAAAGAAGAAATCAAGAAACAAAGCTCTCTGGTATATTGCTTGCAGGCAAGGCAAAAGATAGCTAGATTAAGAAGTTGGTCTAAAATACATCAGGGGTGGCATTAATAGCTGATAAACTAGAATTCAAATAAGAATCTGTCAAAAAGCACTTATTCCTGTTATGTGCCAGTCCTTTTACTAAGTGCTAAGGATGCAAAGACAAAAGACAAAAAGTGAAACAGTTCCTTCAAGGAGCTTACATTCTAATATAAATATAGAAAGGAGAAGAAATGGGAAGGAGGACACTAGCAGCTGAAACTGTTTCAAGTAAACAGTGTTGGGCTTAGTTTTGCAGGAAATCAAGAATCCAAAAATGCAGAGGGAGGAGTAAGAGCATTTCAGGCATGGAGACGATTAGGTTTAACAATTAAAAGGGCATTGGTAGATTTGGGGAAAGGGATGAGGTCAGGGTTGCAGAGCGTTTAGAAGAGACTGGGGAAAGAGGACCATAGATTCAGCACATGTAAATATATTTTTCAAAGATTTTGAGAAAGAAGGAGAGAGAAAGGTTGATAGCTGGTGAGGATGGCAGGGTCTAGTAGGGTGCTTTTTAAGGATGGAAGACACTTGGACATGTTTGTAGGAAGCACAGAAGGAACTGGTAGACAGGAAGCTTAAAGATTAGAGAGTGGAGATGAGGGTGGGAGCAATCTGTTGCAGAACACAAGAGGGGATGAAATCAAAGGTATGTGTACAAGAGACAGCCTTGATGAAGAGAAGGGCCACTAGTCCTAATCAGAGTCTACAGTAAAGGAGAAAATAGTAAGAGATGAAGTCAAGAGTAGATGAGGAGGAGGGCTGTGAGTGGAAGATAGAGAAGAGGGAACTTGAGATGTAAAGTATAAGGGTGAAGTCCTCAGCAGAGGGAAAGAGAGACAGAAAGACAGACAGACAGACAGAGGAAGAGAAAGGGAAGGTCTTAGAACAGCTGCTGTATTTAGTAGGATAGAGAATTAAAGAGTAAAAGGATTCCCTTGCTACAATGAAAACCCAATTGAGGTCAAATAGCCTAAATTTGTTGTGGGTCCAGTTAAAATAGTTTCATGACTTCCTCTAACTCTGTTGGCAGCACATGAGTAGGAGTGGAGGAGGTGGCTGGTGGGAGTAGTCCATGGTTAGGGTTTGACAAGGTACAAGCACAACAAGACAAGCCTTGGAGAGTAGATAATGTACAGCTGGACTGGTTCCCTAAGGAGTTGAACTTGGAAGGGAAGAAAAGTGCAGCCAGAGCAGAGGTGAGAGCCCAAAAATGGACCAGGGAGCTGGAGGGCTGGATAAGGTCTGGACAATGAAGAATGAAGACGAGGTTTATGTGGAGTAAAGCAAAGGGAAGGATGGAAAAATAGGAGATTTTGATCAGGTAAATGTTGAAGTTCTTGATCATGGAAGAAGACACTTTTGGGTGATGGCAAGATCAAAAGCAACCTCATCTGCCAGGTATAGCAGATGAGTAGGTCTCAAATGTTGAGTACATGAAGGAATTGAAGTAATTGAGGTTAGGGTATTTGAGGGAACATCAGCACATATGTTGAATTCTTCTAGTGTGAGGGCTGGATTTGGAGTGAAAAGGAGATCTGTGAGCCCAGAACTGAACTTAATTGAGAAAAGAGGAAGAATGTCCTGGGGCCAGATAATTAACAGCTAATAACCACCAGGATCTACATTGGGGGATAACATTTAGATGGTGTGACCCTCAATGGAGGAGAGCTTATTGAGTGATAATGGTGGAGGGAAAATCTGGAAAGGGCAGTGGGGAACAAAGGTTATTTCAATTCCTCCCTTAGGACCAGTGATTTAGAAGTGGGAGAGAAGTTTCCACCAGTACTGGGAAGGATGGCCAGAGATGCAGTATCAACTGGAAGGAAGCCAGATTTCAGTGAAATGTACAGTATATAAGGAGCATGAGAAGAAGAGCTCAAAAATGAAGGAGAATTTGTTAGTTATAGAGTGTGGGGTACAAGACCCTTACCAATATAAAATTTATAAAGCAAAGAGGAATCTTGAGGTAAGAACAGAAAATATTTATTCAATTCTCAAGAGGAAGGGGCATCACCTCCATGAGGATGGACTAGCAGAGGAGACAGATTACAAAAGACAAGTCACCAATTTATATCCTCAGGCGAAAGATTCCTGCCCACCACTATCCCTCCTCTCCATTGGCTGGGAGGCGTGCTTACAATCTAGGTGCAAAAAAGCACAAAGAAAAAAGACAAAGAACCAGGAAATCAAGCACAGCCAATCCAAAACATATCTCCTTATTTAGCAGCTAGCTGCTGATGTGGCAGTAATATGGCTAAGGTAAAGAGGAGGAATGAGGGAGCGAGGGGGAGTCTTCCTAGATCAGGAAAGAAACAACCCGTATGTAGTCCATTATATCCTTATTTGGTAAAAACTTTGTGCTAGCACTAAGGAAGAGAAGGGGAGGGCACTTACTGCCCCAAGCCCTGCATTCCTAGGAGTTAGGTAATCCACTCCCTGCAAAGTTAAATCCCGAGTCCATTTTAATCGCCACCCCCAACTCCACTTGCTTTAAGAATGAAAGAAGGAAATAATTTCTATTTTCTCTCTCTGTGAAGTCTTCACATGAGTTATCTCCTACTCAAGAGGGAGTCTCAAAGGGCACAGAAGATGGGGCAGGGAGGTGTGGAATAGGGGCTGAGGTCATTCAGGATGAGAGAGCAGGCAGCAGGGGTTGGGGATCCAGAATCACAGGCGCTAGGAGAGCAGGAGGGGGAGAGATGCCAGGCTGAGTATCAGTGCAGGGGAGGAGTACCACTTCGCTCCTTTCATCTGATGAAGCTCGGTGAGTGGAAGGTCAAGGTTGACTTTTGGATTCTGCGCAGGCCTAAGGTTGTCTACCAGGTGCAGTGTGGCCTTGTGATTGTGATTCAGTCACTTACAGTCTTTGTATAGGTATGAGGTAAGCCTTCAGGGTTGCTTTCATTTGCATTTTTTCTATTAGTGAAGATAAAGCATTTTTTCAAACAGATATGGATAGTTTGCATTTTATCTTGAGAAAATTTCTTCTCATTTTTTCGCCACTTATTTATTCAAGAATGGCTCCTGATCTTACATACTTATCAGTTTCACACACACATGTATATGGTATCCCAAGTCTTAGTGCTTTAGTAGCTTCAAAAGCTATGAACTTGCAAAAAAAAAAAAAAACACTTGAAAGGCTAATGATGTGACATATTAAAGTATCGATACATCTCATTAAAATTCAGAATAACCACCACCTTGTGCTACACATCACTCTAGTAGATTTTTGAACTCTGTAAAAACTTTCATTCACTACTGCTCTGTGATCGTAAGGATCACATATGTAATCCTAGTCTTAAGGTCATCCAAAGAACAAAGTTTTGGTACATCCGCAACAATATTAACATGACCCAACGAGAAAAAGTCTAGTGGAAATAAATCAGGTGCCTGAGCCAGCTGGGCAAGAGGGCCTCTGCCCCTCCACTGCCTGGAAGGCAAAATGCATAATGACTGGATGCTCTATCTTGTTAACATTTTTAAAAATTTTTATTCAAAACGCAAAACATTAAATAAGTATAAAATAAGCTTCCAAATAATTTTTGTGTGTTTGTAGCACTTGTACTTCTGAAGTTATTAAAGCTTAAAACTGTACTAAGAGTTTCGGGACATCTTATCTATTAGATGCCAAATTTCTGTAAGAGATAAATGAAGCAAGGATTTTTCTTTTTGCATTTGTTTTGTAAATTCAGTAGTTTCTCCTCTTATTCTAGTAGCATTTATTTTTTAGTGCATAAACTTTTAGAAATAATATTTTAATTTTTCCCAATTACATTGTAAAAACAATGTTTAACATTCGTTTTTTTTAAATTTTGAATTCTAAATTCTCTCCCTCCCACATCTCCCCTTTCCTCTGTCCCCTCCCCTCCCCTAAGGTAAGCTATTTGATATAGGTTATACATATGCAATCATGATGCATAGACTTTTACATTTAATTATATTTTATGATCTTATCTATCCCTTATTTAGTTATTCTCTCCTAACCATTTAATAATGAAAGGCATCTCTAAGTTTTTTTGTGATGTGACTGTTACATGTAAACAATTTTCGTTTAGAGCCTGGTGACATGTGGTCTGAGGTATTTACTGGTTGAAACCTAATTTCTGCCAAACAGATTTCCACTTTTCCCCCCATTCTTGTTGAATAGGAGGTAGTTTGTGTTCTTAAGTTTATCAACCAATAAGCTACAAAGTCCTGTTGCTTCTGAGCCTTATCAAATACTTTCCTCTTCTAACCAATACCAAATCATTTTTAAATGCTACTTTTATTGATGTCATTAGATTTTGTATCTCCTTTGTTTCAGGACATATCCTTCTCCTACTGTCACTACGGAAGTCACCCCATAACAACAATTTTTTTTGAAAAAGAAAAAAGTTCAAAATATCTGCCAACACATCCACAAACCTAACGATGTTCCATATCCGTAGTTTCCCCCTTTGCAGAGAAAGCAGGGAGATGGATATTCTCAACTCTTCTCCAGGGTCAGGCTTGATCATAATAATTGTGCAGAATTAAGTTTCTTAATTTCTTATAAATTTAACCAATACCAAATAATTTTAAGGATTACTGCTAATTGTGATGTAGTTTGAGGCACCTTTTATATTATTTTTCATTATTCACTGCAACTTCTAAGCCTTTTGCTCCTCTAAGTAAATATTGTTACTTTGTTTTATTCTATGGAATAAATCGTTGGTTGATCAGGGACAATGAAGTACATTTTGGGGGGACTTTGGGATATGAGGGATTGATTGTTTTATCCTATGGAATAACTTCTTGGGTGGTTGATCTTTGCAGGGGACTTTGGGATATGAGGGGTTCATTTCCAATTAATCCCTTTTTGGAAGCCATGTACATCCTGGGCATTACGTGAATTTGTTCAAATTCTTTTCGACCTCACCTTCTTGTCCTAGCATGGTGAGTCCAAACTTCATTTGAATGACCCTGCATACTGCAAAGATCCATTAAAGAAATGTTTTCACTTCCCTTAGTGTTTCAGAGACCCACTATAGAAAGTTTGGTGGACCCCTCAAACTAAGTTGCCCTATGCATTTGCAGGGATCCAATTGAGAAATACATAAGTTGACCTGTGGATGGAGGGACTGTCTACCTGAAAGTATGGTTAAAGGAGGCAAACAGGCTAGGTGATATATAAATTCATATTGTTTATTCCCTTAAAGCTAGCAGACACATGTTCATGGAATCAGAAGCAAACTTCTGATTGAATGACAGAAGAATGACAAGGATTAAGTACACTTAAGAGCAATCCCAGCTCCAGTTTATGGTCCCCATGTCATAAGAAAGGAAGTTTCTTAGTTGAATGAGTCATAAATGCAGTAAGACAAGAAAATTGACAAGGTAGTGTCACTTAGAGATTACAATCCCAAAATGTTTGTGCCTCTCCCGTATATACCCCTAGAATATCAAGATAAGAGAAATCCCACTGTTCTGGTTGCAGACATCCTGCCACCAAAAAATACTCCTTGTTAACCTTATCTGGTCTTTGAAGTTGCTGACACAGGAAAGGGCACTTTTAGAGTAAAACAAAGCAGTTTGGTTGATTAATTCAGGCTTTGGATCGTATTGGGGTTCAAATAATCTGAAAGGATTGTTGGGAACAATTAGAGAAATTTTCATACAGGAAGGCTAGTTTGTCACCTGCCTGTGAGTAGGAGACCCCTGGGCTCCCATCCCTGTTGCTAAAGCTCCACGTATGTGCCTTGAGACCTCATCTGGGATTGTGCTTGCCCTCTAAGTGGAGAAACTTGGGGGTTTTTTTCCTTTTATTTTTTGCCATCGCTAATTATTTTAATTTTGTTCTTTTCTAGTTGCTTTTGGTCTGGTCAAGCCCTTATAAGCAGCAGGCAGAAGGTAGCACAGGAGAACTTTGTAAAATGTTTGCTTGTTGAATTTGTATGTTTTTATCTATGGACTTTGTAGATTTCCCTATGGACAAAGTAGACTTTGCCTGTGCTCTTTGAATGATACCCACTAGGTCACTTATTCAGAATTACATTGATGTAAAAAGTGAAAAACAATAAAAAACCTCCTAAAAATCACTATCCTGTATGGATTGTGCTAAGACCTTTTAGTCAAGGTCCTGGGGAGATACTCTCCAAAGGACATCTCCAGAAGACTATCCATCTTTGGAGGGACGGTCTGCTGTGCCCAAAACACCCTAATTGATTTGTTGGAATATTTGATCAGGGAAGAAGAATAGGGTTAATCAGGGAACTCAGACTGACTTGATGTTCACTTGCTGAGATTACGCGGGACATTTGTAGATTGGAGTCTGTCCCTTGGAGTTAGGCCTGGACACTGAGCCCGTCGTGGAGGAGGGTATGATGTGCCATGCTAGGGTGCAGTGAGTCCCTCTGGTCCTCAGGGTCTAGGGCCATGCTGAAGCTGATTGGTCATGGAGAGTCGGGAGGAAAGAGCCCCCACACCCACATTATTTTACAAAAAGGCTCTGTGTTTTCTTTTCTACCATAGTAACATCTCTCAAATACTCTCCCTTCTCTACTTTGACTCTGCCTCTCCTGGTACAGGCCCTCATCACCTGTTGCTGGATTACTGTAACAGCTGCTGGTGTGTCAGCCCACCTCAAGTCTCTCTGCACTCCAATCCTTCTTCCATTCAGCCACTAAAGTGATTTTCCTAAAACCCAGGTCTGATATCACCCCCCTCCCAACTCAGTTAATTCCAGTGGTTCCCAATTACCTCCAAGATAAAAAATAAAATTCATATTCTAGCTATCATCTGCCTTTCCAGTCTTCTTACACTTTCCTCCCCTCCATGCATTCTTGGATCCAAGAAACACAGGACTATCTACTGTTCCTCACACAGGACACTCCCATCTTGCAACTGAACATTTTCACTGGCTGTCCCTCCGAGCCTGGAACTCCCTCCATTCTCATCCTGGCTTTCTTTGAGTCCCAGCTAACATCCCACCTTCTGGAAGAAGCCTGTACCAGTCCTTCTTATTGATCTTAGTGCTTTCCCACAGAGACTAGCCCTAATTTATCCTCTATATATATATTGTAACTTAGTTATTTCCCTTGGGTTACCCCATTAGACTGTGCAAGGGTTGGGGTTTGTTTGTTGGCCTTTCTTTGTATCCCCAGTCCCTAACATGCATGCCTGGCACACATGCGGTTGGCACTTTAAGAAATGCTTGGTGACTTCTTGTCTTATGATTCTTTTCCAGTACTTTCTTTTCTTCAGACTTACAGACTTTCTAGGACTTTTCCTCCCCTCCCAACTCTCTAATCTCCCTAAGGAAATGGAAGCCTGCAACAGAAATCCATGGCAGCTGTAGTTTGGACCTTTGAATACCTAGCTGCCCTCTTCTGCCTTTTAGTTCTTTTTCTGAGGTCAGCTGCTGGTAATTCTGAGGAACAACAGACATTTGTGGATCAAGAGTTTCTGAGCATAGGATTCAGGCATCAAACTAGTCTCAAAAAATCACTGTTATCCTCAACTCCTCCCTCCCATTCACCACACATATCCAGCCAGATCTTGTTTCTGCTGTCACAGCACCTCTGTACTCACATAACTGCCATCTTGGTTCAGGCCCTCATCAACTCATACCTGGACTGTCACAGTACCCTTCTAATTGCTCTCTGTACTCCAAGCCCTTCTCTCAGCTGCTGCAGTGATATTCCTAAAGCATGGGTCTCACAAGTTACTTGGAGAGTGTTGCTTCCAAGTAAATGCAAAAGAGCCTAATTCAGCAGTCCTTACCACAAAGCTATCTTTACCTTCCAGGAATAGTAAAGTGGCTTGTTGGAGGTGATTTGTTTTCTGTGCACATGCATGCCTTGGGGACCTTTCTGTGAAGTATCCATATTAAACATTGACTACCTTTGTGGGAATGGTTCCCTGACACCCACCTTTTCGGGGGAAACCCTAGATATGAGCCATACTTAAGCATTGTTTTAAAGACTTTCCTGGAAGGATATAGGTGGAGGTGGGCCTTGAGACAGACTCTGGCCATCTTTGGATTCAGCCCAACTCTGTCTCCCTCCTCCCCAGAAGGAAGCACCCAGGTCCAAGTGAGTCCAGTCTGCTTCATTGTGGTCCCCTGGGCTTTGGGGGCCCACCCAGAAAGTAAAGACACTCTGGGGCTGAATAACAAAATTCCCCACTCCCTTTCCAGATGGTTAGCACTATCAGGGCACTATCAGGGACTCAAGTAAATACCCAACAGGGTTGTCAAGGTCCAGATACCCATCTTCTCCCTCAGGGAGGCTGGTGCCTGATTCTTGAACTCAAGCTTCCCTAACTTGAAAGATCTCAAACTCAGGATTACCCATGAAATAACCCTTGAGCCTGGAAATACTCGTTCTTAGGATTGCCAATTGTCAACTGTGCTCGAGGGGAAAACAGAAGGAAGACCTCCTGGATCTGGAAATGACCCTCTTGGGTTCCCCTAGGCAAACAAAGACTTCTTTGCTTATGTTTCTCCTGCAAGTAGCAGTTTTCTGCTGGGAGGGAGGGAGGGGAAGGTGATCAGAGAGAAAGAGGGGGAAATATCCCCCTCCAATAACTGTACACTTGCGTATGGAAATCTGAGAGAGAGAAAGTTCAGACAAGAAAAAGGATGGGAGATTTCCCAGATCCCCGTGATGGGCCGCGGAGGACCTAACTCCTGTGATCATCTCGGAGGCAACTCCATCCACGGGGGACCAAATGAGAGAAGCTCACTGTGTCCTCTCCGCCTGGAGGCAGGGCAAGCTCCCATCAAAGGTATCTTTCTGATGAAAGAGCCAGACCCTGTCATTGCGTCAAGCTGATTGAGGGTGACTTATCTAATAATAATGATAATAACCAGCATTTATCTAGTTTTAAGGTTTGCAAAGGCATGACAAATATGATCTCATTTGGTCCTCACTACAACCCTGGGAGGTAAGTGTGTTATTATCTCCATTTTACAGATAAGGAGACTGAGACAGACAGAGGTGAAGTGTTTTGTCTAGAGTCACACAGTCACTATGTGCCTGAGGCTGGATTTGAACTCGGGTCTTCCTGATTCCAAGTCCAAAACTCTACCCACTATGATACCTAATAATTAATGAGGATGGTTTTCCTTCAATCAGCATTCCTCCTCACCACCCCTTCCCATTGTACTATTCTTTTATTTAGCAATTTTTCATCAGTATTCAGTAGTGATATTGGACCCTCTTTCTCTGCTTAGCCTTCCCTGCATTCAGTATTAGAACCATATTTTTCTCTGAGAAGGAGTTAGGGTACTTTCTCAATTATAGAGAATAATTTTTGTAGCATAGATATTAATTTCTCTTTAAACATTTGATAAATTTCACTTGTAAATCTATCTAAGACCAGGGTTTGTTTGGGGGCTTTTTCCTTTGGTAATTCCTTTATGGTTTCTTCAGTTTTATTGTATGATATTGGGCTGTTTAAGATCTCTAGTTCTTGTTTGGTTAATGTGGATATTTTAGCTTTTTGTAGGTAATCATCCACATTTGCTTAGAATTCTTGGCTTTGCTAGGACATAACTGGGTATAGAAGGTTCTGATAATTCTTTTTCTTTCCCTCTTGAGTGTGTTCACTTTGTTCATGAATTTTATTTTCATGATTTGGTTTTCCTCTTTCTTGAAGTTATTTCTCATTGCATCAGTTCCATGAGGTTGACAGCCAAACCCGGTAATTTCAGGAGAGCATTTCTGATCTGTGAACAGAGAGGGAAGGACCGTCAGGTTGGAAGCCTGTGGTGCCTCCATTCTCCTGAGCACTCAGCTCAGTATTTCCCTTGAAGCTGTCATAACCAAAGAAAAAAGTTAACAAAAATAGGAGCTAGCCTAGGGATGTGGGGCAACCACACTATGCAGGGAGGAGAAAAAAAAAGAGAATCATTGAGAAAAAAGTAGGATAAACAAATCTGGGATTATGCATAGGGAACAAGATTACAACCTGTAGGCATTTCAAACTGAAAACTCCTGGGGCCGAGTCATGACATTGTTTTATACACTTATTTTGCGTTATCCCTGTTATATTGTGTAAAGTTCTGTTGACACCAGTTATCCCAGAATTCCCATTGCCCTATGTAATGGACATGAAAGATCTTGGGACCAAATGTATTAGCAATTTTGATTCGAAGATTTTTCTCACCCATTAATAGGCCATGTGACCTACTTACATCACAGAAAGCCCAAGTTACATGATGGGAGGAGCTTCCTGACAAGAAAAGGAAGTTATGTCACAGAAAATGCTGAGAGAGAGAGAGAGAGAAAGACAATATGGCTGCTGGTGGCTTCTGGTGGCTGCCCTCATGATTGTTAGAACTGAACGGGCTGACTTAGCTGTACTGTGAGTTTGTGTTTGGGGAAGACCCCAGCAGGGGGTTGGAGAGGTTTGGGATGTTGAGGCTCCATGTTGTGATTTTCTGTATTGAATGTTTGGGGTTCCTGGCTGGGTAAAACCTTCTAAGACCAGCCTAAACTGGGTATAACCTTCTGTTATCTGCCTCCTCCACTCTATGGGGCACACTTCTCTTTGAGAAGTCTGGCATGATACTGTCTTCCCTATGAGAAGTAGCTTGCAACAAAGTATGGTTTCTTCCCGGAAGTTTTGACATTGTAACCTCCTGTCTAGAGCCTCTGCCCTGTTACCATGGTAACCAGACAGACTGCTAGGCTTGACCTCAGCTCAACTGAGGTGCACGCTTGACCTCCTTGGCTCTCTGCCTTCTAACTGGATTTACAAGGCTGTTAGCTTCCTGCTGTTCTGCCACCTGAGTTTCTCCATCTTGCTGTGATACCGGCTCAATATTTTCAGACATTTCAGCAGCTGCCTGAGCCTGAGCTCTCTCTCCTAATAGTCTGTCTCTGTGTTCACATACAATACGATAGGCTGTGAGTAAAATCCAGCCTCATCTAGAGACGGCTCTTGGCACTTCTATTCCTGGCTCAACAGTAACTTCTCTGAGACATCACTCGAGATCTCTGGGTCCTCCACTCTGTAGCTTCTGCTTCCAGTCCTCACAGAGACCAGTGCCCTTAGACCATTCCTTTGCAAGGGAGCAATAAGTTACATCTTCCCATCCTGGGATAACCATTTCTTCTTCTAAAGCCCTTCTACCTCTAAAAAGAGATCTTATTCCTTGTGATCCCATCCTCCTAGTCACCAAATGAAACAGTGAGGCAGCAATGACAACATAGATGATCATTGTCAAAATGCCGATGTAGTTCTGTATCACAAAGTATATGAGACTCTCCACAGAGAAGGTAGAAGAAGTAAACCATTTATTCAGACACCAGAGAACCATATCCCATAACCAAATGCTCAGCTCCCACAGCCAGTCAGTCCACTTCATAATAACAGCAAGGAACCCAAAACATTCAATGCAGAAAATCACAACATGGAGCCTCAACATCCCAAAACCTCTCTGACCCCCTGCTGAGGTCTTCCCCAAACACAAACTCACAGTACAGCTAAGTCATCCTGTTCAGTTCTAACAATCATGAGGGTAGCCACCAGCAACCATATTGTCTCTCTCTCTCTCTCTCTCTCTCTCTCTCTCTCTCTCTCTGTCTCTCTCTCTCTGTCTCTGTCTCTCTCTCTCTCTCTCTCTCAGCATTTTCTGTGACATGATTTCCTTTTCCTGTCTGGAAGCTCCTCCCACCATGTAACTTAGGCTTCCTGTGATGTAAGCAGGTTACATGGCCTATTAATGGGTGGGAAAGATCTTCAAATCAAAATTGCTAATACACCGGGGAGGAAAAGCAAGAAAGAGACCTTGCTAGGAAAATCAAGATCTGCAATGGTCAATTTGTAGCCCAAGGACTTCACCTAGGTCTCTAATAACAAAGAAGTTCAAAAGGAGAATGCCGCCATCCATAGTGTACAAGCTGTGACTGAAAGTCCTAAAATGATATCATAATTTAGGGAGACCTAAATTAGGTCTTTTACAAGTACCAAGAAGCTAGCTCTGACTTGCACAGAATCTCATAATTGGGAAAGATACCTCAGAAGTCATCTAATTCAATCCATACCACCCCCTCCCATCCCTACCACAATAAATCTGACAACTGGATGTTTGAAGCCATCCAGTAAGAGAAAGCTCTCTCCTTCCCAGGACAGCCCATTACACAAAGGGGTAAGCCAGACCTGTTAAGAAATCTTCCTTCCATCCAGCCTTAGTTTGCCTCTTTGCAACTGCCACCCATGGCTCCTCTTAGACCACACAGAACAAGTCTAATCCTCCTTTTCCTGAGGACAGTCCTTCAGATACTTCAGACAGCTATCTAGTCCCACCTGAGGTTCCTATTTTCTGGGCTAAACATCCCTAGTTCCTTCAACTGATCCTCCTAGGCCACAGGCTCTAGGCCTTTCCCTGTTCTAGACTCTCTCTCCTGGATGTTCTACTGTTTGCCAGTGCAGTCCCTAAAATGTACTGTCCAGGACAATACTCTCAATGTGATCTGGCCAGGGCAGAAAACTGGGCCACAAAACAGTCTCCCCTAAAGAAACAATGAGAATCTGGCCCAGGGATCATTGAACATGAGACTTAGCTAGGCTGATTCAAAGAACTTCCCAGAGATTTATATACAACAGCTCCTCTACTAAGGAAAGAAGATGGGAATTTTATTTTATTTTCCCAGATGGGAAAAATGAATTAAAAAGACTAGAGCCAAGGTCAAGGTGAGATGATGAACAAAACTTCTATTGTCCTCACATCCCCTTATCAGGTCTAACCTCTTGGAACTTCCTGGAAGGTCTTATAAATAACTACACATGCCTGCTCCATGATTTCCCAAAATATATTTAACCATTTGTTTATACCCACCATTCTTCCTAACTTCTCTGTTGCTTTTGGAGCACCACCATCCTTCTAGTCATCTGAGTCTTGGTGTCTTCCTTGATTCTTCCCTTTCCCTCAGGTCCCAAACAGAGACATCTTGTTAATTTTATCTCCAAAGTAGCTCTCTGAACTCACCCAACCTTTGCTGTGTTCAGGCCATCATCATCTCGCACTTTGGACTATTGCAATGGGCCCCTAAATCTGTCTCCATGCCTCAAGTCTCTTTCTCTTACACACAGCTGCCAAACTGATTTTCCCAATACACAAATGTGACTATGTCAACTCCCTTAATTTGGTGAAATCACTTAAAAATCTTCAGTGACTTCCTGTAGCCTCTAGAACAAAATACAAAATCCTCATCCAGACATTTAAATATCCCCTAAATCTGGCCACTCTGACTCTCTCTTCCCGGTTTACATGATTCCATCACCTTCTTCTGTGCCTTGATACAGATGGCCCTCCATTGTCTAGAAGGCACCTCCTTCCTCATCCCCAACTCTTGAAACTCCTAGCTCACTTTGAGACAAAGGCTTTCAGGCACCACCTCCTTCCAGAGGCCTTTCTTTATCCCCCAGTTCATGTTTTCACCATAAATTATTCAGTCCACAAGCATTTTAGGCACTGAGGGTACAAAGACAAACAGTGAAACAATCCCTGCCATCAGGAAGCTTGTATTCTATCTCAGCAAACAGCATGTACAGATGTTGACATCCATACAAAGTAAATACATAGCACTCTCAGGAGAAAGTGCTGTGGGCAGAGGGAGGGAATCAGCATCCAGGCTAACCATTGGAGGAAGGTAGGGAATGTTAGTGGTAACAGTGAAGAGGGAATCCATTCCAGGTAGGTTGGACAGCCCACGCAAAGTCATGGAGACCAGAGGTGTCATGACCTGTGTGAGGACTAACACAGAGGCCAGCTTGTATGGCCACAGAGCATAGAAAGGGAAGTAATATACTATAAGGCTGGAAAGGCATGTTGGATCCTGGTTGTGAAGGGCCCTAAAATAAGGACAGTGGAGTTTGATTTTGATCCTATATGCAAAAGGGAGCCACTGGAGCTTTTTGAGCCAGGGAATAATATAATTAGAGCTCTGCTTTAGGAATATCCCTTTGATAACTATATGGAAGATGCACTTAAGGGGAAAACTGGAGGCAGGAAGATCAACTAGGAGGCTATTATGTAATCTAAGTTAGAGTTGATGAAGCCCTGAACTGGAGTGTGGCTGCGTGAGAGGATGAAAGAGACGTTATGGAGGAAGAATCAGCAACATCTGACACCTGACTGGACACCGGAGTAAGGGAGATGAGAAGTCTAGGATGTGTCCAAGGCAGCAAACCTGGGTGACCACAATAATGGTGGTGCCCTCAACAAATATACAGAAGTGTGGGGAAAGAGTAGATTTCAAGGGAAATCCAATTTAAAATGCCCAGTGGAAAGTTGGCAGCGTGGCACCAGGGCTGGATATTTATTTCTTGGAGTCATCTGTGTAGAGATGATGATAATTGATAATTGAACTCATGGGAGCTGATAAGGAGGAAGAGTGAGAGCAAGAGTGGGGGGGGGGAGAGAGGGGGAGGAGGAGGAGGAGGAGGAGGAGGAGGAGGAAGAAGAGAGAATGTTGAATGTTGAACAAAGCACTCCAGGGTATTCCCAAAGTTAGTGGGTGGGATAAGGATTTGGTAAGGAGAATAAGGAAGAGCAGACAGGTAGGAGGAGAACCAAGAAAGAGCAGTATAACAAATTAGAGAAGACATACTCAGGCAGAGGTTTGTCAACTGGCTAATGACAGAGAAGTGGAGAAGGATGATGATTAAAACCATTAGCCATTAGGAGATCGCTCTGCACTTTGGAGAGAACTGTTTCAGTTGAAGAGTGAGGTAACAAGTTCAGTTGCAAGAGGTTGAGAATTGAGCTAGAGAAGAGGAAAGGGAGGAAATAAATGAATGTAAACAAGTTTTTCTAGGAGCATAGCCGCAAGAGGGAGGAGAACTCTAGCAAGGGAGCCAGCAGGACAGTCAGGTCAATCTCCCTCACGTATTTAAGTTTATGTTATTTTGTACATGCTTACCCAGGTGGAATATAAGGTCCTTTAGAGCTTGAGAGTTTCATCTTTGTCTCTATGCCCGCCGTTGCCTAGCACAATGCCTTGCATGAAGTGTTCATTTAATAAAGGTTGAACTGAATTTGTTCTTTGCAATCACTCAAGCACCAAGTTTGTGAGGGGGCTGCTACTTTAGAACGCACCTGATCACTTCGAGGGACTCCAGATCTCAGTCGGGTGGCAAAGTGCTCACAGTTATTGTTGAGGAGGTTGTAGGGAACCATCTTCCCCACCAATTTCAAAGCTCGATGCACAATCTGGGCAGGCGGCAGCGGAGGGTCACTGTCATCATACTTGTTATTGACTTGGTACCTGTTGCTTCCAACCATCACATGGAGCAGTTCTCTCTTAAGTGGTGCAATGTCGGCAATGACTGACAGAGGACCATAGGATCAAAGATTTAGAGCTGATAACTGACATGCTCCAACCCCCTCATTTGCAAACAAGGAGACTCTACCAGCATATTTGCCTTTAATTCCAAAAAGAAGATGCCTACAGTGGACTCCATCTTAAGCAGGACATCCAGTGGGAAGCTGGTGATGTGGACCCACCCTGGTCGGGCCTAGTGGTCCCTCCAGCTCTAAGTTTCTGTCCTCCCTGACAACTCCCTGAGTTTTGGGCAAACTCAAAAATGCTTGGATTTAATGAATCAATTTCAGTAACCCAATTAGATTCTGAAATCCATTAATCTATTGAAATTCTTTTACATAAATACATGTGAGAACTAACAATATCTGTGCTTGGAGTAGCACAAACCAGACAGCGGACAAGCAGCGCGGAATGTCTCCTCCAAAACTTTTAGCAGGGTACTTGTCCAGGCTTAGCAAATGCTATCCCTTTACCAAAAACAGTAGTGTGGTTCTTACTTTACTTGGGCGGGGGGGGGGGGGGGGGGGGGGAATGGAGCATCAGGGAGAAGGTGGTGGTGAGAAATGAGAGTGTGTGGTTAAATGAAGCATGCCTGTCAACAGAAGACAGCAGCATATGGTCAGCTTGGGTCAGCAATGTTGTAGAAACCACCCAGCCCAACATCTCATCTCTCCCCATAGCAGAAACCATGGGGCAGCCCATACTGATGTAGAGGGGGTAGGGGAGAAGGGAGAGGAGAGGAGATGAAGGAAGAGTGCTACTCTGTGCTTTTTCTGTTCTGCTGAAGGCCTGCAAGTATGTCCAGTGCCTTCTATAGTCTGCGCCCTTGGTAAATCCCTAATCACCCAAATTCATTCAATTAAGGGTCTCTCATAAAAAAATTTTGTCAGGGCTGACCACCCCACCTTGACACCCAGCCCTTTGCCTGCACACAGCTAAGCCATGTCTAAGAAGTAAAGGACAGAAACTTCTTACGTGGAGGTGCCAGGTGGACAACACAACCATAACCCACATAAACAGCCCAATGAGAGTAGCCTCTTCGGAATATTTCAATCAGGTCTCCAGGCTTGGGCTCTTGCTGTAAAACCAAAAACAGCGCCAGGTTAAACAAGCAGCTTTGGGGAAGAAGGAAGTATAGACGTGACAAGCTAGTCCACACCCAAAGGAAAGTGGCTAAGCTGATGAGGGGACTGGATTCTAGACCATAAAGAGAGTGGTGAATAGCACTAGGAAAGAGACGTGTAGTTGAGACTCATCACTGACTTCTAGTATCTGAAGGGCTGCCATGAGAAAGAGGGGGTAGCCTTGTTCCGCTTGGCCACAGGACTGGATAGAAGACAGAGGCAGACTGAAGCTGGATGTAAAGAGAGACTTCCTAACAATGAAAACTCTCCCAAAGTGAAAGAGGCTGTCATGGAAAATAGTGAGGTCTCTGGGAGGACTTGAGTCTCAGCTAGAGTGAATTAGCTTTTAGAAAGAGTATTTACTGAGATGGTATATTAAGAGCAATTGGTGCATACAGCATTTTCCCCCAGAGCCTGGGGTATGCTCTCCCATAAGTACACATAGAGGTCCAAAGAGAATGTACTTAAACTTGGAATATGACAGTGATGAGGTGCACATGCAATATCAGCAGTGGCTGACAGAGGACCACAGGACCAAAGACTTAGAGCAGATAAGTGACCTTAGACGTTACATGCTCCAACCTCCTCATTTGCAAATGAGGAGACTCTACCAGCATATTTGCCTTTCATTCCAAAAAGAAGATGCCTACAGTGGATTCCATCTTAAACAGGACATCCAATGGGAAGTTGGTGATGTGGGTCCCATCCTGGGTCAGGCCCAGTGGTCCCTCCAGCCCTCAAGTGTCTGACAATGGCACAAAGGTATCATTTTGTGAGAAAGAATCACTATCTTCCCTGACAGTAAACTCCAAAATGGCTGGATGTAACCAGTCAGTTTCATGAGTGACCAAAGGGTCAACTCACAGCTTTGGGTTACTGGAGGTCCTTTCTTGAGTCCATCACCAGCTTTCTTTTCTGGTTCAGGGAATCATGCACCTTGCTATTTTTCTGCACTGGTCTGTCTATTTTGTCTATATTTGTTACTGTATGTCTCTGCTCCAGATTGTTCCCTTCTCTCTAGTGGCATGAACAGTGGAAGTAAGGGGAGAGAGAGAAACTCTCTTCCCCTCAAGAGCAGTTCCTTCTCAGGGGCTTGGCTCCAACTGGAATCCTCAGGGACAGAACTGAAATTTTCCACTGCTATGCTGGACCCCTCTGGTCTGAATTCACTCATAGACTGACTGCTGTACATAGGCTCAATGAGTATGGCTGATCCTCTTGGCCAGTCATACTGCTTTCTTTCCTAACCTAGTCAAAGAAACCCACAGATCACTATGTGTACTGTAAACCATCACCTTTACACACTTAAAACTTAGTCTCTTTATCAATTCGTTGAGATGGGGTTGGCCGTACTTTGAATACTTAAACATTTAAGTCCTAAGTATGTCTCAACAGGTTAACTCTTAGATATTTTGTGCATTTTAGTAGAAAAATTGAATAGAATTTATCTTTCTATCATTTCCTCCTAGTTTTTGTTAATACTATAGAAAAAAAATGATGATTTTGTAGAGTTTGTTTCCTGCTACTCTACTGAAGTAATCATCTCAGTTTCTTAACTGTTTCACAGATATTTTGTAAATAAAATATATTGCTTACAAATAAGGATAGTTTTGTGTCCTCTCTGCTAATACTCACACCTATATTTTCTCTAATCTTATTGCTACAGTAATGATGTATTATCATTGGTATTTCAGTTACTATGTCAAATAATAGTATGGAGAGGGAGGGTCATTGCTTTACTCCTTACTTACTAGAGGAAGATTTCTGGTCTTTCTCCATTGCAAATAATGCTAGCTCTTGGTTCAAGGCATAGAGTTTTATCATATTTTTAAGAAGATCTCTCCATTCCTATGTTGCTTATTAGGATTTTTAACAGAAATGGAGGTTGACCCTTTGACCCAGTAATACCATGATTAGGTCTGTTTCCCAAGGTGACTAGGGAAAAGGCGGGGGGAGGAAACTATATGCTCTAAAATATTTATGGCAGCTCTTTGTGGTAGCAAAGAATTGCTAGCAAAGGTGTGTCATTGTGATGGAATACTGCTGTGCCGTAAGAAATGATGAACAGGTTGGTTTTCGAAAAACTTCTAAAGACTTGCATGAAATAATGTGGAGTAAAATGAGTAGAACCAAGAAAACACTGTATACAGTAACAGCAACACTATTAGAAGAGAACTGTGAATGACTAAAAAAAAAAGAAAGAAAAGCTGCTCTGAGTGATATAATCATTCAAATCAATGGTGAAGGATTTATGAGGGAAAATGCTATCCACCTCCAGAGGAAGAACTGGTATGTAGAAGTATTGTATGTGGTGGCCAAGAACTAGAAATTGAGGGGATGCCCATCCATTGGGGAATGGCTGAACAAGTTGTGGTATATGAATGTAATGGAATACTACTGTACTGTAAGAAATGAGGAGCAGGCAGATTTCAGAAAAAACTGGTAAGACTTATATGAACTGATGCTGAGTGAAGTAAGCAGAACCAGGAAAACATTGTACACAGTAACAGCCATAGTGTGCAATGACTGACTTCGATAGATTTAGCTCTTCTCAGCAATGCAAGTACCCAAAACAATTGCAAAGGACTCATGATGGAAAATGCCATTCACATCCAGAAAAAGAAATATGGAGTCTGAATGCAGATCGAAGCAGACTATTTTCTTTTTTTGTTTTTGTTTTGTTTTATGTTTTTCTTTCTCATGGTTACTCCCATTCATTCTAAGTCTTCTGTACAACATGACTAATGTGAAAATATGTTTAATAGGAATGTATATGTAGAGCCTATATTGGATTGCATGCCATCTTGGGGAGGGGAAGGGAAGGAAGGGGGAGAAAATTTAAAACTTATGGAAGTGAATGTTGAGAGCTAAAAATAAAATAAATTTACTTCTTAAAAAAGCAAATGTTAAAAAAAATTTTTAAATGGTTTGGTCTTAAGAAAAAAGAAGTATTGCATGGTTCCACATATATATCTATATCAAAGGTTGGCCTTCTCTAATGTGAGATTAGGAGGGAGAGAAGAAGACAACTTGGCACTCAAAATGTAACAAAAAAATTTAAAAACATAAATGGAAGTTTTTTTCCATTTATTGACTTAATTATGTCAGTATGGTTGTGTTAATCATATTTGCAATATTGAAATATGAGATCACTTTCTTATAAAGCTTCCTAGAATCTGTTTTATTCATTTTGATGTTAGTTTCTCAAAAGCACCAAGTTAATAAGCCAAAGATGCTGCCCAGAATCCTAGGAAGGTCTTTCTAACCTGGGAGCATAGAGGAAGGCTAGTCATTGTGGAAGCCTGATACCTGGAATGTGCTGGAATGAGCTCCTACCAACCAATAGTTAAATTGTCAGTGGGATAATTTGTACCTCAGAAATCAGCAAAGCCTACCAATCAGGACTTGCTTTATGGTGTAGCTGATTGTCTAGACTTCAGAAAGTTATGGAGGATATGGTAATAACGCAGATTAAACTTAAAAATGTGTAGTGGGTTTTCAGAGACGTGGTTATTAAACATTTACCAGCATACAACTGCCCACTGCTTTCCACTGTGTTTGACCCCTCAGCTCTGACAAGTCTGCACTTGGCTCTTGGCTTCCTGAGCCAAAGACCAGAGTCAGAAAACATGGAGACACATATGGGAACAGGGGGCAAAACCCCAGCACACTGAGAGGGGAGGGAATAGAATGAATTATAAGAGCTCAAGCTAACCAAGGTAGGAGCTAGAGATAGGGAAGATGATCCAGGCTGTGGGTATGGCTAATGAGAGAAGGGGAAAAACAGGAGAAACATGAGGAAAATCCAGATCAGAGGTATCCAACTTGGAGCCAGGAGACTTCCTATGGTTCCTACGTAGCTCTTGAAAAGAAGGAGAATTTTGAAATATACATATTTATCTATCAAATTTTGTGAGTAGAAAGAATATGCCAATGAAAGCAATGACCTTTCAGAGTCTCAAAATCATATTATACCTCAGGACACGTGAAGGTGCTCTAACCAAATCCATGGTGATAAACAAATTAGAGATTTACATTTGGGGAGGTCCTATATTGTACCACACTTATGTATATAAATTGTAGGAAGTACAAAACTCATAGATTGAATCAGTCAGGCCACATGTTCATGGGCTTCTTTAACGAGGCACACAGTAGTGGTGATAGAACAGTCTTCACCTTAGGAGCTTGGTGAAAAGCTTGGCCCTAGGAAGTCACTCGAAATTATACTAAATTTGTTTCATTCAGAAAATTTATTAGAGTTTTACAAGCCTCACTTGTTCAACCCAAGAAGAGGTTTCCAAATACAAAAAAAAGTCTAAAGCAGGGCCCTGGATCAGGCTGAGAAAATGGCCAAACCGCATCTATTATGTACCTGCTCCATTCAGTTCAAACCCCTTAGAAACATTCCATAGGTCATGCCATAATCCTCCTTTGTCACTTCCTGAAATTCATTCTTTCAGGTAGCTAGGTGGTGAGGTGGATAGAGCACCAGACTTGGAGTCAGGAAGACCACCTGAGTCTAAACCCACTTCCTCCATGTGTGCAACCCCTTGGGCGAGTCACTCAACCTCTGTCTTCATCTGTTGAACAGGAACAGTAATGGTACCGATTTATGGGATTGTTTTAAGGCTCAAACGAGATAATGAAGCACTTGGTGAACCTCACAGCCCTATGTAAATGCCTGCTTTCAGCATCATTCATTGTTAAGAGCCTACTCTTATGGCCACCCACCTGATTGCCGCCAGGTATCCCGTATCTCAGGTAGGTCAGGAAGTACTCCTGGATCAGTTTGTAAAACACTTCATTGCCCACCTCCTTGAAAGCCCTTTGGACAATCTTATTGGGTGGCAGTGGCTGGTATTTGTCATCGTGTTTGTTATTGACCTGGTATTTGTCATTCCCAGCCACAACAGAGAGCCGCTCCATCTTCACCAGGGCTATATCCTTCCAGGCTGACTTCTTGGTGCCTACACCAACACCAGCATGTTGGTCTTTTAGATTTAAGGAGAAAAAAAGGATAAATGCAATGAATCCATAAGCAGTCCCTTCAGTCAGGCCCATGTTCCTGACAGATTTAGAAAGAGATCAGGGAAGGACAGTCTGGTTGTCCTGACTAACATCTAACTCAGATACATGGAAATATTCCCAAACACCTTCAGTAACCAAGTCAACTATGAAACTCTTGTTGTAGACAAACTCAGGAAATCTTGAGAGAGCCTTAACTATTTTTCTCTAGGGGAGTGCAATCAGTGACATAATAAAGAAATGCCACAAAGGCCCTCAGGCCAACTTTTTAAAGGGGGAGCTGATCAAACCAGAAGATACTTCCACTACACTCCCATAGATTGACACACAATGGTTCCAGTTCCTTCTCCCATCTGTTGCAGGCATCTGGTCAGCCAAGGTCATGGATGATGCTTTAAGCACCAGTTCCATAGCCTTTCTCCCTCAGTAGAAGACCCTTCCCCATTTCCTTTCTTCTCCTCAGCTGGGCCTCCTCCCCTATCAATGCAAAGAGGTAGAGAAGTGCTCAAAAGTTCTGATGGCTGGGTGGATTGTTAAGGGAATATTACCTTCCTTCAATAATGGTGCCATTTCTGGCCCACCAGAACTAATGGCACCAGGGCCTAGAAATGTTGCTGGGCTACAATAATCTTACTACCTTCCCTCTAGCCCCAGCCTCCATTCAGTGCTGTGGTATGGGTCTATATTTCTTGTCTCTCTTTCTGCAGTAGAGAGCAATAGACAGTAAGGGTTGATTTGGTGGGAGGGAGGCCAAATGCTAAGCTATATTTTTTTCCATACAATGCATACAGTTGAAAGTGCATACAATGCCTTCTAAATTCAGTCCCCTGTCACGTCTCCAGTTATCCTGACCCATTCAAAGATCTCTAATCAGGAAATCTTGCTGATATTGGTCATAGCTAATAGGGATCATGCACCACCCCACCTTGACACCCAGCCCCTTGCCTGCACACAGCCAAGCCATGTCTAAGAAGTAAAGGAAAGAAACTTCTTACGTGGAGGTGCCAGGTGGACAACACAACCATAACCCACATAAACAGCCCAGTAAGAATAGTTGGTTCGGAAAATCTCGAGTAAGTCTCCAGGCTTGGGTTCTTGCTGTAAAACCAAAAACAGAACTAGGTTAGTAGAAGAAGTTTAGAGGAAGAAGAGGGATACACTTGACAAGCTAGTCCACATGCAAAGGAAGGTGGCCAAGGTGATGAGGGGACTGGAGATGAGACCATAAAGAGTTGATTGAAATAATGAAAGATGTTTAGCCTAGGGAGAAGAGCTCTTAGGAGAAACATGAGAATTTACTTTTAGCTTCTGAAGAGCTGACATGAGAAAGAGTGATTAACTTTGTTCTGCTCAGCCCCAGAGGACAGAACTGGGAGCAAAGGGTAGAAGCTGTAGAGGCAGATTGAGTCTTGAAAGAAAGAAAACTTCCTAACAATGAGACTTTATCCAAAGTAGAAAGGGCTATCTTGTGGAGTAGTGAAGTTGCTGTCACTGGAAGTCTTCAAGCCAGTACTGGAGAACCATTCACTGTTAATGTTTGCAGAGGTGGTTCCTGCTCAATTACAAACTGATCTTGATTGCCTCTGAGGTCCCTTCTGTTCTGAGAATTTTTAATTCTAAGAGCCTCAGCTCAGACTTCCATCACGCACTTTAAAAATTACCAACATACAGGAAAGTATAGCCACTTATCAATTACTCAGTCCTCATCTTTATGAGAACAGTGTCCTCACTCACTCCTGACCTGGATTAGTGACTTATGTCCTCTTGGTTTCTTTCTCAAAAGCAATATCATTTTTCCCACTCATTCTGATGAATTTTTTCATTCCTTTGTTTTTAATTTATTGTTGTTTTGCAGAGACCAGTGCGTACAATCATTTTATTAAAAACAACTAAATTTCAGTAGCCCTTTTTACAGTTTACAGAGTACTTGACTTAGCATAGCACTGTCAAGACAATAGTACAAAGATGTCTTAGTGCAAAAAGATCCAATGGGGCCTCCAAGATTCAAAAGTAATAAGAAAATTTGGCTCCCAGAGGTCCAATGGATTGGCCCAATTGTTTTCTTACTCTAGTTCTGTTGATTTTTCTCATCCCTTTAAAAAATTATTAAATCATAAAGCTATTTTTTATGATCTCCTCTGTCCTTTTAGTTATAAATTTTCTACCTAGCCATAGATCCAAGAGACTTCCTTCCAAGCTCTAATTTTTTGGTAAGAACTTTTATATTTCACTAGAGTAACAGTTTGGGCATATGGAGTACAGTGTTGTCAACTTTGCACAGCTCTGCCTCACTTAAATCCAATTCACGCACAAGTCGAGATATCACCCTTGTCATTGGTCCTCTTCAACAATGAAGGACGGATATAGAAGCCAAGATGGCAGAGTAAAAGTAGGGACTCACCTGAGCTCTCCCCCAAATCCCTTTAAATATCTTTCTTTTTTTTTTCTTTTAAAAAATGTTGTTATTTGAAGGAACCAAATGGGGAGGAAAGAAAGAGGGAGAAATGAGAAGAACCCCTGAGGCAAGAATGGCTTTTTTCTTTTCTGAGTCTCCCCGGGCCCTCACACGAGCCCCGGGTCACAAGGCTCCAGCCATCTTCTGGGGCGGAAGTCCTTCCTCCATCCAGAGGGAGGCCGCCAAGCTGCTCCACAGCATGCGCCGGTGAATCCTCCGCAGGCGCAGCACATACAGCAGGATGGATAAGAGGATGACCAGGAAGCAGGCGGAGAACAGGTAGTGGTTGTAGACGAAGGAGAAGCCTCGCCAGTGAGTGTGGCTGGCCCGGAAGTTCTCCTGCTGGATGTCTCTCAAAGGTAAGAACCGGGTTCTGTAAAGGATTGCTCCCAGGGTCCACTGCACCTCCTTGTCGTACACCTGCAAGGCTGTCTTTAAATTGCTATAATTAACTGGAAATGAGAAGCCTCTGTGGAACACCTCGTACATCCAGGCCGATTTAAAGCACTGATCCTTTAAATATCTTTCAAAAGTGATTGAACAAATTCTAGAGCAGCAGAACCCACAAAGAGACAGAGTGAGGCAGATTTCCAGCCCAAGACAACCTTGAAGGTTGACAGGAAGAGTCTGTTGCACTGGGCTGAGAAAGGAGGACAGTCTAGCACAGACTGTGCCAGCATAGAACAGGTCCCCAACAAAGCTGGAGCACACCTCAAGGGTACTGAATCTCTGGCAGCAGTGGCAGTTTCCAGACTTCTCAGCCCACAGACGCCAGGGAGGGGTCTGTCAGAACTGGGTGATGGAGAAATGTAGTCCAGTGCAGTGCATGCCAATACAACCTGGGGCCCCAGCAAACCAGGAGTGTGCCTTGGGAGTTACTGAATCAGCAGCAGCAGCACAGGGACTGATCCTGGAGCTATCAACCCACAGACAGAATGTCTATCACCTATTTCCACTTCTGGGAGTCAAGATGGCAGAGGCAGTAAGTCACTCTCACCCTCCCTTATTGATGTTGAAAAACCCAGAGAATATTGCCCCAGGAAAAATCCTGAAAGAGTCAAGCCAGCAGAAGGGTGAAGAGCAGCAGTCTTTTAGCTTGGGAGGCTAAGGGGATTAAGGGAAAGGTCTATCTTGCTGTGGCTGGGAGGCTTCCTGGCAAGCCCCACCTCAACAAAATAGCAGGAGATCCTGAGCCCCAAGGTAGTGCAGCAGGCGAGCACCAACACCAGGCACAAACCAGCCACCACCACTAGCTCCAGCTCAGCTGCCCAGCACATAAAACCAGTAACCAGGTCCCTAGTCCCCAGCAGAAGAAGCCTGGGATAGTGCTCCCAGTGCCCCAGAAGCAGAAATCAACTTTAAAAGCCAGAAAAAAGGAAAACAACATGAGCAAGAAGCAGCAAAGAAAATCAATGACCATAGAGAAGTATCTCGGTGACAGGGAAGATTAAAACACAAATTCAGGAGAGGACAACGTTGTCAATATACTCACATCTGAAACCTCAAAGGGAAATACGAACTGGTCTCAAGCCCAAAAAGCCTTCTTGGAAGAGCTCGAGAAGGATTTTAAAAATGAAATGAAAGAGGTAGAAGAAAAATTGAGCAATTCCTTTAAAAATACAATTGACAAAATGGAAAAAAGTACACTGAAGAAAACAATGCCTTAAAAATTAGAATTGGCTGGGGGGCGGAGCCAAGATGGCAGCTGGAAAGCAGGGACCAGCGTGAGCTCCTGCCAAGTCCCTCCAAAAACCTGTAAAAAATGGCTCTGAACCAATTCTAGAACTGCAGAACCCACAAAACAGCAGAGGGAAGCAGGGCTCCACCCCAGGACAGCCTGGATGGTCTCTGGGTGAGGTCTATCCCACACAGAGCTGGGAGCTGGGAGCTGGGAGCAGAGCGGAGCGGAGCGGAGCGGAGCAGAGCCCACCATGAGCAGCGTGGACCAACCAGACCAGGAGCCAGGTGGAATGTGCCCTACCACCCTGAATCAGTGAGCTGCGACAGTTACCAGACTTCTCAACCCACAAACACCAAAGACAGGGAGAAGGTTAGTGGGAAAAGCTGTAGGAGTGGAAGGAGTTCGAGGTTCGGCTTCCAGCCCTGGGGGCAGCAGAGGTGGGGCAGCTACAGCTGCTGTTGCTTCTGGTGCCAGGCCCACCTGGTGGGAGGAATTAAGTGGCGGATGAGAGCAGGAGTGCACAGCCTGCTGAAGATCTAAGACCAGTCCGGGTTGGGGGTTCTTGGGGAAGGATTAGTGCTGGTGTGACAGAGCTGGCACCTCCCCCCCCCAAATGTGGAACATAGAACTCTTTAGTCTACAAGCAGTCATACCCCACTGAAAAACTCAAGGGTCAAGTTAGTTGGTTGGGAATATGGCCAGGCAGCGAAAACGCACCCAGATTCAGTCTCAGACTTTGTATTCTTTCTTTGGTGACAAAGAAGACCAAAACATACAGCCAGAACAAGTTAACAAAGTCAAAGAGCCTACAACAGAAACCTCCAGGAAAAACATGAACTGATCCCAGGCCATGGAAGAGCTCAAAAAGGATTTGGAAAAGCAAGTTAGAGAAGTAGAGGAAAAATTGGGAAGAGAAATGAGAAGGATGCGAGAAAACCATGAAAAACAAGTCAATGACGTGCTAAAGGAGACCCAAAAAAATACTGAAAAATACACTGAAGAAAACAACACCTTAAAAATAGACTAACTCAAATGGCAAAAGAGCTCCAAAAAGCCAATGAGGAGAAGAATGCCTTGAAAGGCAGAATTAGCCAAATGCAAAAGGAGGTCCAAAAGACCACTGAAGAAAATACTACTTCAAAAATTAGATTGGAGCAAGTGGAAGCTAGTGACTTTATGAGAAATCAAGATATTATAAAACAGAACCAAAGGAATGAAAAAATGGAAGACGATGTCAAATATCTCATTGGAAAAACCACTGACCTGGGATATAGATTCAGGAGAGATAATTTAAAAATTATTGGACTACCTGAAAGCCATGATCAAAAAAAGAGCCTAGATATCATCTTTCAAGAAATTATCAAGGAGAACTGCCCTGATATTCTAGAGCCACAGGGCAAAATAGAAATTGAAAGAATATATAGATCGCCTCCTCAAATAGATCCCAAAAAGAAATCTCCTAGTAATATTGTCGCCAAATTCCAGAGCTCCCAGATCAAGGAGAAAATATTGCAAGCAGCCACAAAGAAACAATTTGAGTATTGTGGAAACACAATCAGAATAATCCAAGATCTGGCAGCTTCTACATTAAGAGATTGAAGGGCTTGGAATACGATATTCCGGAGGTCGATGGAGCTAGGATTAAAACCTAGAATCACCTACCTAGCAAAACTGAGTATCATACTCCAAGGCAAAATATGGATTTTCAATAAAATAGAGGACTTTCAAACTTTCTCAGTGAAAATACCAGAACTGAATAGAAAATTTGACTTTCAAACACAAGAATCAAGAGAAGCATGAAAAGGTAAACAAGAAAGAGAAATCATAAGGGACTTACTAAAGTTGAACTGTTTTGTTTACATTCCTACATGGAAAGATGACATGTATGATTCTTGAGACCTCAGTATTAGGGTAGCTGAAGGGAATATGCTGAAGGGAATATATATGTGTGTGTGTGTGTTTATGTATATATATAAGTGAATGTGTATGTATGTATATATCTATGTGTGTGTGTGTGTGTGTATGTATGTATATGTAAGAGAGTGAGCAGACACAGGGTGAGTTGAAGATGAAGGGAAGATATCTAAAAGAAATAAAATCAAATTAAGGGATGAGAGAGGAATATATTGAGAGAGGGAGATAGGGAGAGATAGAATGGGGTGGATTATCTTGCATAAAGGTGGCAAGAGGAAGCAGTTCTGGGGGAGGAGGGGAGAGGGCAGGTGAGGGGGGAATGAGTGAACCTTGCTCTCATCAGATTTGGCCTGAGGAGGGAATACCATACATACCCAATTGGGTATCTTACCCCACAGGAAAGAAGAGGGAGGAAGATAAAAAGGGGGGGATGATGGAGGGGAGGGCGGATGGGGGTGGAGGTAATCAAAAACAAACACTTTCGAAAGGGGACAGGGTCAAGGGAGGAAATTCAATAAAGTGGGATGGGTTGGGAAGGAGCAAAATATAGTTAGTCTTTCACAACATGAGTATTGTGGAAGGGTTATACAATGATACACATGTGGCCTATGTTGAATTGCTTGACTTCTTAGGGCGGGTGGGTGAGAAGGGAAGAGGGGAGAGAATTTGGAACTCAAAGTTTTAAAAACAGATGTTCAAAAGCAAAAAAAAAAAAAGTTTTGCATGCAACTAGAAAATAAGATACACAGGCAATGGGGTGTAGAAATTTATCTTGCCCTACAAGAAAGGAAGGGAAAAGGGGATGGGAGGGGAGTGGGGTGATAGAGGGGAGGGCTGACTGGGGAACAGGGCAACCAGAATATACGCCATCTTGGAGTGGGTGGGAGGGTAGAAATGGGGAGAAAATTTGTAATTCAAACTCTTGTGAAAATCAATGCTGAAAACTAAATATGTTAAATAAATAAATTTAAATAAAAAAATTAAAATTGGCTGAATGGAAAAGGAGGTACAAAAGCTAACTGAAGAAAACAATTCGTTAAAAATTAGAATTGAGCAAGTGGAAGCTAATGACTCTATGAGACAGCAAGAATCAGTCAAACAAAATCAAAAGAATGAAAAAATAGAAGAAAATATAAAATATCTCATTGGAAAAACAACTGACCTGGAAAACAGATCCAGGAGAAATAATTTAAGAATTAAGTCTACCTAAAAACCATGATCAAAAAAAGAACCTGAACAGCATCTTTCAAGAAATCATCAAGGAAAACTGCCCTGAAGTCCCAGAGGGTAAAATAGTCATTGAAAGAATGCACTGATCACAACCCAAAATGAAAACACCAAGGAGTATTGTAGCCAAATTCTAGAATTATCAGGTCAAGGAGAAAATATTGCAAGCATCCAGAAAGAAACAATTCACATATCGTGGAACCACAATCAGAATTATGTAGGACCTTACAGATTCTACATTAAAAGATCAGAGGATTTGGAATATAATATTCCATAAGGCAAAGGAGCTTGGATTTCAACCAAGGATCAACTACCCAGCAAAACTGAACATAATCTTTCAGGAGAGGAGGTGGATATTCAATGAAATTGGGGACTTCCAGACTTTCCTGATGAAAAGACCAGAGCTCAGTTGAAAATATGATTTTCAAATACAAGACTCAAGAGAGACACAAAAAGGTAAACAGAAAAGGGAAAAAAACCATGCTGTTCAACAAAGGCAAACTGTTTACATCCCTACATGGGAAGATGATACTTATACCTCTTGAGAACTGTATCCTTATTATGACATTTAAAAGGGACATATATGTGTCTCTGTGTGTGTGTGTGTGTGTGTGTGTGTGTGTGTGTGTGTGTAGACAGAAGGGGTGAGTCTAAGGTGACTTTGATGTGATGATAAAAAACCTAATTAAGTGGTGAAAAGGGATTGTAATGGGAGAAGAGGAAGGGAGGAGGCAGAAAAGGGTAAATTGCATCACATGAAGAGTCACAAAGACATATTACAGTAGAGGGGGAAAAAAGGATGGAGAGGAGCATTTTTTGAACATTACTCTTATCAGATTTGGCTCAAGGAAGGAATAACATGCTCAGGTATAGACATCTAACTTGCTCTATAAGCAGTAAGAGGGAAAAGAGGAAAAAAAGGGAGGGGGGATAGAAGGGAGGGAGGATAGAAGGGAGTGCAGATTGAGGGAGGCAGTCCTCAAAAACAAAACTCTAGTGAGGAGGGAAAGGGAGAAGGGAAAAAGAAAAGCTTAAACAGGGTGGGGGGAGTGGAATAGGATGGAGAGAAAGACACAGATAGTGTGTCTTTGTGAGTGGGATGAACTCTCCCATAAAACAGAAGCAGATAGTTGAATGGATTAAAAACCACAATCCTACAATATGTTGTTTACAAGAAACACATTTGAAACAGAGGGATACACATAGGGTAAAGGTAAAAGGCTGGAGCAGAATATATTATGCTTCAGCTGAAGTAAAAAAAAAAAAAGCAGGGGTAGCAGTCCTGATCTCAGACAAAGCAAATGCAAAAATAGATCTAATTAAAAGAGATAAGGAAAGAAACTACATCCTGCTAAAAGGCACCATATACAATGATCAATATCATTACTAAACATATATGCACCAAGTGGTATAGCATCTAAATTCTTAGAGGAGAAGTTAAGGGAGATAAAGGAAGAAAGAGACAGCAAAACTATACTAGTGAGGGACCTCCATCTCCCCCTCTTTGAACTAGATAAATCTAACCACAAAATAAGAAAGAAGGAGGTGAATAGAATTTTAGAAAAGTTACACATGAGTGAGTAGAGCACGAGCACCAGCCCTGGAATCCAGATGACCTGAGTTCAAATCCATCCTCAAACACTTGACACACTTACTAGCTGTGTGACCTTGGGCAAGTCACTTAACCCCAATTGCCTTGCCTTGCCCCCTCAAAAAAAAGTTACATACGGTAGACCTCTGGAGAAAATTTAATAGGGATAGAAAAGAATATACCTTTTTCCCAGCAGTACGTGGCACCTACACAAAAATTGACCATGTACTAGGGCACAAAAACCTCACAGTTCAATGCAGAAAGGCAGAAGTGTTAAAGGCATTCTTTTCAGATCATGATGCAATAAAAACTACATGTAATAAAGGGCCGTGGAAAAATAGACTAAAAGTTAATTGGAAACGAAATAATCTAATCCTAGAGAATGAGCGGGTCAAACAACAAATCACAGAAACAATAACTTCATCCAAGAGAATGACAATAACGAGACAACATGCCAGAACTTACGGGTTGGAGCAAAAGCAGTTCTTAGGGGAAGTTTCATATCTCTAAATGCTTACATGAATAAAAGAGAGAAAGGAGATCAATGAATACATGCAACTAAAAAAGCTAGAGAAAGAACAAATTTTAAATCCCCAACTAAATACCAAACTAGAAATACTGAAAACCAAAGGAAAGATCAGTAAAATTGAAATTAAGAAAACTATTGAACTAATAAATAAAACTAAGCTGGTTTTATGAAAAAAACAATAAAAATAGATAAATCTTTGGTTAATTTGATTTTAAAAAAGAAAGAAAACCAAATTATCAATATCAAAAATGAAAAGGGTGAATGCACCACCAATGAAGAGGAAATTAAAATAATTAGGAACGCTCTTGCCCAACTGTATACCAATAAATTTGACAATCTTAGTGAAATGGATGAATATTTACAAAAATATAAATAGATTAACAGAAGAGGAAATAAAATACTTAAATAACCCCATTTTAGAAAAAGAAATTGAACAAACTGTCAATGAACTCCCTAGGAAAAAATCTCCAGTGCCAGATGGATTTCAAGCAAATTCTATCAAGCATTTAAAGAACAATTAATTCTAATACTATATAGACTATTTGGGAAAATAGGCGAAGAAGGAATCCTACCAAATTCTTTTTTATGACACAAATAGGGTCCTGATACCTAAGCCAGGAAGAGTCAAAACAGAGAAAGAAAATTATAGACCAATTTCGCTAATGAATATAGATGCGAAAATTTAAATAAAATATTAGCAAAAGGATTACAGCAACTTATCATGAGAATAATACACTATGACCAGGTAGGATTTATACCAGGAATGCAGGGCTGGTTCAATATTAGGAAAACTATCAGCATAATTGACCATATCAGCAATAAAACTAACAGAAACCATATAATTATTTCAGTAGATGCAGAAAAAGCTTTTGACAAAATACAACTCCCATTCCTATTAAAAACACTAGAGAGCATAGGAATAAATGGAGTCTTCCTTAAAATGATAGGTAGCATCTACCTAAAACCATCAGCAAGCATTATATGTAATAGGAATAAACTAGACGCATTTCCAATAAGATTAGAGGTTAAACGAGGATGTCCATTATCACCACTGTTATTCCATATGGTACTAGAAATGTTAGCTTTAACAAAAAGAGAAGAAAAAGAAATTGAAGGAATTAGAATGGGCAAAGAAGAAACAAAGCTATCACTCTTTGCAGGTGATATGATGATACACTCAGAGAATCCTAGAGAATCAAGTAAAAAACTACTTGAAATAATAAATAACTTTAACAAAGTTGCATGATATAAAATAAACCTACATAAATCAATGGCATTTCTATATATTACTAACAAAGACCAACAGCAAGAGATAGAAAGAGAAATTCCATTTAAAGTTACTGTAGACATTATAAAATATTTGGGAGGAACTATATGAACACAGTTACAAAGCACTTTTCACACAAAGATCTAAATAATTGGAAAAAAATCAGTTGTTTATAGATAAGCTGAGTGAATATAATAAAAATGACAATCCTACCTAAATTAATTTACTTATTCAGTGCCATACCAATCAAACTACCAAAAAATTATTTTGTAGAGCTAGAAAAAATAATAACAAAATTCATCTGGAAAAACAAAATGTTCAGAATACTAAGGGAATTAATGAAAAGAAATGCATGGGAAGGTAGCCTAGCCACGCCAGATCTTAAATTGTACTATAAAGCAGCAATCATCAAAACTACTTGGTGCTGGCTAAGAAATGGGGTGGATCAGTGGAATAGGTTAGGTACACAAGACACAGTAGTCAATGACTATAGTAATCTACTGCTTGATAAACACAAAGACTCCAGCTTCTGGGATAAGAGCTCACTATTTTAACAAAAACTGCTGGGAAAACTGGAAAATAGTATGGCAGAAACTAGGCATAGATCAACAACTTACACCACATACCAAAATAAAGTCACAATGGGTACACGGTTTTGATATAAAGGCTGATACTGAAAGCAAACTGAGAGAGCAAGGAATAGTTTACCTGTCAGATTTATAAGGAATGGAAGAATTTATGACTAAAGAAGAGATAGAGACTATTATGAAATGCAAAATGAATAATTTTGATTACATTAAGTTAAAAAGGTTTTGCACAAACAAAGTCAATGCAACCAAGACTAGGAGGAAAAGCAAAAAAAAAAAAAAACTGGGAAAGAATTTTTACAACCAGTGTCTCTGATACAGGCCTCATTTCTAAAATATATAGAGAACTGAGTCAAATTTATAAGAATACAAGTCATTCTGAAATCAATAGATAGTCAAAGGATATGAACAGGCAGTTTTCAGATGAGAAAATTAAAGTTATCTGTAGTCATATGAAAAAAAAATGCTCTAAATCACTATTGATTAGAGAAATGCAAATCAAAACAACTCTGAGGTACCACATCACACCTATCAGATTGGCTAACATGACAAAACAGGAAGATGATAAATGCTGAAGAAGATATGGAAAAATTGGAACACTAATGCATTGTTGGTGAAGCTGTGAACTGATCCAGTCATTCTGGAGAGCAATTTGGAATTTTGCCCAAAGGGCTATAAAAATGTACATACCTGGGGCAGCTAGGTGGTGCAGCGAGTAGAGCACCGGCCCTGAAGTCAGGAGGACCTGAGTTCAAATCCGGCCTCAGACATTTGACACACTAGCTGTGTGACCTTGGGCAAGTCACTTAACCCCAATTGCCCTGCCTTCCCCCTGCAAAAAAAACAAACAAACAAAAAACAACAAAAAAAAACGTACATACCCTTTGACCCAGCAATACCACTTCTTGGTCTGAATGCCAAAGAGATCACACAAATGGGAAAAGGACCCACATACAAAAATATTTATAGCAGCTCTTTTTGTGGTGGCCAAGAACTGGAAATTGAGGGGATAGGGGATACCTATCAGCTGGGTAATGGCTGAACAAGTTGTGGTGTATGAATGTAATGGAATGCTCTTGTGCTATAAGAAATGAGGAGCAGGCAGATTTCAGAAAAAACTGGAGAGGTTTGAGTGAACCGATGCTGAGTGAAGTGAGCAGAACCAGGAGAACATTGTACACAGTTAACAACAACATTGTGCTATGCCTGACTTTGATAGACTTAGCTGTTCTTAGCAATGCAAGGATCCAAGACAACTCCAAAAGACTCATGATGGAAAATGCCATCCACTTCCAGAGAAAGAATGTAGATTGAAGCCTACTATTCGCTCACTCTCTCTTTTTTCTTTTTTTGTTTGTTTCTTCTTTCTCATGATTTCTCCCATTGGTTCTAACTCTTCTTTACAACATGACTAATGTGAAAATAGTTTCAATATGAATGCATATGTAGAGCCTACATCAAATTACACACCATCTTAGGGTGAGGGGAGGGGAGAGATGGGGAGAAGATTTGGAACTCAAAATCTTATGGAAGTGAATGTTGAAAACTAAAACTAAATTAACTTTTTTTTAGAAAAGAATGAAGGATAAACAACAACAAACTCATTTCTGCCAAAATGTGCATTAAAGATCCCTCCCACCTCCCCCTCCAGTTCTAGATTTTATCAAACACTGAGTTAATGCATTCCTTTGCTTCTGGGCCTCCCTTATGTAGCTTCCATAAGCCACTTGGGCCAGGGATCTACTGTTCTAATTTTTTAACCGACACACCCAATAATTTTCATAACTTTTATAATACTGTTCCAGTGGAAAAAGCATTGACCCTGGAGTCCTCGAAGCAGGGTTCAGATACTGCCTCTGACTATCTGTGTGGCCAGTTTGTTTAGCCTCTCTGACCTCCAGTCTCTCTAGCTATAAAATGAGTGAGTCATTTTCAAAGGTCACTTCCAACTCCAAAAATAACACTGTTTGAGGTCTGATGATGATAGGCATTCTTAACTCCTTTCTAAAAATAAAAAAACTCTTGCCCTTGAGATGGTTGGTCCTCCTAACGAATTCTGTTTGCTTGGACCATCAATCAGCCACTTAATTATCATTGCTGTCGTTCCTTTGTTTCAGTCATATCTGACTCGTCACGACCCCATTTGGGGTTTGCTTGGCAGAGAGACTGGAGGGGTTTCTCCAGTGCAGTTTACAGACTAGGGAAACTGAGGCAAACAGGGTGAAGTGACTTACTCAGGGTCACACAGTTACTAAATGTCTGAGGCCAGATTTGAATTCTGACTCCAGTCCCAGCACTCTCTCCACGTGCCCCCACCTGCCCCTACTCAATTATTAAATGATCACTGTGTCCCTGTGCCTGCGGCAAAAGACAAAGCAGGGCAGTTCCTGTTTCCCTCTGTAAAGTGACCTGATGAATTAATTCAAATGTAATCACTAAAAAATGTTTTTACTCAGCCTACACAGTGACTACCACAATATAAGCGGAAAAAAACAACAAAATAGTCAAAGCTGAATGTTGTGAGATTGAAACAACCAACCTTGGTCCCAAAGAAGAAATAGGAAGCAATACCTGCCTCCGAATCTTTGTGGAAGTGGAGGGACCATGGCCCTGTGGGGGAGGTGAGACCCACTGTTCTTCAACTAAATGGTTCTTCATACTTTACTTAGAAGGGACCACTCTCTGGAGCTCAGGGCTGGGGGAGGAGTAAATTGGGAAACAAATGATGTAAAAACAAAAGATATATCGATTTATTTTGTAGAAAATATATGGCCCCATCATGAACAACGAAAAACTCTGCAATCATTTAAGAATTTATTTGTGTAAAGAATGTTTTGTAGTTGTATTTAAGTAAGTCTTTATGGTGCCTTGGTAGGTTACTATCAGAGAAACGTGCCAGACCAGCTCCCAGAGAACCAATGGTTACATTTTCAAAGTGAACATTGACACTTCAGAAATCAGCGAAGGCTACAACATCAGGCCTTAATTCGCTGTGTTGTTCATTGTCTAGATGTAAGAAAGTGATGATGAAAATGTCAACAATGCAAGGGAAACTTACAAGTGAGTGTGTTGTGGGTTTCCAGAGAGCTGCTTGTTAACACTTACCAGCACACTCTTATTTATTACCTAATGTTTTATGAATTAAATAGAATTTCTTTTTCTATGATTTCTTGTTTGTTTTTGCTAATACTATATATAAAATGGTGATTATTTTATGAATTTATTTTTGTATCTTGCTACTTTACTGAAGCTATTAATCATTTCAGTTTCTTTCTGATTCTGTGGGGTTTTATTAGTAAACCATCATGTTGCTTGCAAATAGGGATAGTTCTCCTCTGGGTCCACCCTTATGCCTCTACTTTCTCTTTTCTTATTGCTACAGTAGCATTTCTAGTAGTAGTAGCAACATTATTATTAAAGCGTCCTCATCTTTTTTTTTATTTCCTTGTGTCCATTGGTTCTGAGCATCAGGATTCAAGGACATCTCTAGAATGACTCAGGAGATAATGACTTTTGTTGGCACAGGGCTAGGATCCCAGCTCCCAACCTCCTGTTAAGAGTATCTCACTCACTGGGGGCATGATCACAAGCTATTCCTATGTTTCATAACCAAACTCCCAGAGCAGAATGAATATGAACATGGGCCTTTCTTTCAGCCCCATCACAGTAGGAGCCTAATCCTCTTGTGTGTTGCTCACTAAGGGCACCATAGCAACACCTCAAATAGCAATATGGAAATCTGATTACCAATGAGAAACGTGGCTAGGAAAATCTAGATCAGAGTTGTCCAATACACTACAATTTATGTATATAATATATAATATGCTTATATTGTCATAGAATTAATAGAATGGGTGCTCTGATTGAAAACAATGACCTTTCAGAGCCCTAAAACCATATTATGTCTTTGTGACATGAGAGTGCTCTAACCAACCAACATTCTATCCGTGGTACGGACACATTGACATTTAAGGAAGTCCTATTTGTCATACAATATAGGATGAGTTATCCTATGAGTTGTGGATGAGTTATCACAAATGCAAAACTCAAAAATTGGACTGGAGCCAGGCCAGATGTTGTTCATGAGCTCACATGAGATGGCCCTAGTAGTACTGGTGGGAGCTTGGCTTAAGCATTGCTTTTGACCAGTTTCATTCAAAGAATTCCTTGGAACTTTACAAACCTCACTCCATCCTTCAGATGGGAAAACCAAGTCTAAAATTAGGTCTGAGCCCAGGATGGGACTGAGAAAGTGGGTCAGACCTTATCTCCGGGGCACCAGTTCAATCCAGTTTCAACCCTTGTAAGCATCTTTGCCTTTTATACAGGCCCCACAAGCCTGCTCGGTCCTTTCCTAAAATCCACTCCTTTATTCTGGCCACCATTTATGCAGTGACCACCACTCTTGACCCACCTGAATGCCGTCAGGGATCCCATTTCTCAGGTAGTTCAAAAAGTAGTCTTCCATCAGCTTGTACAGAACTTCATTGCCCACCTCCTTCAAGGTCTTTAGGGCCTGCTGAACAGTAACTGGGAGTAGCTGGTACGTGTCATCATTTTTTTTATTGGTCTGTAGCTTGTCTATGCCAATCACCATGGACAGCAATTCCATCTTCACCAGCGCTTTGTCTTTTACAGCTGACATCTTGAGACAGACTCATCAGAACCAGCATATTGACCTTTTAGTCCAAAAAAGATAAAACTTAACAGTGAGTTCTTTCTTAAGTGGTCCTTTCCTGGGTCAGACATAACGGTCCCTAGGGGATGGTGTCACAAATGGGTAAATTGTAGAACCTGGTTGTCCCCTCCAACTCAAATCCGTTGGGAGACTCTGATGCAATTTCAATCACCCAGAATGAATATGTCATCCACAAACTTATCCAAATTCTTCGTGCAGATAAATTCAAGAATTCTGTGTGCCTAGGGGAGCTCAAGCAGCCTTAGGCAAAGCAGCACAAAGGCCTGGGGAGGAGGAGGCATTGCTTAAAGCAGCAAGACCGATCTAACCAAGCAGACGGCATGTGGTATACTGTTCTTTCTCCCATCTCTGGTGTGGACATAGGTGCAGATCATTTGTTTCAATACTAGGAGGGTATCCTGTCAGCACTTACTGGCCCATAATGATGCTTGATAAATGCTTTTTCCCTTCTCTCCCCCATACCTTCTCTCCTTAGTTTCTATCAGACTGATAGCATAGGATCTGTAGGGGTTGCTGTGCCCCAAGGCCTCCAAAACATTGCTACTTCTCCTTCAACCTCCATTTGCTGCTTGTTAAATACCACCTAAAAACCCTGCTCTTATGCCAGGCAATTGGAGGCAACAGTTCTATCTGAGGTCATTTTCTTTTTTCCAGTAGTTTTTCTTTAATTCTCATTGATATTTTTTTCCTCCGTTTATAGTGTGGGGATTTGTCATGCTTTGGTTAATGAAGGATAGTAATATTCTAACACATTATTCTGGCCTTCCATTTGCATCTCCCTGGGTATTCTGTGGATGCCTAAATTTCCCCTGCCCTCTACACTGATAACATTGCTTATGATAATAATTATTGTTTGTATTCTCTTGTTCTCATTTTTTATGGAATCCAACTAGAAACTGTTTTAGGATCTGTGACTGTACAATTATTTCTATATTTAATGAGCTATTAACTATTGCACAAGTCGATAGGAATAAATACATTTGTAACTGAATAAAAGTATTGGGATAGAATTCATCTTCTGTAGGTTCAATGAAAACCTCAAGACAATTTCAGTAGAAGATGGGATGTACAGACATCTATACCTCATCCTCTTCCTATGTGATTTTGATCTCTTCTGCTAAGTCTCTTTATTTTGAAATGCTTTCATATTTTGGAGTCATGGCAACAATATATTAGCTGAATTTTCAAGCAGATTTTTAGGTCTGTATTTGTATCAGGAAAACTTGTTGCATGTTAATTTATGAAATACAAAGGTTTTGATGTATAATTCTAGACACCAGGTGATATCTTGCTAGGCATTCAATAGATGCTACACATTTTCATCTTGCAGTGATGAATATTACTCCATATTTCAAACATTTCCTTGGCTAATCTATATTTAGTAGTAAATCCAAGCTCCTTGAGGATAGCCTTCTGTAATTCAAACCCGAACAAGAATTATCGTTATAAATCTCTCCTATTTCTGTAAATGCATCCATGTTTTGGATGCTTGTCCAACACTGCTTTTTTAACATACCACTGACTGAATTGATGTGGATATTGCCCATGGAGGGCCTTTTGATTCCACTGTTGGTTCCTAAATATTTCATCGGATCCACCCAGAGCTAAACCACTTTTGGTTACATTCAACAAATGTTATGCACCTATTATCAGCACGATAAAGTGTTGATTGCTTTTTCCCCAAAAAAGTATTTCTATAAGTTTTAAACCTACTTGTCATAAGCTCCGAGAATATCTACCAATCCCCTTCTTTTTGGGGGGTATCTTTCTATAGCTGCCATATATGGATGATGATTATTATCTTTTGCAGTACCAGGTCAGATGATAGGAGGAAGAGGCAAGATCCATGCTTAATCCCTTTACTTACATAGAAAGCCTACAGTCTTTCTCCATTATGAATAATGTTAGTTCTAAGTTACACACACACACACACACACACACACACAATTGATCATACCTGAAAAGAACCTGATGACTATGCTTTTGCGTAGGGATTTAAAAATAAATGACTGCTGTAGTCTATTGAAGGTCTTTTCTGCATTTATTGGAATAATCCTGTGGGTTTTGTTATTTCTATGATAATGCTAGTATTAGTGATATTGAAATATGGATCACTTTTCTTATAAAACCCCCTAGAATTCATCTTATTCATTCTCATGTTAGTTTCTTAGAAAGAAAAAAGACAGACCAATACGTACAACAGTCAAATGACCCAGAATCCTAAAAAGGCTTCTCTCTAGCCTGTGTACAGAGAGAGGAAGGCAGGTGAGTATAGAAGTTGGTGACCTTTCATTTTGTCTGAGCACTCAGCTCTGAGAAGACTACTTTGGGTTCTTGGTCCTAGAGAAAATCACCTCCCTAGGGAAAGAAAAAAGTCAACAAATAAGGTGCAAATCTAGGTGCCTGGGGTAAAAACACCATGAAGAGAGGGAATGAGTAAGAAGAACTCAGGTACACCAAATTGGGAATCAAGAGTATGAAATATGATTGATTACGATCTATCCATAGAAAGTTTTCAATTCCTGAGTGAAGAAGGTACAAGGAAGAGGAAGGAGAGGAGAGGCATTGCAAGGAGAACTTCAATCAGAGGTATCCAGCCTTGAGCTGGAGGGCTTCATATAGTTTTGTGCAGCTCTTGAAACAAAGGGGAAATTTGGGAGAAAAAAAATTATGAACAGAATGGATGCCCTGATTCAGGAGGGTGCTATAACTAGGTAGTGTTCTACTCAAAGTGTCTTGGAGGCAGGGAGGAGTGTAAAAATTGGGAGAAGTCACTTATTGCCATCCTTGTGAATTCTGGCAAGTGTCAGACTCATAATTCAGCTACTGGAAACAGGCTCACAACGGTGATCATGGAGTGTTGTCTCCCTCACGTAGGCACTGGTAGGAGCTCTGCTCTGAGGGTCACAGAATTGTGACCTGACCTGTTTGGTTCAAGAAGCCATCCCCAGGTGGGAAAGATCTGTGTCTAATGTAGGAGGGCCATGCCCAGGACTGGGTGGAGAAAAGGCAGTGATCCTAACCTCCCACACCTCCCATTCCTTTCAGTTCTAAGCCTTGGAAGCATCCTGCATGTTATTATGCCAACCATACAACCCAGCATTATGATGTGCCGAAATTCTTTCCTTCTTACATTCATTCAGCCACCACTTATGAAATGCCCATTAGAACTAACCTGCTTAGGTCCAGCAATCCTGTATCTCACATAGGACACCAAGTAGGCCTGGGTCAGCATAGAACACGCCTCATGCCCAACTACTTCGAGGCCCTCAAGGCCTTCTGGATGATCTGGCAGAGTGGGAGCAGCTGGTCTTTCCAGCCCTGTGTTTCTGAAAGTGTCACAAAGGAGTCATTATGGGAGAGTCTGGCTGTCCTCCCTGACATCAGATGTGCCCCAAACAGCCTCAGTAACCCCGTAGGAATCTATCATCCATGGGTTTATCCAGACTTCTCTTGTAGCTAAATGCAGGAACTCTCCTTAGTAGATACCTAATTAGGCAGAGCCTTAACCTATAATACTTGTGTCTAAGGAAATAAAAGCAGCCATGGGTGAGCAGCCCAGAGACCCTTCAATCATCTTTGTAATGGGGGTAGGGAGGTAAGTACTTCCAGCAGAGGCACACACTGGACACACACAGAGGGCTCCTAGTAGTTCTTTCTCCCATCTGTGGAGGGGAAATACGTGTAGACCGTTGGTTTCAGTATAGTAGGACATCTAATCAGGCCCAGACAGTAGCCTCCCTAAGTACTCATTTATGGCACCTTTGTGCTTGAATAGAGAATCCTGGTTGTCTGCTATTCTCTTTGCTGGGAGTAGGTCCTCACCCATCACTGATGCTCAAGAATGTGTGGATTCTAGTGGGTAGAAAGGAGAGGTAAGTGGGTTGGTAAATTTCCTGTTCCTTCCATTTTTTACCTCCCTGGTAGGACTAAGCACACATAGGACCTGGAGATGCTGCTGTTCCCCAAGACTCATGAAATCTTGCTCCTTCCCCAACCTTCTTATTCTGTTTAGCAGCTACCACACACAGACATCTATTAAAAACATGTCTCTTCAATTTTTTGGATCAATTTTATGTCTAGGCTGTTGTGGGCAAATGATTCCAGAGTGGTCTATAATAATACACTAGCTCCAGGGCTGTTTTAAAGAAATTCTGAAGAATATTTGAGGGTCTTGGATTTGTCATCTGTTTATGAGGCTAACACATTTCTGGTGTTGAATTCTGGCCACCTAATTGTGTCTTCCTGGGTATTTCAAAGATGTTCAATTTTCTTAACTTCCCTTCATAAGTTGCTGCTCGTTCTTCCTATCATCTTTTTCAACTTAGTTCCAATAGAAAGAATCCTGGAACAAGTTATCCTACTCTTAACTTTTTTTTATTTAATGTTCTGTATGTTTTGCACAAGGAGATAAAGTGAGTACTTTCTGTGATTGAATAAAATTTTGGGATATAATCTCATCTTTAGACTCCACAAGAACATCCGCCAGACAATTCCAGGAGGAGACAGAATGACAGGGATGTTTGGTACCTCATCTTCACACATAATTTTGATTTCTTCTGCTATTTTCTATATTGTGGATGTTTTCTGTGTGTATCTTTGAGGTTATTTGGTTTGGCAAAAATTTCTTTGTTGAATTCTCAGGAATAGTTCCAGGTCTGTTTTTGCAACATGGATGTATTTGTCATCCATTTGTATATGAAGAATATCGAGTTTCCGATGCATAATTCTAACCCCCAGGTTGTATCTTGGTAGGTATTTAGTGGGTGCTCAATTTTTGCAGCCCACCGTGATGTGCTGTTGCACAGTCTCTGTTTCCTTGCCTAATTTGCATTGATCAATAAGGATGGGTTCCTTAAGGATAAGCCTTTGTCCTTCCTGGGGTAATGCCCCACCATGAATTACCATCATAAACCCCTTCTGTTTCTACAGATCCCCATGTCACAGGCATTTGTTCCACCCTGTGATCCGTGTGTTCTTGGTTGAGTTCCTGCATGTGCAGGCCACCCTTGAAAGACCTCGGATCTGAGCCGTGTCATCGGCTCCTGCTGGAGGGGAACAATTTTCATTCACAGTGGAGAGATTCAAAGCACCAGGTCTTAGCCGGACTGTTGCCTGGTGAAATGCATGCTTTTTCCAGAAGCATTTCTGCATGTTTTTAATCCACTTATGTGCTCTGAGAACAGCTCCCAGTCTTCTTCTGAGGAAGTGTCCATCTCTCAAGTGGTTTTTGAGTGACCTAGAGGACGGCCTCTGTCTTATCTTGCTGGGGCCTCGGCCTTTTGGCTCTTCCACAGATGAAGGAGTCAACAGATATAGGGAAAATTCTGAAATATGGGGCAGACACACCTGAAGAGGGGCCGTGGGTGATGGGAAGACTAAAAAGAACTCAGGAGAAATCAAAGCTAGGAATGGAATGAGAAGGCGAAGCTCACCCAGCAAAAATAATGGTCAAGTACTTTCGCTTAGGTTTCTGTTTCCTGGAATTTCAGGAGTAGGAGGAAAGTCCAGCAAAAATTATCCTCCTCAGTGCCCTCTTAAGTTTCTGTTTCCTGGAATTCCAGGAGCGTGATGAAAGGCCTGGGTGGGGTCCTGGCCTTGGTAACTGTGCAGGAAGAGTCAGCAATATTGGATCCTGCAATAAGCATTTAGTAAGCCCTCGGCCATGCCGGGATTCGTGCCAAGAGAGGAAGAAAGGCAAAAACAGGGTCCCATCCAGGTGCAGACAGGGGAAACTGCAGGTCACCTCATCGGGAGACCTTAAGGGAACTTCCTGAAAGTGGGATAATAATGATACTAGCTGACATTTACAAAGCGTTTACAGAGGGCTAGGCACTGTCTGAAGTGCTTTGTGACTATTACCTCATTTGAGCCTCACCACAACCCTGCAGGAAGAGGCTATTGTGATGGCCCCCACTTTACAGGTGAGGAAACTAAGGCAGAGAGGTGAGTGACTTGCCCAGGGTCACAAAGCTAGGAAGTATCTAAGGTTGGTTTTGATCTGAGGTCTTCTTGACTCCAGGCCCAGAGTTCTGTGCACTGGAGCTGAGCCCTGTAAAGAAACCCAAGGAAGGGGGAGGAGGTGAGAGCCTGCCAGGCATGGGGCACCGCCAAACACAAAGGTGCGAGAGTTGGAGATGGGGTGTCTTACAGAAGTAATAAAGACTTGGATGGGCCAGCTTCCGGAAAAAAGTCCTTGGGGTATATACTCTCCTAGCTGGTCCTTTTATTAAACTAGGGCCCCCAGATGAGCTCTGAGGCCCCCTAACTTCTGGGGCCAGGCCACTGCCTTCTCTAGCAGGGCAGGAGTGAGAACCAAGCTCTGTGGTGGGAGGACCTTGAGCCTCAGTTTCCCAATGTGTACAATACTCACTGTTGACTGTGTGCCCCCCCCCCTTTTCTGAGCCTCAGTTTCCCGATCTGCAAAAGGAGGGCTTTGGACCAATTAAGTATGCTTCTCACCTGGCCACAAGCTTGTGGTCACACTAATGTGTGCGTGGCCCTTTAAGAGCCAGCTCCAGGACCCTGCGCTCCTCCCCGGAGCTTCAAGGGCCTCATTGCGGCTGCGCTGCGGAGCAGCCGCCCTCTCCCGCCTCATTCACCACCTCCCTCCACCTACCACCCCCATCCCTCCCAGAGCAGTGGTTTTCAAGCCTAGAACAGAAGCCTCCTCGGTGAACGTGGCTGGAGAGGAGTCCTGGCATCGCTACCCCACAGCACGGGGCCCGGAATGCTGTGGGTGGAAAAGTACTAAAAGACCTGCGCAGTAGATGCTGGGCGGGGTAGGGGTGTTCTGGCGCCTGCGCAGTTGCCGTCGAAGCTCCCGCGCTCTTCTGCAAGCCCAGAAGGTGGCGCTCGTGGGGCCCCTAGACCTGCCCCGGAATTTAGGCCGGGGCGTGTTAACGCGGCCCTTCGTCTTAACCGCCTTCTTTACGTTTGGCTCCTTTGACCAAATGTATCCTTTGGCTGATGCTAGGCCCCAGCACGAAGCCAACCGCAGACCCCGTCCCCACGCCATCCGCGTGCCCCTTCAGGGGACCCAAGGGTTTAGTGACGGGGCTTGAGGGTGCCCCGGCCCAGCCCTTCATTGAGTGAAAGCTCCCGGAGGGCAGGCCGCGCCTCCCTCAGCGCCGTCCTTCCGTACACCTGGAACCTGAGCTGCACCGAGGGCAAAGACCCCGGAGAGATTGGGGGGGCGGGGGACGGGCCGCACCCAACACCCAAGAGAGCCACGAGGCCTCCATGGCCTCCCTTTGCAGGGAGTGAGCGACCACGTGTTCGTTTGGGAGGCTTGCGGAGGGCGGGCTGGGCCTGCTGGGCCCGCTGCTTTCATTGTGATTAGTTCCATTGTCTTCCTAATGTCGAGCCATCCTTGCATCTCTGGTGTAAATCCCACTTGATCTTAATGAATGATTTCTTACGTCCATCACTGTAATTTGCTTGATAGGCTTTTGTGTCCAATCCCTAATGATGATGGCCAAAGTTTCTCGTGGGACAGGGAGTTTCTCCCAGGTAACTCACTGCTTTCCGCTTTATTGGGCTGTTGATTTCTGTTGTTTCCAATCTCCCGTGTCTCGCCTGCTCTGTTAAACCATCTATTTTTTAACCAATGCTGATGGTTTTGAGGACTGCTGCTTTATCATACAGCTTGAGGTCCAGAAGGGCTGTGCCCCCTCACTGCTTATTTCTTCCCTTCTTTTCCCCTTGTTAGAAATATGCTTGACACTGAAATTCAGGTATCAAGGGCAAGTTATTATTGAGGAATTGAAAGGAATTGGTAAACATTCCTGGCCAGGAGCGGACTTCACCTTTCTTTAGGAAGAGGGTGTGGAGAGTACAGGAGTGAGACCAACTTTATTGTGTTAGACTGATATAGATTGAGGCACCATCAGCTCAGTACCTCCCTTCAGAGAACCGATTGGTCTGCTCCCTTCTAGGTCACAATCTTCCCTATATGTCCCCAACATGCAATTCCTTGGCATGTTCCCCCCTCCTCAACATACATCCCATGTTCAAAAATGTGGAAAACTCCTCCCTGTGGGTGCTGTGAGGTAATATTCAATTAACCAATTAAGCATGCCTGGTAGCCATTTGACCCAGTTTTCTCTTCAACCCTGACCGTTATCTGACCAGTTTAGACCAGTTCTCCTACATCCTGGGTCTGAGGCATCCACCAAAACCACAAAGTTGATTTGGATTGGTTGAGGATTCTCATCCTGTTTAATCTTTCCTCCTTCTTTGTTCAAGCTGACACTTCATTAACTATTCTGTGGAACTCAATTAACTCTTCTGTGGAATCCTAACTTTCCCTAACTCTCACACCCTGGACGTTCTAGAGATTTTGTTTTTATGGTCCACCCCAAAGCTTGGTTAAAAGAGGCAAACAGGCAAGGTGGCATATTCATGCATACTGTTTTACTCCCTTGTTGTGTGTTTGTCCTTCGTTCTCGAAGAGGACCATGACATCAGGAGGATGAGGACGTGACTTGCAGTTGAATCGGATTTGAGTGAGGGAGGGCTGTGCAAAGTCACCAGCCTCCCCTTCACCAGAGCCAGCTGGGTCCAATGGCAGACGCCTCGTTCACTGAATGGGCCTTACCTCATTTTATTCCCCTAAAGCTAGCAGAATACATGCATCCACGGAGCCAGATAAAATCTGACTGCCTGATAAAAAAATGACAAGCCTTTTTATATGTCTTAGGACAATCCCAATTCAGGATGTCTGTGTCTCTTGGATTTTTGGTCTCCATATGTGTTTAACCGTACCATGAGAAAGGAAGTTTCTTAGTTGAATAAGTTGTAAATACAATAAGACAAGAGAGTTGACAACGTGTTGATCAAAAATACAACCCAGGATATCTGTGTTCATGCCATAAGATAAGAAAAGTCTATTATTCCAGATAGGTCTCAGGTTAAGGTCTTCCTCCTAGTGGACATAAACAGAGGAAAATGCTCTTCACTCTATCTGGCCTTGTGAACACGGGAAGAGGCATTCTCTGAGTTTACTCAGAGAATAAAGAAGGGAATATCTGTTAGGCCGCGGTGCTTCTTCTGGTTGATCAGTTCAGGTTTTGGCCCTTATTGAGGTTCAAATGATATTAAATGATCATCATTATAAATGAATGTTCTTAGTTTATCAAGCTCTGTCAAGTATCCTCTTGGTAACTTGTAAACTGATTTTGGAAGCACTGTCATTTTTCTTATATCAGCACAGCCTCACTGTGAACACTGACTGTCCTTCCTGCTGTTTAGGGCATTCTTTAATTCTTTAAGGAGAGCTTTGTAACTGAATCTATACTAGTCTTTTGTGTGCTTTGGGAGATTGAGGCCCAGATATTTTATGTACTTTGTTGTTATTTGGAATGGGATTTCCCTTTCTGTTATTGCAATTTGTGTTTTGTTATTATCATATAGAAATGCTGTTGATTTTTGAGGATTTATTTTGTAGCCTGCAACTTTACTTAAGCCATTAATTGCCTCAGTTAGCATCTTTGCAGATTCCCCAGGGTTTCACAAGTAAATCATCATGTCATAAGCGGATGGATAGTTTTATCTCCTCCTTACCTGTCTTTATTCCTTTAATTCCTTTTTCTAGTCTTCTTGCTAATATTTCCAGTACTATGTGAAATAATGGTGGGGAGAGGGGCATCCTTGCTTCACTTCCCTATTTATCAGAAAAGGTTCTAGTGTATTATCATTGCATATGATACTTACTTTTGGTTTAGATAATAGATGCTTTTTATGATATTAAAAAAGGTCCCTCTACGCCTACATTTCATAGAATGAAGGAGGATTGTGCTTTGTCAGAGACTTTTTCTACATCTGTTGAGATGATTGTGAGTTTGGAATGTTTGGGGTTTCATTATGATGAATTACATTCATTGTTTTCCTGATGTTGAACCATCCTTGCATCCCTGGTATAAATCTCACTTGATCATAATGAATGACTTCTTATGTCCATCACTGTAATTTGTTTGATAGGATTTTGTGTCAAATCAGTAATGATAATGGCCTCCAGTTTTCTTCTTGTGTTTTGTCTTTCCCCGGTTTAGGTATTAGGATTCTATTTGTCTCATAAAAGGATTCTGGTAGGGCTCTTTCTCACTTTTTCAAAAGCTTCAATTCTTAAAACTCAGAAACTTAAAAGAGAAACAGTTTTCTTTTGCTGCTTCTCTCCCCCCGCCCCACTTGCTCTTCTTCTCCCCTCTCTTCATTCCTTATTGTTCTCTATTCTTTCCTGGTCACTGCACCCTCAGATGACTGAGCCTCTAGGGAAAGGGATTTATACATTTGGGGGTCATTGTGTTAAGAAAATGCTTTAAAATTCCTTCCATTTAATATCTTTTACAGTTTACTTGGTTTCTCTATATATGTCCTTCAGTGGGTAACTTCCTTCAGCTTAAAGGGTTTGTGATTTTGCCAGCATGGGAGGAGAGAGTATCTCTCCCTCTTCCCCCACAGCTCCTCAGGTAACCACAGACAGTACCAGTGGCCACCGGAGGATGCCTACAACTTCTGGAAGTGAGCCCTTGTAGCAGGGAGAAGTGTCAGCTGCCGACTGGACAGATGGACCAATCCTCCGAGCTACTACTAAGGGGCAGTTGGGAGTACTCTATGACTGGCGAAAAGGACTCCCAGGAACCAGAAGCTGAGCTTGTCCATGAACTTTACCTGTGTGCTTCGCTCCCATTATACTCTATGTCTCAATCTCCCAACCTTCTACATTTTCTCAGATGTCCCCGGTACCCAGAGTGCTCCTCCCCCTCATCTGTGCTTCCCAGGTTTCAAGTCCCTGCTAAAATCCCACCTTGTCCAGGAAGCCTTCCCTAATTCCCCTTCATGCTAGTACCTTCCCAAAGTTGATTATCTCCAGCTTATCCTGTATATGTCGTGTTTGTCCGTAGTCATTTTCAGGTTGTCTTCCTCATTAGACTGTGAGCTCCTCGAGAGAAGGGACTTTGCCTTTATTTGTATCCCCAGCACCTAGCACAGTGCCTGGCACACAGTAGCTGCTAACTAAATGCTGACTGAACCCACTCTCCCCAGGTACCCTGTGTATGCAGGAAAAGAGCATGGTTTGGGGGTGTGAGAAGAGGGAGCATCCTACCATACCACCTTCAATATCACTTCTAAAGCCAGTTAACTCTGCCTGATAACTAATAGTAAGCACGATGGTGGGAATGCACAAGTGACAATGCTAGAAAACCTCCCTCGCTGATTGAGGGTTAATCCCAGAACCATAAAGGGAGAAATAGTCATTCCTGCCCTCCAGATAGGAGCAAGGATGGGGAGCGGCCCCAGAGAGGGTGCTTCCATTAAGGACAGAAAGGGGAATGGCGTGTACCTATAGCGCATGGCCTCCAAACTAGGGCACGTTTTCCTGAAATAATAATGACCAAAGTAAAGGGGAGACTTAGGAAGCTTTGTGTTCAAGTCCTGCCCCTGACACATGCTGATCGATCACTCAGGCACCACCTCAGTGCCTCAGGCGGCCTCCAAGCTATAGGGGAGCTGCAGACCTGCAGGAGCTCCCTACGTTGGTAGAGTCAGTGATGGTCACTTTTGTGAGGGCAGCCCTTTCCACCTGTGTCTTTGTAAAAGAGCTTACAGAGCCTGACTTGTAGGCACTATGTAAATGTTCTCCCTCCCAAGCATTGCCCGGCCTGTAGTAAGTGTTTAATAAATGCTTGGTGATTGAACGAAGAAAAACAAGGCTCAAATACCAGCTCGCACTTAAAGAGTGATGTTGCGTTCTCGGTGTTGTTCATTTGATCTTCACAATAACACTTTGAGACAGGCACCAGAGATACTGAGAGGTACCAGAGGTATCGTCATTTTGTGGAAGAGGAATCTGGCTGACCTTGTCCAAGGTCATTGGCCCAGTGAGGTGGAATTCAAACCCGGGACTTCCTGACTCCAACCCAATTCCAGAAGCCTGTGATACAGCCTTAGGCCAGGCCCTGTGACTGATAAGTATGATCAATTTGGAGACCATTCCCTTCACCAGCCCCTGACATTGTTCTCTGATTCTGGCTCTGGGGATAGAGTAACGTATGTGATGGTGTGTGCGCTCAACAGTTTATGGGCCTATTGCCACACCAGGACCCTTCCTCTGCTCCCTTTGAGAGCCATCAATGATGATTTGCTCCACCAGTGTGGAGCCCTCTTCCCTCTCCTCTCTGAAAAGAGTCTTGGAGAGTAGCGCCACCTCTCTACACCATTTTAAACGGTAACATTTGTTCCAGAACACCAATTCCTAGCCCTTCCGGAGTGGGTACATCTTGTTGCTTTAGGTAAAGCGGATAGAGTGCTGGGTCTGGACTTAGGAAGACCTGAGTTCAAATCCAGCCTCAGATACTTACTAGCTGTATGACCCTGGGCAAGTCGCTTAACCACTGTCTGCCTCAGTTTCCCAAACTGTAAAATGGTGATAATAATACACCTACTTCCCAGGGTGGTTGTGAGGATCCAGTGGAATATTTGCAAAGTACTTAGCACACAGTAGGCCCTTAAATGCTGACTTTTGACATTCCACAGATAGCAGTAGAGCGCACAGGCCATCATTTGTTGCTCTCCATGACTACTAGCCCATCTCCACTTCTAGTCAAATAGCTTTTTGGTGATATACTTTATGAAGACATCATTATCCTTAGCGATGCTTTCTGCAGTCCTGAAAGGGTCACTTGTGTTCACCTGAATCACCAGTAAATCACCAGGTGGATGAGGCTTAGGTGTGCCCAGGAGAAACCTGGGGACCCAGGCCAGAAGGATGGCCCAGCAACCAATCACCACCCCCTCCTCCTCTGAGTCTCACTGTAGGAAGACCTACAGAGCCCCTCTTCTGTGCAAAAAGCCTCATCTCCATTGCTTTGCTCCAAGAATTGAGTTCTGTCTTCCTCTTGTGTTGCGTTCCTTCTGTCTTTGCCATCCTTTATTCCTCCCCAGATGTTACTCAAACAGTAGCCTGGGAGGGCCTGCTTTTGGAGTTCGTTTGCCCTTACTATCACGATTATTATTATAGAGTCATCACTGATGAAGTCCTGCCCATGCCCAGTCCAGGCTTTGAGAATTATGCAGCTGTGAGCTGGACGATGATCTTACGTCCTCATGTATTAGGGGCTTCAGTGGTCCCCAAGCTATTCTGACCTGAGTCCCTGATATTTGGAGATTCTGGTGGCATTCCGGGACCTCCTGCCCCAAAGTGATCACTTGTTTGGCCCCAGTCCCTTCCATTTGGTCTTCCCACAATTTCCTTGAGGGGAAGATGCTCGGACAAGACATTGAAGCTCTTCATTTCTAAATAACTGGAAACTAGCAAGGTTACTTCTAAAACTCTGGAAGCTCCTCCTTGGACCCAAGCCCTAATGCCTCACCCTTTCCACTGGCTCCCTCCCTTCCTTCCAAGAGCAGTCCTTATGCCCTAATAATGCACAAATTCAACCATTTCCAACCTTCCAAATATCCCAACTTACCCACTAAATTATAGTCTGGACAGCTGAGAAGTCTTGTCCAAAACCTGTGTTTTTGCACAAACCACCTGAGACCAAACTCTTCTCCAGCCCTGCACACCTTCACTCTTTCCAAAGGCCTTGGATACCTGACATCCAAGCTCACTGACTGGTCACTAGGACAAGATCGTGGTGACTGGGCAGGAAATACTTTTTTTAATACACAAGTATCCTGACCTAAATGACTAACACATTTTGAACAACAGGCAAACGTTTTATTAAGAAATACTAAAAATCCCTTATGTTAATATGATATTTTATACTTTTCAAAGTGGTACTGCTTTGACTCTCAAATGAAAGATGAAGAAACTGAGGCACAGAGGGCAATGACTTGCCCAAGGTTACATAGTAAGTGACAAAGCTGGCTCTTCACTCCTGGCCCTGCCATTGTTCATATGCCCCAAAAGCTGCCCTTTGTAAAAGGGAGACTCCCTCTGAGGAGAGTGACTCCTCTCTCAAACCAAATGGAGTCTCACTTCGAGTAGCATCAAAGGGCCGGTTGGTTGCTCTCTTTCTTCCCCTAGGCACATTCTTCCACATGTCTCCACCAGCTACCCTTCACTCTATTCCAACCCAGGCCCATGCTCCAGACCTCTCTTTCTCCCTGCCTGGTAGGCACCACCCAGACTTTCCTCAGATCATTGGTGGTAGACTGGCCAGGCAGAATTTGAGACAAAGATGGTAAGAGCTTACCAAACAAATATCACCTGTAGCTTTACAATTTGAGGGGGGGGATAGAGGAGAATTCCTGCATTTGGTATGTTTTAACTTAAAGCAGTCAATCTCTAATGGTGGATTTCAGCCAGATTGGTCCTTTGATATACTGGAATCCTTCCCTGACACTCCTCGAATCACATGGGAGTCAAAAAAGAGATCTTTCCCATCTTCCCCCAGTCTCTAAGATTGGCTGAGTGTGGTCCTCCTGAAGTCATCCTGTGCCTGAGCCCTAAGAGCATGGGAGAATTAGAGGAAATGGTCAGGTGGAGAGAGAAACTAACCCATCCACCCACAAGTCCTCAGGATGCATTTTCACTCCATCCATTCTTAGTAACCAGCCACAGGAAGGAAGTCAATGGGTAGCTGTTACTCTGGCCATGGCTACCGGATGTGGATAGAGAGAAATTCCAGACCCCTGCCACCTAGAAGGGTCTTGTCTCAAGCTCCCATTTATGGAACTGAAAAATAAAACAGAAAAGGGCACTGGGCTTTGCTACCAGAGGACCCCAAATGAAGCCAGTTCTGAGCCTTTCCTACACTGTCACCTTGGACAAGTCACAACCTCTCTGTCCCCTCCTCTCTCAGATGAGGGATTAGGACCAGAGGATGGATCACTAAGGGCCCTTCCGGCGCCAAGTCCATGATTAAGGAGCTTGAGGCACCATCTCGGGACCAGTTATTAACATTTTTCTTCCAAGTATGGCAAAGCGTAGACTGGACCAACATTGAACCAGGAAAGATTGATGGAAGATAATTCAGTTTTCAGTCTAAACCGAGGGGGAGAGCTTGGAATAGACTCATCCTGGGCCATCTCCCAGTGGACTTTTTTTGGAAATGAAATCATCTTACTTTATTAAAAGCAATAAGGCACTGAATGCCACACTGCACAATATAACTCGTGGTGCAGCTAAGCTGCCATAATTTGAATAGCTGTCTTATTGGTTTTGCCGTCTGTTTCTTGAAACCATCACACCAATGAGGCCGGCAACAGCCAAACTGCCAGCTATCCCAGCTCCCACGAGGAAATCTCTGACCTGTGAAGAGAGACAAAGGCCGTGGTCAAGAGGGAAGCCTGCTCCCCACCATTCCAGCCAAATGCTTAGCTCTGGCAAGCTTAGTTTTGGCTCTTGGCTCCCTTGGCAAAAGTGAAGAATCAACAACTCCCAGGGCATGATGCAGGGACATTTCAGTCATACAGAGAGGGAGGAGTGAAATGTCAGCATGGGGATAAACCAAACAAAACAGGCTGTGAGGGGGCAGAAACCGTTGTCAGTTTTAACCTTGTAGCTACCTACCATAACACTGAAATTCAGCCATTTTTGTCAACCTGCCTTCCCCATCTCACCCAACCGTAACGGCAAGAAGCAGGGGATGGGCATCTGAAATTGATAGGAAATTCTTGAGGAAAAAGATGAGCAAGGGCTTCCTAGAGCAATCGAGATAAGATGACCTTGACAGCCAGGGGGCATCCCATGGGGTCTGTGAACCTATTTTTTAAAATGTTTTCTAAATTTTCATTATTTATTAGCATTCTTTTTTTTAATTTGGAGTTTTAAATTCTCTCCCTCCCTTCATCCTCTCCCCCAGTGGTGGCAAGTAACAGGATATCAATTACACATGTGAAATTAGGCAAAACATTTCTGTATTAGTCATGTTACCAAAAAAAGGCAAGAAAATAAAGTTTAAAATTATACTTTGGTTCTGTGCAGCTAGTTTTTGTGTAGCCATGATGAAGAGTATAGAGGGTCTGATGAAAATCAATGGCCTTTGCAGTTTCTCAAGGGCCTCTACAACACAGGGGACACACAAGGGAGCTCTCACCTACCAGCATTATATTCAGGGTAATAAATCCAACAAATAACATTAGGGAAATCATTCATTGCCCCACTTTGGCCATGAGTCATGTGTCAGTTCTGGTAGGTTAAGAGTCACAGACTAGACGGAAGCCAGGGCAGATGTTGGAAACATGCTCACATAGAGACTGGAACCATCTCTCCTAAAGAAATGGGGGGAACTTAACCCTAGGGATTGCTGCAGTCCTACCTTCTGCCAGATTCCTTTCCCAGCCCCTTCTGCCCAGTTGCTGGCGTCTTCCCCACTCAAAATGCCATTCATCTACTGTGAATATATCTTGTACATACCCATTTATTTACATATCATCCCCTCCATTAAAATGTGAGCTTCTTGAGGGCCAGGGAACCTGTTTTTGCCATCCTTTTAACACAATGCCTAGTATACATCAAGTGCTTAATAAATGCTTGGTGACTGACTTCACTTGTTTCAGTCAAAGAAATTCCCAGAGTTTTAAGATCAGCCTTCCCATTATGAGAGAGCAGGGAGGGTGTCCTCGGATAGGAAAATTAAACTTGAAGCAAGAAGGCCCATTCCCTGGGGGAGGCAGACAAGACTTTATCCCCTGAGTGACCTGGCCCGCATGGGTGCGAGTAGCTCAAGCCGCCCTATCAAGGGGACAATTCCTAACCTGGAAAGCAGAATTTGATTATCACTGTCAAACCATTGAAAAAAGAAACTTGAAAACTAAGGCTAATAGGGATTGGACTTTTGAAAAATTAGCAGGACGGGGTGAATATGCGTTAGAGAAAAAACAAAGAAAGTTACCTACAGGCTTGCTAGAACAGACTGCTCACGCAGCTAATCGCGCTTGGAGAGCCCTTCCTGTTACAGGCTCCCCCTTTACACCCCTTAATAAGATCACTCCACAAATCCTCCCTACGGGAGTCTTCGGCCCTCCGCCCAGAGGTTCCTTTTTCCTCATTATTGGCCGTGCCTCTACCACCCTTCAAGGAATAACAATACACCCAACTATTGTCGATAATGACTATGCAGGAGAGATTAAGATAATTGCTTCTGCTCTGAAAGATACTGTGAGAATCCAGCCCAATCAGCGCATTGCCCAAGCCCTCCCTCTTCCTATGAATACCACCTTTCCTGCTTCTAAAAACAAGAGGGGCAATTCAACACCTGGGTCCTCAGACATTTACTGGGCCCAGGCTCTGTCACAAGAGAGGCCTACACTAATGCTCAAAATACAAGGTAAACCCTTCATGGGCTTGCTCGATTCTGGGGCTGATTCAACCGTCATTTCTGAATCACACTGGCCGTCTGCCTGGCCGTTACAGCCCTCTCTAACCCACCTCCAAGGCATAGGGCAAAGTTCCAACACCATGCAATCCTCACAACTGTTACAGTGGGAAGATCGAGAGGGTAATAGAGGAACAATCCGTCCCTTTGTAGTCCCATGCCTCCCTGTTAATCTGTGGGGAAGAGATATCCTCTCACAAATGGGAGTTATCATGTGCAGCCCTAGCTCAGTTGTTACAGAGCAAATGCTAAGTCAAGGTTTTTTACCCCGCCAAGGACTAGGAAAAAATAAACAAGGCATCACTCAACCTTTACATATACAATCTCACCCTGACCGCTCCGGCCTTGGTTTCCAGACACATTTTTCATAAGGGCCACTGGTCCCCTCAGCCTACAGGCGGATAAGATTACATGGAGATCTGAGACTCCCGTCTGGATTGACCAGTGGCCCCTCCCTAAAGAAAAACTAGAGGCTGCAATAATGTTAGTTCAACAACAATTGACTGCGGGTCACATAGAACCCTCCAACTCTCCTTGGAATACTCCAATTTTTGTTATTAAAAAGAAGTCAGGTGCCTGGAGATTGCTCCATGATTTAAGGGCGGTCAATAAGACCATGATCCCCATGGGATCGCTGCAACCGGGTCTCCCTGCACCCGTAGCAATCCCGGCAGGTTTCCAAAAAATTGTAATAGACCTCAAGGACTGCTTCTTTTCCATTCCTCTCCACCCCGACGACTCCAAAAGATTCGCCTTCACTGTCCCAGTTACCAATTGCGTAGGACCCTCTCCTCGCTTTCAATGGAAAGTTCTCCCCCAAGGCATGACCAACAGCCCTACCCTTTGCCAGAAGTATGTTGCCCAGACAATCGACCCCTTTCGCTTACAATTTCCACAACTTTATATCATTCATTATATGGATGACATTCTTATTGCTGGGCCCTGCGAGCAGGAATTTCTTAGAATTGTTTGTACAAGGTTATATATCCCCTTGCTTGCCTTCTCCCCCTTGCCTCTCTGCACTACCATCCCACCCTGGTAGTGGGAGATGCCCAATTCTCGCGAGACTTGATCAAATAAAGCTTCTGTTTTGTTTCTACCTTGAGAAAACCGAGACACCTCTGTTTTTGTTTATTTTGAGCCTGTGGTTTGTCCCACACAGTTGGGGGCTCGGCCGGGACCCCCTCGATTGGGGGGGGGGGTTCTCCTCACCAGGGAGCAGGATCCAGCGCGCACCACAAAGATTTATTGGGGGTTCCTGGTCCTGGTGTGGAGCTCCACCCAGTTGGGGGAAAATCCCGAAGAGAGGGACTCGGAGGAACAGAAGCTGTGCTAGGTTCCGACATTCCAAAAAGTAAGAGTCTAAGTCTGTGCAGTCGGAGCACAAATGTGAGGTACCTTTAGGCAATCGATTGCAAAATTGGAATGAACAACAAAAGTAGAAAGGAAAATGGCCATAGACAAGAGCTCTTAAAATATTTGACCTAGGTGGGTGGAATGGATTTTTCCTGGCGTTTTGAGAAAAGCTCTCCCAGGGAAAATGAAAAACAAAAAGCTTTTGGATTTCTGTATCTTTGTGTCTGTGTCTGTCTGTATCTGTGCTTCTGTGTGTGTGTAATCTGACACCCTGTAATGTCCACTATCTGGCTTTCTCTCCCTCCCTGACTCCTCCTGGCATGCAGAGGAGCGGGAGGGCGGGGGAGAGAGAAAGAGAGAGAAAAATGTTTTCTTGTTTAAGTTATGTGATGGAAAAGGCAAGTCGGAGAGGGTAAGAGAAGTGTCAGGTCAGCACAAGAAAGAAACTAGGTATGTGCAGTTTTATAAGGGGCTTTCATCAAATTCCACCAGAAAGGAAAGGCAAGAAAGTTTAACCATGTAGGGAAGAGACGTGTGAAGGAAGTTTAAAAAAGGCATAATCTATTTGTACAAATAGTGTGAATAGAGGTTTTGAGAGTGCAAGGTGGAAACTTTTGGGAAGTTGTTTTAAAAAAATTATATATATATATATATGCTCTTTATGTCTCCCTCCATCCCAGATCTGGCCAATTTGGAATGTGGAGAGACATTTTTACACCAGTAATGCGTCTAGTCTCCTTCCTCTCCGTGATCCCGTTCCCGAGCCTCTTGGCCCTTTAGAGCCATTAGGTTCCCCTCGAGCCTAGCTCCCCCGGACCTCTCCAGCTTCGCCAACCCACGATTGTGTGACCTGCGGGCCAGGTCACCTGAGCACTGGGCTCCCAGCTGTAACCTAGTGGAAATGCCCCAAGGGGCCTTCTATATGCCCCACCAGCCTGCCCACGCACCTGGTCACTTCGAGGGACTCCATATCTCAGTTCATTCACAAAGTGCTCACAGTTTTCACTGGTCAGTTTATAGAGGACATCCTTTCCCACCTCCTCCAAAGCCCGCTGAACGATCTTGCTGGGTGGCAGCGGCTGGTACCTGTTGTCGTGTTTGTTATTCACCTGGTACTTGTCACTCCCAACCACCACACGGAGCAGCTCCTTCTTCACCGTGGCTTTATCAGTGAGGGCTGACATGATGCTGGAGGCACCAGCCCCAGCATATTCACCTTTCAGAAAGAAAGAAAAGGAAGGAAGGAAACAGAAAGGAAGAAGGAAAGAAAGAAAGACACCCCCAGGAAGGTCTTTTTAAGCAGTTCCACCCCAAGTTGAACCCAGTGGTCCCTCCAGTCCCATGCCTCTGACAGTGTTACAAAGGGGCCAGTTGTGGGATGATCTATCTCTCCCCAAAATCAAACTTGGGATCCACCCAAGTAGCTTCATCAACCAAATATGAATCTGTCATCTGTAAACAGAGATTCTCCTTGACAGTCATTTAATCAGCTAACCTTTCAGGGTCTGCCCCCTCCCCAACATATACAACCTCACAAAGCAGGGGTGCTTCTTACTTGGAGGTGCCAGGTGGACGACATAACCATCACCCACATAAACAGCCCAATGACGGTAGCATGTTCGGAAAATCTCAATCAGGTCTCCAGGTTTGGGCTCTGGCTACAAAACCACAAACCAAGGCCAGGTTAGAAGCTGTATTTGGAAATGGAGAAAGACAAGAGAGCATGTTCCAAGGGGGTTGGAACAAGCCATAAAAGGATTCATTGAAGGAACTAGAGGTGTTGAATCCATGGAAGAGAAGGCTTAGATGGGATATGATATATTGGGAGCCAAGGTGGCAGAGTGCAGGCCAGGATACAATTGAACTCTCCCAATATTCCTCTCCAAACAAGTTTAAAATAATGCCTCAAATAAAATTTTGGCATAACTAAGCCAACAAAAGGTCAGAGGGTGGGGCAGCTAGGTGGCACAGTGAGTAGAGCACCTGCCCTGGAGTCAGGAGGACCTGAGTTCAAATCTGGCCTCAGACACTTGACACATTCACCAGCTGTGTGACCTTGGGCAAGTCACTTAACCCCAACTGCCTGTCCTTCCCCCCTGCAAAAAAAAAAAACAACAACAAAAAAAAAAGGTCAGAGGGTGCTATTTTGCTAGCCTAAGACAACTTAGGAGGTCTGCAGGGGAGGTCTGTGACACAGGAGCACGAGCAGTGGGCCTTGGAGATGGCTGTGACAGCAACAGCAGTTTCAAGAGCTCTCAGTCCAAAGATGGTAAGGGAGGTCAAACAACTGGTCAGAAAGAGATTATAGGGGACCCATGGCTGGCACTGGTTGAAACTGGCACTGATTGGCAACTCTGTTACCAAGAAGCAGTTCTGGTTTGCAATTCCAAGGCAGAGAACAGTGCTTTTGATTGGTCACAAAGGAGCAGAGGCCCTGGTCACAGTTCCAGGACCAAGAGGAGCACTGGTACTTTTGGCTACACGGGAGCAGGGGTCCTTCCTGGGTAAAGACAAGAACAGACCAGGAGGGCAGTGACTATACCTCTCTCAGGATCACACCTCCTTGGAAGCACCAAAAATTTGCAGACCCCCCAGAACAAGCTCTGAAAACAGTAGCACAAAAAAGCCTAAAACTTGGTACATGCCCCTCACTCCCGGGTAAGCAGAGCCCAACTTTAACATAAAGTTCAGAGTCAAAAAATAGACTGAAAAACATGAGAAAACAACAAAAAAAGAACTTGACCATTAAAAAACTAATATGGTGGCAGGAAAGACCAAGATATAAACTTAGAAGTAGACAATAATGTGAAAACAGTTACAAACAAAACCTGGAAGAAAAATGCTAATTGGACACAGGGCCAGCAAGAATTCCTGGAAGAGTTTAAAAAAAAGATGAGTCATAGAGGAGAAATTGGAGGGGAAAATGAGAGTGATGCAAGAAAATTATGAAAAGAGAACTGGTAAAGCTTGGTAAGAGCTTGGTTTTAAAAAGGCACAAAAATTCACTAAAGAAAAGAACTCCTTAAGAATTTTTTTTCTTAAAAAGTAAAATGGGCCAAATGGAAAAGGAGGTACAGAAATTCACTGAACAAAAGAACTATTTAAAAACTAGAATTCGGCATGTGGAAGCTAAGTGACTCTATGAAACATCAAGAAACAATAAGACAAAGTCAAAAGAATGAAAAAATAAAAGAAAATGTGAAATATTTCATTGGAAAAACAATTGACCTGGAAAATAGACCAAGGAGAGATAATTTAAGAATTACTGGACTACTTGAAAGCCATGATCAAAAAAAAGAGCCTAGACATCATATTTCAGGAAAATTATAAAGGAAAATTGCCCTGATATCTTAAATCCAGAGGGTAAAATACAAATTGAAAGAATCCACCAATCACCTCCTTAAAGAGATCCCAAAATGAAAACTCCCAGGAATATTACAGCCAAATTTCAGAGCTCCCAGTCAAAGGAGAAAATATTGCAAGTAGCCAGAAAGAAACAATTCAGACATTGTGGAGTCACTCAGATTCACACAAGACTTAATGATTTCTACATTAAAGGAATGTAGGGCTTGGAATATGATATTCTAGAAGGCAAAGGAGCTAGGATTACAACCAAGAATAGCCTACCCAGCAAAACTGAGTATAATCCTTCAAGGGGGGGAATAGACATTTAATGAAATAGAGGAGTTCCAAGCATTCCTAATGAGAAGACCAGAATTGAATTGAAAGTCTGATATTCAAACAGAAGACTCAAGAGAAGCATAAAAAGGTAAAAGTGAAAGAGAAATCATAAGGGACTCAATAAAGTTAAGCTGTTTACATTCCTATATGGGAAGATGATACATGTAACTCCCAAGAATTTTATCATTATTAGTGCAGTGAGGAGTCTGCATAGACAGAGGACATGGGTGTGAGTTAGGTTGTAATGATCTCAAAAAAAAATGAAGAAGAAAGAGGGATGTTCTGGGAGAAGGGGGAAGGAGAAGGTAGAATGGGGTAAATTATCTCACTTAGAAAAGTGCAAGAAGCAGCTTTTCTAGTGGAAGGAAAAAAGGGGGGTGGGCAATATTTCAACCTCACTCAATGGAATTGGTTCGAAGAATGTGTATGTACATACGTATACACACGTATACACACACACACACACACAAAATTGGGTATAGAAATCTATCTTACCCAATAGGTAAATAGGAGGAGAAGGGGATAAGAGAAAGGGCAGAGAGAAGATCATAAAAGGGGGGGCAGATTAAGAGAGGCAGTGGCTAGAAACAAAACGGACTTTTGAGGAGGGACAGGATAAAAAGAGAGAAGGATAAACAAGAAAATAGGATGGATGGAAATATACAGTTAGTCATCATAGCTGTGAATGTCAATGGGATGAGCTAACCCATAAAATGGAAGCAGAAAACACACACAGAGTTAAAATAAGGAGCTGGAGAAGAACCTATCATGCTTTAGCTAAAGTGAAAAAGGCAGGGGTAGCAATCATGATCTCAGACAAGGCAAAGGCAAAACGAGACCTAATTAAAAGAGATAATCAGGGAAACTACATTTTGGTAAAAGATATCATAGACAATGAAGTCACATCAAAAATTTTACAGCAAGTTTCTCTGATAAAATCCTCATTTCTCCAAAATGGAGAACTGAGCTAAATTTATTTTTAAAAAAGAGCCATTCCCCAAATGATAAGTGATCAAAGGATATGAATAGGCAGTTTTCAGAAGATGAAATCAAAGCTATCTATAGTCATGAAAAATACTCTAAATCACTATTGATTGGAGAAAGGCAAATTAAAAGAACTCTCAGGTACCACCTCATCTATCAGAAATGAGAAATACTGGAGATGAGGGAAAATAGGTACACATGTACACATGGGTACTGTTGGTGGAGTAGTGAAATGGCCCAACTATTCTGAAAAACAATCTAGAAGTACCCCCAAAGGGCTATAAAACTGTGCATACCCTTTGACCCAGCAATACCATTCTAGGTCTGTACCCCAAAGAGATCAAAGAAAAAGGAAAAGGATCTATATGTACAAAAATATTGATAGAAGCTCTTTTCGTGGTGTCAAAGCATTGGACTTTAAGGGGATGCTCTACAATCGGAGAATAGCTGAACAAGTTTAGCATAGGGTTGTGGAGTATTGTGTTACAAGAAATGATGAGGGAGGTGGTGTCAGAAAATAAATGGTAAGACCTTTATGAACTGATGCTACGTGAAGTGAGAAGAACCAGGAAATCGTTGTGTACACTAACAGCCATCTTGTAATGATGACTTAGCTACTCTGATCAATATAATGATCCAAGACAGTTCCAAAGGACTCATGATGAGACAATGCTATCCACCTTCAGAGACAGGACTGATGAATTCTGAGTGCAAATCAAAGTTGATTTTTCTCACTTTTTTGCTTTTTTCCAATATAGCCAACATGCAAATGTGTTTTGTATGATTTCACATTTTTTCACATGATTTCACTGATAGCATATTGTTTGCCTTCTCAGGGAGTGGGAGAGTGATGGGAAGAAGGGAATCTGAAACTTCAAATTTAAAAAGAAAAGATAAATGATATATTTTTTAAAATAAAATTAAAATGGACAATTTCAGAGGAAATTGGGAAGGCTTGTGAGTACTGATATGGAGCAAAGTGAATAGAAGCAGGAAAAGAATTTGTACAATGATAACACTACAGAGAAAAACAACTTTAAAAGACTAAAATTCTGATCGGTGCAATGCGAAACTATGAGTCCAAAAGAAGGAAGGTAGAACAGGCTCACCAGCTGACAAAGAGGTGCCGAAATTAAAATACAGAGAGGAGGAGGAGGAGGAGGAGGACAAATGTGACAACTGTCCTCAAGAATTTTAAAGACCATGGGTAAATGGAGAGATTTCTAGACTTTAATAGGTCTGGGTTCAAATCCTGCCTCAGCTACTCCCTACCTTTGTGTGACCCTGGACAGATCACCTCCCTGGGCTACAGTTTCCCCATCTGTAAAATTAGGGGGGTTTGGCCTTGTAAAACAATTATTTTATAAAAGAATGTACATCCTTTCATATTAAGGGGGAGTGGTTTACCAAAGGCTGAGGCCTTTGGGGACCCCAGCCCTACCACAGCCCTGGCAAGCAGCCCAGCTTCCAATCCTGCCTCAGATTTTTCCTGGCTGTGTAACCCTGCAAAGTCCCATGGAGGCTCAGTTACGTTGTCTGTCATGGGAAGGGGCTGGCTCAGGAGTTTCAAGGTCCCTTCTGGCTTTTCTCATTCCAGGGGCTTATCGTTGTCCTTCTCAAGGTACAAAACTGAACACAAGGAAAACAGCTTCTCAAACCACAACACTGCTTCTTGTCCTTATTAATCAGCATAGCCTTCCTCTGGCCAACTTTGACAGAGATGGAGCCTCTCTTCTCCACCTTCTGCCAGGGGAAAGGCCCTGGAGCACTGAGGTCACGGGGTCACAGGACATGATCCGGAGGGAGCCTCAGAGGCCACAACCCCTCAACTTACAAGTGAAGAAACAGGCCTAGAGGAGTGATGAGGCCCGGGTGGTCCTGGCTGGTAGTCACCATGCCCTCACTAATAGGTTTCAACAATTAGAGATGAAACCAAGAAAGGGTTTCTGACTAATCAGTTATCCAGAAAATTGCATTAACCGGAATATGCAGGGAATACCTTCCCTCACAATTATCTCCAATTTATCCTGTCTCTGTCTACTCTGTACAAAGTTGTTTGCATACTGTCTCCCCCATTTGACGGTGAGCTCTATGAGGTCAGGGGCCCTGGGTTGGCCTTTCTTTGTTCTTTATCTTTTCCTCATTGGCACAGTGCACATCATAAGTGCTTAATAAATGCTTGTTGCCAGAATGGTGGTGCATTTCTTGAGCATTTCGGTTAAGGTGAATTAAAGTGGAAAATCTTGCTGCTCCAGGCTTCCATAAAATCACTGCCTCATTGACTTTGGAATATAAACCGGGCAATTCTTTGTTCTCACTTCTCTATTCTTACTGTGTCCAACTTTCTGTGTCTGATCATTTCAGAAGTGGGAAGAGAGTATAGACATGGGCAGTTAGAGAAGTCATAGGGTTAGAGGGTTTTTCCCCCTTTAGAGAAACTAGAGTTTAAATCAACCCATTTGGTGAGAGTAAAGCTGATAGAAAGAAGGCCATGTGCCTTGGAGCTGAACACCAGGGCAGCTGTCATCTGTTACCTCCCATTCTTCTATCAGGGCATGTGCCCAGACTTGGCACTAGGGGTGATACTGAAGCAGGCAGACAGCGGCAAGAGCCTTGTTACCCAGAATATGTCTCGCCTTGTGCTGTCCTCTCCCTCCCCTGCCATCTTGTCTCTGGTCCAAACAGAGAGTTTCCAGGGTATCACCCTTCCCCTACTGCCATGGCAGTGCAAGCACAGGCCTGAAAGGCCCTCCTTGGTGACCATGGGGAAAGAAACTAAAGGTCAGACCCGGCCAGTACTGAGCAAAACTGGGAAGCAGGCAAGGTTTCCCTTTGCCCTCACCCCCTCTCTGGGGACATGATGCAGCGCTTGCCTGATTCCTGCCAATTCCCACAAGCAGAAGATGACCTAAGTCCTCCATTGGCATCATTCTCTACTTCCCTCAATCAAAAACAAGCCCTCCACTATCCATAACTCATGCAGGGCATAAACGAATCAACAGCAGAAAGACCAACTAATTCAGCTAATTCCTAGTAAGATATCACAACTGATGGGGGCTTAAATTCTCATCCCTTTCCCTGGAATTTCCTTATCAGGGGCACACAGTCAAGTCAGAGGAATGAATCTCTAACAGTGAAATTCCTCAGGATGGTCCATCCTGAAAGGTTTGGGCGGGGAGCCCTCCTGCTTCCCTCAAATTTCCCCATGTGGGCCAAGTCTACGCCAGAAGACTCTGGCAGAACCCTTCCCAGCACCACTTATCCCTGTCCTACAGCATGCGCTGCACTTTGCCTGTGGTGGCAGTGATCAGTTTGCACTTTGTCTCCTCAATCAGACAGTAAGTTCTTGCACATGGTATCTGAGGGGGCTTACAGGACCTCGAACTCACAAATCAGGAGAATGGGAAGAGGGGATGAGAAAACACCCTCCTCTCTTTATAGCAGCGGAGGCCTGTGGACATGACAGAAATTCTGATATGCCATGCTCCGAGACCCCCCTACCTCTGACATCCCATACTCTAAGACCCTCCCAACTCTGACATCCTGTGCTCTAAGAGCCCCGCCCCCAGCTCTGACATCCTTGTTCTGATGTCCCATGCTCTAAGACATCCGCCCCCCAGCTCTAACATCTCTGTTCTGACATCCCATGCTCTAAGACCCCCCACACACATCCCACGCTCTAAGACACCCCCCCAGCTCTGACATCCCTGTTCTGACATCCCATGCTCTAAGACTCCCCCAGCCCTGACATCCCACGCTCTAAGAGCCCCCCCAGTTCTGACATCCCTATTCTGACATCCCGTGCTCTAAGACCGCCCCCTCTAACATCCCATGCTCTAAGACGTCCCGCCAATTCTGACATCCCATGCTCTAAGACAACGCTGTCCCCAGCTCTGACATTCTGTTCTCAGTTTAAGCCACACCGCCCAGCTCTCATATCCTGTGTTGTATTTATGAAAATGAAAGCCTTTTTTTTTAAGCTTAAGTTTCAAACTAAAGCAAAACTGAGACCTGAAAGGCTCTGAAGTTCTGGTCCCCAAGTGAGTTCCCAGGCCTGTCCAGAGTAGACGCTGGGCCATTTGGTCTGAGCTTGTCTGCCTCCCTGACCAGTTCCATAGAGCCCGCCCTTGTTCCGCCTGCCGCACACCCATTCTGTGTTCTTGCTAAAGGAAGGTTCTATTTCCCCGCTAGCACTGTCCTTATCCAGTTCCATTCTATGCCTCCATTGTCCTCGGAACCAGCCCGCAAATGAATTCCCGACACTTCCTTTGAATAATAGGCAGATTCTGTGTCTCGTTGGGAAGCCACCAGTGAGTGCCTGCCTGGTAAACAAAATGAAGAGAGGTTGGTCTCAAGCCGCAAATGAGGCCAAAGGACCCTAAAGAGCGTTTTGGCCTTAGGGTTCACTAAGACCCTCTCCCCTCAAGACCCCGCCTACAAGTGCCAAGCACAAATCCTTACTGTGGTTACTAATAAAAGCATTAAAAGTACCTACCTGCATCTCTCCTCCCTCCGGTTCCGGATGTCACTTCCTTGGCCGTTGGGGGATTCCTAACAAGAAATGGCAGGAATCTCGAGTGTCCATAACAGGAAGCAAGCATAAGAGGGGATGGTGGTAAAAGGTGATCGTGGGTCCCTGGGCCGGGGGAGCTCACGGCTGGACCTTGCTGCTCGGCTTTCCAGAGCACCCTATTTAGGCCACCTGTACTCCATCTCTCCCCCACCCCCACCCCAGTCCCATTTGGCAGTGAGCGGAGGGATCCTTAAGCCTTGATTGGCCCTGGCTGGACCACTGAGAAGAGAGGAGCTTGGATACCTGAAAGGCAGAGGGTCCCACCCGGCACTCTCGGGGCTCACTGCTACCAGCTGCCTGTGCCAGTGTGAGGCTGCTGACTTCGACACATTCCTCCAGAAAGCGGTCCCAGGGCAAGGACGCCTCCCCCAACGGGTGGGGAGGCGGGGGAGCTGGGCAGTGCCGGGGTGGAGGGAGGTTGGGGGGGGAACCTTCTTGTTTGAGGCAGCGATACCTCAGGTGATCTGTCCCGCCCCGCCCCTACCTGTTCCAAAGCAAAGATCAGTAACCTAAGCCGCCCCTGGAGTGTCCAGAGGACACATACAAATACACAGAGAGCGCGGGGCATCCCGTCTTGGCCATCCCACCTGTGCTTCCTGGGCCTTGACTGATGGTCCAGGACCTGCGAGAATCACTCCAGCAGGCAGGAAGTCGGGAAGAGGCTCCTGCAGCCCGAGGAGGCGCCAGCGCACAGCTGTGGCTGAGGTCAGCCTGACTCCGCCCAAACCAAAGAGCGCAGCTTAGGCAGCTAAATCGAAACTCAGTGACCGCTGGGAGCACAGGCCGCCCTTCGCGGGTAGCCTCCTGGTGCCCTGGGAGGGGGAGAAGGGAGTGCTGGGGAGCAAGGGAGACCCCAGATCTGGCCCAGGACGGGCCTCTTCGGCTTGGGAAGTTAGCTAGTGTGGAAATGTCCCAGTTGACCACAAGGCTGTGGCTCCCATCCTCCGGAGCCGGCCGTGGGCGGGGCTGGCTCTGGGCTCCTACAGCCCGATTGATGTCAGGACCACGTTGTATGCTGACCCAAGCCTCATCCTTGCAGCCCCGCGGTTCCAAAGTTGCTCTGCTCTAGACTTACCTGGGTGCCTGGGTGAATCTCAGAGCTGTACTCTAAGAGTGCGCCCCCTCCCCTTTAATCTCAGAGTTTGGGAAACCTCCTGGGTAACAGCCCTGACAAGTGGTCATCTGGCCTTAGCTTGAAGACCTCTGGGGATGGGGAGCTCACCACCTACTGAGGCAGCCCTCTCTACTCCTGGGCAGCTCTAATCGAGAGGAAGTCTTTTCCTTCTGACATGGAGCCGACATTGGGCTCCCCAAATTGTTCCCAATTCTGCCCTCTGGGGCCGAATCAAGCAAGTCTAATATTGGTCCCCTACGTTTTCTCTTTTCCAGGCTGGCAGTTCCCAGGTCCTTCAACCGCCAGTAATGGACTCACAGGCCTAGAACTGGAAAGGCCCTTCCAACCTCCACATTTTACAGATGAGGAGGTCGAGGCCCAGGCAGGGGAAGGGACTTGTCCTGACTGATGTTAAATAACAAGATTTCCAGATGGGATTTTATCAGATTACCACAACCTTGTGATGTAAGAGCTATAGGCATTATCATCTCCACTTTATAGAGGAGGAAACTGAGGCTCGGAGTGGTTGAGTAACCTGCCCAAGGTCACACAGCTTGTGTCTGAGGGAGGATTTGAACTCACATCTTCCTAACTACAAGTACAAACATCTAGCCCCTAGGTCGTGCTGTATCCCAACCTTTCTTCCTGTGCACATGTCCCAGGTCTGTCACCACCCTCACTGCCCTCTTCTGGACATTCTGCAGCTCAGTGGTCTTCCTAGAAGACAGTACTCCACATGTGCCCTGACCAGAACAGATAACACAGTGGGACTAGAACAGCCCCCTTCCTCCCAACTCCCAGACTACGCCTCACTTAAAGCAGCCTAACACAGCTTTCTTGGCTGCTCTAACTTACCTATCAAACTATGGACTCAAAATGAACTTGCAGACCACTACAACCCCTGATCTTTTTCAAGAAAACTGATGGCTAACCAGAACTCCCCCTTTTTATACTTAGGAAGTTGATTTTTTGAACCCAAGTGGAAAAATTTACATTTGCCCCGATCAATGTCATCTAACAAGATTTGGCCATTTTCCAGTCTTCTTGGGATCTTTTCAGAGTGAAGCTACTGTATTTGGAATCAGGGATCAATCCCAGCTCAGCTACTTGCTAGCTATGTGACCTTAGATGTCACACCTTCCCTGGGCCTTGGGCTTCCTCATTTGTAAAATGGAAGGGTTGGACTTCGTGACCTCAAAGGTGCAGCCTTCAGTCTCCAATCCTAAAAAATGGGGATCTAGGGATCATGAGCTTGGAGAAGAGAAGGCTGAGGGGGGGGCCACCTCAGACGTCTTCAGGTATGCATCATTCTAGCATAGAAGGCAGAGTAAGGCTGGCTGTTAGGGAAAACTTGCCAACAGTTTAAACTCCCCAATAGTGAGATGAGATGCCCCAGGAGGTGGTGGGGACCCTTCAGTTAAGGTCTTTGAGCAGAGGCTGGGAGGCAGATGGTCTGGGCTGCATGCCCAGGGACGTCCTCTGCCGCTCTGGAACTGGAATTCCTCATCTAGGCTGCTAGCTAGCTCGCCTGGCCACCTCTGCCTCCTCAGAGTATGGAGAAGATGCTAGTCTCTGAGGCCATAGGGGGTGTTGCCAGAAAGCTAGACAGACTTAGAATACTGTCTCTCAAAGACCAGCTCAGCGACATTTGGCAATGCTCACTCTAGATTAGCCTTGGGTCAATTTTCCAGGCAAAGGCTCACTCTAAGACCATCTACAAAGTGGTAAAGAGGTTAGGGGTCTGTCATAAGAAGACCCATACCAATACAATGAACATTCTTTGATGTCTACCAAATTGGGTAACCTCCTCCCGGTAGAGTTCCTCATCCTCCCCCACCAACAACCATCCTCACCTTCCTGCTAGGCTAGCTCTCAGCAAAGGTTGTCCTGGGCACTGTGCCCACCCCTGCCCCACCCCCTCCCGAGAGCTGCTCTAATCTACTACAAAGACAATAACTACCCACTCCACCACCTGACACTGAAGTCCAGTCATCGGTCAGATAGCCACGTAGTCCCGTGGATAGAGGACTGGGCTTGGAGAGAGGCCCGATCCAGCCCCCACAAAAGCATGAGGGTAGGGTAGGAAATGTCATGTACTGGGCATGGCCAATAGGCCAGTTTGGCACAAATGTAATGTCTGAGATGGGTCAGAATCAAGGCATAAAGGCTTTTAAATGCAAGGCCAGAGTTTGTATTTTGTTAGAAGCAGCAGAGAGCCAGAGAAGCTTCTTGAGCACTGAGAAAAGAGATCGGCTCTGTCCTTTAAGAAGATCACCAATCCCAACACATCAGAGCTGGAAGCAACCCAGAAATGTGGGCTTGAGAAGAGCCCGTCCTTTCACACAAGAGGAAACAGGCCAGAGAAAGGGGTGTGCTCACACCAATTGAAAGCGGGGGTCCCTGACCCTCCAGTTCCCTTTGTGGTTCACCTCACCACATTCCTCCTTCTTCCCAAGTCTCTCTAGAGCAGGTGCCTTAAAAAGAACCAATATGTGGTGGGCAGACATACCCTTGGGGCTGTTGTGTCTTTCTCAGAACGTCAGCTCTCTGTGGGCCTCTCACTACAGGCAGGCTAAGTGTTGGACGATGCAGCCGCATGCTTTCTGCCAGCCAGGGAGAAAAGATGAATGGATATCCAGCACTTTGCCCCTTTCACCGGGCACAGAAAAAGCTCTGGAGACCTCTCCCCAGCACCTTCGTCATCCACGTCTATTAGCATCCAGGGCGCTAGTCAGAGAGGTAGGGGGCCATTTTTTAGGGGACTATCCCACTCACTTCTCCCCAGCTTTGGGGATTTGGGGTGGTTTCCGTGGGTATTGCTCACCCCCCTGGAAGTACTAAGGACCCTGGGATCCTGAACCTAGCCTTAAAGTTTAGGGACCAAAAATGGAGATTTCTTGGCCCTCCAACTTTTGGGTCAAGCCCCTGAAAGTTTTGTCCAACCACCACTAAACCCACCCCCCCACCAAAGCCAACTGTAAGTTTAACCAAGAGGACAAAGTGTGGGCTTTGGTCTTCAGTACCCAGCTAGGTCTGAAGAGAGCACAACTAACCCTTTTCTAGAGGATCCTAAGGAACTTTCAAGGAAACCTCTGGTTTCCTCTTTCATAAACACCCAACAGTGGTTAGCTCCATAATGCGTCAGGTGAGGAAGGCCAGGTAGGGAGGAGGAGGGTAAGAAATCCAAGTTTCCTAGACTGAAGAGCTAGAAAGGAAATCCCCCACTCCAAGCCCTTGATTTTACAGATGAGGGCCCGCTGAGGGACCGTCACACCCGAGGGCATGCTGGTCCTCAAGCTCCAGCACCTCCTTCAGGGAGTCTCCAAGAGTGAAGAAAAGGCAGAATGCAGATGCAAACAGGTTGTGGTCTTTATTCCATTACACAATCTTACAACTCTCAGTGTATGTGATACAGAGACATGCACGCTTCTGGTTAGAGTCCAGCGTACGGATGGATGGATACACACTCATCTGATTGCACTTTTCCAGGCTAACAAACTAAAAAACAGACAAACTGCTGGGTGGGAGTCTGTGCTTGGCCAAAGGCACCTGCAGGACACATGAGAGGCTCCCCAGTACAAACACAACAGAGGGCTGAGTGGAAGCCCCTAGGTGCTGATGGGTGACCCACAGCCTGACCAGGGCCTAAATCAGGAATCTCTGGGAATTACAGGAAGCACATTCTTTGCTTTGGCACATGGAATTCCCACATGGGCAATAAAACAGTAATCTTGGTCCACAGAGGAAAGTGTTTTCCAAGTCTCGCTAGCCTCATAGCTACTTGGTCAGCAGATCCAGCTCCCAGGAGCCAAGCTTACCAAGCCAGGACACCAGGTCCCAGACCTTTCCTATCCCTGATTCTGAAAATTTCATAATTTCTATTTGGGGCCTAGAGGGACATTTTCAATATTTGAACAATTGGAATAAGAGGATCCAGCTTGTTTTCTAATTAAAAAAACAAACAGTGGCCCAAGTTGTTTTAACCAACTTCCCAGTTCTATTCCTGTCAGTCAGTAACCGGACGCAGGACGAAAGGCACCACGACCTCCTCCCAGCCCAGCCTAGGACACCTTGGGTGGGTGGGGGTCCATATCTCCTAGGCCGCCACCACCCACCAGTAGGGACAAACTAACCCTGGTCATCACCCACTTAGATTTGGCCCTAGGACACCTATTCTGATTCAATTTCTCTGCTCCTCGGACCCCACAAGAAGTCATTGGAGTATTTTACCCTACTCTCAGCTCCCAACTGCACCCATCATCTTATGTACTAGATTACTTTGAAGGTCAAACAAAAAGTTCCTATTTCAAAATATCAAACTAGGAGGTTCAGCGAATGACTTTGTGGAATGTGGGGGTGCGGTTGGGGTGAGGCAGTTATGGAGTCAGGACCTCAGGGCAGCAGCCACCACTTCATCTGGATATCACCTCAAGAACCAACCCTTGCCTCGATGCTCCTTCTGGTTGTTACTTTTCCGCCAGCAGGTAACTGAATGTCAGAGTACTACATATGCTACCAACTACGTTAATTCAAAAAGATTCTTCAAAAAACTTTTAAAATCCAAGCTTGCTTCTGCCTGAATCATCACCTTTTCGGACATGGGTGAATGTGTGTGTCCAAGAGAAAAAAACAAACCGAGCCGTGCCAGCCTCTTTTCAGGGGACCGTGCTCCTAAGTGAGCAAAAGAGCCAAGTCCTAAACACAGTCTGCCAAAGAAACACGAGGCTGCCGATACAGGGCAGCTTTTATTCTCTGCTGGTTTTTTTGTTCGCTGAAAGCATTTTATTTTCTGTGAATAGAGAGAAAGAAAAAAAGGAGACAAGAAGCAAACACATGCAGGCAATCTTACAATGTGCAAACTAGATTGTAATATCACAAGCCCCATGGCACAGACTGAAGGCCATCAACTCTTCAACCAAAAACAGGTCCCAGTTCTTAAGACACAATTGTGAGTCCCCTTTTCCCTAAACAGGAAAAGGGGTGGCCCAGGGTCCAGCACAACTTACTGTGCTCCCTCTTTTTATGCTAGAAGTGACGTCAGTATTACAGAAAACTGTCTAGGAGAGATGGACTTTTACTAAAATCCCTCCATCACCTCTCTGGGGTAATCGAGGCTCTGACACCCAGGGTTTGCCATTTGGGCTTGATCAAAGGAATGTGCTGAAGGAGGCAAATGGGCCTGAACACTGAGCATCGAGGCTTTCTGCTTTGGACCTGGCCAGGAGACCTGCAACGGCCAACCTCATTGGAAACCACTGTAGCGCTCTCCACATCCAGCGGGGAGATGCAAAAAAGATCAAATGTAGAATAATGAATCCACCTCATCCCAGGGGAGAAGAGATCATGCACTCTGCCCAAGCCGGCTGAGTTAAGACACAAAGACTCCAGCACCAAGGTGAAGCCAGAGACCCGATCGGCCTTGACTGCCTAATAAATGATGACTTCTCAGGGCTCTGCAGCGTCACACGCTGCACCAAACACCAAGGGAACTGAAGACCTCACATTTGCTTCAGGATCTTAGGACTGGGCCTAGGGATCAGGACCTCACCAATCTGATTCTGGACGACATGGAGGGGGAAAGCTTCTTTCGGATTCTAATAGACTGTAGAGGGGCAATTTACCCAAATGAAGGGCTCCTGGGAAATGCACGCACATCTCAGGAGCCACCTACTTGAAATCCCTTTATTTAAAGCGGAGGTTTGAGATCCCTGATGAGTCTGGTAGACAAATTCTGAAAACAAACCGGCAGCCTGTTTTCATGCCAACTGAATCCAAATGCACGAACCAACCTGCAAGATGGCAAGCCAGTGAGCAAGACAACAGTAGCAGCTACCATTTACAAAGCACTATACATATGTCACTACCTTTGATTTTGCAAGAAAGAAAATATTACTTGTAAGAAAATATACTTGGAATTAATCCTGGACTAAGAGGATACAAAACCCTGAGAGGCAGGACCAAGAAATCCAGATAGGAGGACTATGTGACCAGAGACTCCAGCTGCCTGAACTTTACATTTAGAAGTCACATGTGTAAAACAGTATCTTCTCTTTCCAAGGGTCCCAAAATGTAACGCTCTAATTTATGTGTAGGCACCTCAAAGAAAACAAAGTTTTAAAATCTGGCATAATGAAGTAAAGCAACGGCCAACTGATGTGATCCAAACTATTTCGCCTCATACGCATGAGACAGAACCTGCTGAGCCATGTCAGCTGTGGCCTCAGAATCTCTCTGACAGGTGACTTCCTAACCTCCAAGGGAGATGTGCCAAACAAGCCAAGTCACTGTGGTCTCACTTAATTACATTCATCCATAGGCCCAGGAGGGAAATGGGGGGATGGTGGCAGCTGCTTTTTTGGTCCCACGGACACAATGGAATGAATCCCTGCTGAGCCTCTAACCACCAAGGCACCATCGGAAGGAAGGCAGCTCTACTGGCTAAGATTTTCCCCTGGTCCTTCAGAAAGGTCTGCTCTGATGCAGCTTCTGTGAGAACGAGGTTATTTTAAAATAAAATTTAAAACTTAAAACAAAAGCTCATATTTAGAATACATGAGACACAGTGAATTTGACCAAGGCACAAGACCAAGTGACTTGTCAGGGGTCACTCAGTTTATTTCTGGATTATGAGCTTTGCTGGTCCACATTCCCTCCAACATTCTAGGCTAAAAAGAAGCCACTGGTGAAAACCAGGAAGGCAGAGAGTCATGGGCACCCAGAGCCAAGGTCCCTGTCTGCCCTGCCCCCCGGGGAGGGGCCCTACATTCTGGAGTCTGGTTGTGACCCACAGGACAGATGCACACAGGAGTCTCCAGCGTTACAAGGAGCCTACTTTCAAACTCTCTTGGAGAGAAGTCTTCGGGACCAGAGCTTCTGCAGGCTCAGGACACCTTTTACAAGCGGGGTGTGAGCTCCCAGAGGTGACATGTGGCAACACAAACTGCCCATTCCTTCCCCTGGTCCTCCATCCTCCCCACCGTGTCCATGGCTAGCATGAGTCCAGATCGAAAAGGCACTCTGTGGTACAAAAAGGACTTTCCAGGCTGCTTTGTCCTTTGACCCTCCAGCCTCCCCCCACCCCCATAAAGTGCAAAAAAGGAAAGCGAAATAACACAAGAACAACACAAGGGCTTGGACCTCTACCGGGAAGGAAAGAAAGGCTCCCAACAGTCCTGGAGGTGGGTTTAAGCCACAGGCAAACGTCTGCTCCGTTTATTACAGCATTGTATCTCGAGTCTTCCGGGGTGACGTCCCACTCCCAGGCGCACTTGGGCTGCTGCAGAAGGCCCATGCGACTGCTGTGGTGCAGCGCACTCGGGCCAGGTCCCCACTTTATTGGTACTTTTTATCCACAAAAGGTCTCCTGGACCCCGATTCCCCGACAGCCTCCTGAGTGGAATTATTTATGCAAGAGGTAGCCTGCAAAAGTCCATTGGCACAGCATGAGTTCACAAGACTGGGACCACACAGTCAGGAGAGTACAAGGCTTCTGGACCCAGCTGGTGCCACCCTCAAATTCAAGTGACATCCCAAACCACAGCCCACCCAAGGCCATCTCTGGGCTGGGAAGAATCTGTCACGCCCCCAAGTCCGGAAGAGAGCCCACCATTCCCCAAATCACCAAGGCCACAGGCACATGTGAAGACTCCCCCAGCCCCAAATGGGCTCAGGCACCAACTCTCATCGATAGCCAGATGCCCCAATGGCTACAGATGGGGGGGATGTCCCCAAGGAGTGGCAAGGGCTCCAAAGACAGCAGAGAAGAAAGCTGCCCATGGAGACAGTGCTCCATTTGTGCTTGGCTTCCCCTTCACCTGGAAGTTGGGGGGCTGGAAGCACATACGCATTCACACATACACACACCCCGCCACCCCTAGTATAAAACCTAGCCAGTGAGTGCCTAGCAGAGCCCCAGGTCAGCTGACCACCCTGTTAAGGTTCCTAGAGCTAGTGAAGCTCCAAACACTGACACAGCACCCCAGCCTCTTTTCAAAGGCCTCCTGAACCCAGGAGGAGGAGGGGGCTAGGGACCAAGGGATCCCCACTAACCCCGAAGACACTTCTTGTGGAGACAAAAATGGCCCGGTCACTGTTACTCCCTGTGTCATTAGGGAGAGGAGGGACTTCATGGGCATGGCCCAGGTGTTAGGACTCCTGTGGGGAGGGGGTCTTGGTGCAGGAGACTCCCCCTGAGGACAGGTCGAGGCCATTAGCCCTGTCCTAAAGCTGAACCCAGTGGTGACTCAAAACTAAGGGAAGCTTCTTCAATGAACATCTGATGTGGCATCCGGCCTTCCTAAAGCAATGTTCAAAGGACAAAAATGACCTACAGAAATGGTGTGCCTTTACAAAGAGCAGGTTTCCAGCCTGGGGCCACATCTGTGGGCAGCTTTTAGGGTCTCTGAATGTGGATGGGAAAACAATTACATCATGATTTGGATATCACTGGCTTCTCTGTAAGCCCCTGTATCTGACTCGACCTGCTGAAAGGTCTCATTCTGACAAAGGAGAGGGAAGGGGGCGCACTCACCTGCTCCAGGACGAAGGCCGTGCCAGAGTCGATGGCGCCACCCAGCTCCCGGTACTGGCCAGAGTAGCGGACGTAGCCCCAGGTCAGCAGGGAGATGAGCAGCAGGCCCAGCAAGCAGTTGCACAGCTGCATGACCGTCTCCAGGCCCAGGAAGCCCGCGAAGCCCGAGCTCAGGTAGAGTGCAACAATGAAGCTGAAGAGCACGGCCGGCGTGCGGAAGGAGCTGAACACATTCTTACTGCTGTTGTGCTTGACGAAGTGGCCGTACAGCTCCTGGATGTCCCGGTCCAGCTCGCTCTGGTACCGCAGGCTGAAGTCCTCACCCCCCATCTTTTTGCTCTTCTTAAACTGGTCGATGGCCTGCTTCCGGAACTCGTCATGCTTCTCCTGCAGCGTGTCGGATGCCAGGTAGGGCTTCTCCCCTCCGCAGACCTGCGAGGAAGAGGCGAGGCCCCCCACGGGATCAGCACGGGCCGGGGGGATCTTGCGCTGGGCTGCTTGGGCTGATCTGAGAGGGGTCCTAGAGAGGCAGCTTCCACCTCCACCACGAGTCAATGTCATCAGGAGAGACACCAGCGAATCGCATAAACATGGCACCAGCCTGATGAGGCCGGTAATCAATCAGCATCATATAGAGGGGATGGCTATCATGAACACTACCACACCAAATCCAGCTTATTTCTGCAAGAGCTGTAAGGATCACAACACATTTCCCCACCATGGCCCCAAGCATGATTCTCCCTGCTTTACTGATGAGGGAAACTGAGGCGCCTCTGGAGAGAGGCCACACAGCCTGTCTTAGAGCTGGGAACAGCCCCAGCAGGGCTCCTTCTCCCAAACCCCACTTACCTTTTCCATGTTGCTGTAATACATGTCCTTGGCAGATGCCACAGCAGCTAAATTGTTGGCTTCCGCAGTGGCCTTTTAAAAATGGAAAGAGAAAATGTCTAGCCTCCTTTACTCAACACCATTCCACAAATAACTGCAGGTAGTTGTCTTTTTTAATTACTTTTTTTTCAATTAGCAAGTCTTTATTTCTTCTCTCCCTCCCACATTCCCTTCCCTCCTGGAAAAAAAAAAGCAAGAAAAACAAAACCCACATCACAAATACACATAAGTCAAGTCAAACAAATCCCTACAAGGGCCTTGTTCCGAGATGGGCCGAGGTCCTCCCCAGCATCCCCTCTCACTGGTCCTCCACAATCACAGGGGAGCTTCTTCCAGAGCTGGGGTCTGACCATGGCTTCCAGGTTCAGCTCCCTTTGCAGCCCATCCTCTTTGGTCTGCATCAATGGCCAATTGGTGTCCCTACTAGCACCTCAGGCTTCTACCAAGATTTGCAGTTTGCTGAGCCACCAGGCCAATGAGCTGGTGCAAAGAGCAGCTCTTTCTATAATTAGGGCTAGAAAGGGACCTCGACTGCCACAGTAATGGAGGAGGAAACCCAAGCCCAGAGAGGGGAGGGAGTGGCAGGCCTGCGCCTCCTGGGAGCCCAAGGGCAGGGCTTTTCCCATTACATACAATCCCATATCCCATTTGATTGGAAACTGAGGCTGAGCTCTTTAAGCTTCTATATAATATACTGTTCTGATGAACAACCAACCAACCCACCTCCTTTGACTAGGAATTTTTGCAAAGAGGGCCCAGGGCCCCTCCCCAAATCAAGGGCACACTCTCTTTGGCCTCCGTTCTAGCCACCTGGCAAGGATTAGCTCAGCAGCCATGGGGAAAAATGTACATTTAACACCACTGAGGCAGTGTTGGGCTCCAGGTCCCTTGCGAAACCTTCCGTCATTGAGGAGCCCTGAATCTGATTGGCTTTCTGCTCAGTCTCTGAGCATTATCTATTTGAACAAAATCAGCTTTGCAGCTTAAATAAAAGCCTGCTTCATAAATGAAGCTAACTTTAACACATAGAGAGCTAAAGCAGATGATATTAAAGTGATCTGATAAAGCATATCAAAAACAGGAATAGCTTTCCTTTGTACAAGTGAACAGTGTTCACAAATTACAAGCAGGGGAGGGGAAGAAACATATTTTGTAGACTAGAAAAAATCAGAACAAAGATGATTAATAAGCAACTGAAATCAAAGTACAGTACGGGCCAACAGAGGCCCGAGAAGGGAGAGTCAACCCAGAAGAGGCTGAGGAGCTCCATGATGGCTCCAAGCAGAATTTGAGGCCACGTCATTCACAGGGGAGGGTCACCACGGCGATGAACTGCTCTTGTAACCCTCTGGACTGGGATATCCGAGGACACCGTCCATGTGACCTCGACTTGAATCATGATGGAGTGACAGAAAGAGCTAGAAACCCAACGCTGATGGTCTGATGTCAGCTTGGAGGCCACCTAGAGCCGAGCACTCTGGGAGTGTCTAGGATGCTGCTGAGCATTTTTATCAATGACTTAGACAGATGGCACTTAAAGTCTTCAATGTGCAGATGAGCCAAAGCTGGGAGGGATGGCAAACACGCAGAGGAAGAGTCAGGATCCAAAAAGAGGCCAGACCACGGAGGAGCATCTAGTGAGCACAAATGTATCAGGAGAAATAGAAGGTCTGACACGTGCCGTTAAGAAAGTGATCTTCACCAGGACAACTCCAAGACTCATGATGGAAAATGCTTCCACATCCAGAGAAAGAAGTATGGAGTCTGAATGCAGATCAAAGAGCGCTATTTTCTCTTTTTTCTTTTTTTGTCGTTTTTCCCTTTTGTTCTGTTTCTTTCACAACATGACTAATGTGGGAATGTTTAACATTAAAAAAAGAAAAAGGAAAATGATCCTCAAAAAGGGAGATATTAGGGTAGAAAGAAGTTCCCCTGCAGAGATCTGCAGGTCTTCGTGTTCAGCAAGCTCCCTGGGTCACCAAAGAAGGGGAAGATCCCCAGGTGTGAAGGTCCCCAAGCTCCTGCAGCCGAATGTACCAAAGAAAACAAAGGCTTTGGGAAAAGCAGCAGAGTTACACTGACCACTCAACCAACCATGGGACCATTTCTGACAGTATCCAGAGGAGGAGAAGAAACCAAAGGCAGAGGAAGGTCCTGGTCCTTACTACTTACCACCCAAAAAGGTGACCAAGAGAAAACTACTAACTGCCAATGAATGTGCTGAATTTCCCATCTATAGAAACTTTTCATGAGAATACAATATATCAAACAAGATATATTTGTAAAGACCTCCTCACGGTGCCTGGCAAATAGTAAGCACCACATAAATGCTCATTATTATTATTATTATTATTATTGAAATTAATCTGTACATGCCCTGTGGTACCCTTGGTGATAGTGTCAGGAGAGAACAGCCAGGCTTTTGCTTAACATGGTGCATACAGAAAATGCCTGCTGACTGACTAGTATCTCACAAGAAGTCCCATATTCACCATCACGTGAGAAGTCAAGAATACGAGCCCCTACTGGGCTTGGTGCTGGCTGACAACCAAAGCATTTGGTCCAGTTGGCACAATGCTCTCGGAAGGGCTCTCCACGTCACAGTCATACAAGCTTCCTCAGAAGGTCCTAGTCCAACGAACTTCTCATCATCACTCTCAGGTAAGGCTCCCCTGGGGACGAGGGTGTGCCTGCACAGGCCGATGTGCTGACTGCACCAAGCTTTGGTACGCTGCAAAGCCCTCCTATGGCCTAGGGATCCACCGAGGATAAACCAAATGGACAAAGACGACTTAACTGTCCAGGTCATGTGGTGGACAGGAAGAAGGGCACCTTCTCCCTCAAACAAAAGCCCATCTTTTTCATAGTGATTTCCCAGTGTTGTTGAGGCTGCAAGGCAAGCACCCAGGAACTTAAGAGGAACATGGCTTCCACGAGCAGTGGGCAGACTACAGCATGCCACAAACAGAGATTTAGGAAAATGACATGAGCCCATCACATGAGAAAATGATGGATAATCCACTGACCGCAGAGGAGGGGAAGCTCACCCCCAGTAACAAACTTCTGGGAGCTCCCTCCAGGTCAGCCAGGTCTCATCCCTCTCCAGCCTGCACTGGGCACGTCCACCTCACCACCTTCCCCTGCTCTTCAGCTTCCTTTTATGGGTCATCTTCCCCCATTCAAATGTAAACCCCTGGAGGCAAGGAACATCTTGCCATATGTGTTTGTACTTGATAAATGCCAGTCCACTGAGTAAGACACCACACAAGACAGAGGCACGGATGGGCGGCATCTCTGCATGATCAGAGGGAACTACCTCAGTGACATCACAGAGCCAGGAGAACCAGCACTCACTGCTCAGCTGCTTCCAAGCAGAGTGCCCAGGTGGGGGAGCCACACCTGATCCGAACACCAACAAGCTGGGAAGCATCCAGAGTGGGGGGACCGGGATGGGGCAGGACAGCCAGAGGAGGGCCAAACAGATCGAGGAACTAGGGACGCTTAGTCTGGGTGAAGGAAAAACTGAGAAGAGAAATGAGGACAGCTAAGTGTTGGAAAGCATGTCCGGAAGAAGAAAGGCTGGTCTCCGAAGGCAGAGAAGAGGAAGAGGAGAGGGGAAAGATTCTGGCTAGAGAAGAGGAACAACTCACTCCCACTGAGGGCTCCCCACAAAAGGGGCCACCTGCCCAGGGAGCGAGGGGGGCCTCTGGCTGGAGGGCCTCAGGACCGGTGTGCACAGGATTCTTTCTGGTGGGCTCAGAAGTCAGGCTAGATGCCTCCAAGGTCCCTGCAGCCCTGTGATCCCAGTGTGGAGTTGCCATTTGGCTCCAATTCCAATGTCACATATTTATAGAGACAAAGTCAGAAAATCTCAGTGGAGTATTCTGGGAAATGTGCCTCAAAACAAAGCGCACATAGCCTCCCTCTCAGGGCACAGTGAAGAAGGGTGACAGCTCCCTGGTTTTAAAAGACAATGGGACTCATGTTAGCAGAGGAATGACTTTCTTTGGGATGACAGCAAATGGCTTACCTGCAGCATTGATTTGGGGTGAGGCAGACCTTCTCCTTGGTAAATCTTAATGTAGGCCTGGAACATGAATAGTGAGGGGATTACACAAACCCACAGCCTGTGGCAGCTGGGCACAGAATAACTTTTAGACATGGGGGGGGGCACCATGGGGGCATTTCTTATGGGAGCTGCCAGCACATCGGGCATGACCTGGAGCCCATCAACAGCGTGGACGTCAGACCCTGAAGACCCCCTCACCTCTCGCTCAACTCACCCACCAGCTGGCTAACTCTCAGCAATGCCCTAAAACTGCCCATTCCAACGTCTTCCTCCAAGGGATCCAGCTTCATCATCTCTGAGCTCATCTCACAGATCATCACTGCCCCCTAATGGCTGCTTGTGGCTTAGCCCCACCTCAAACAGCCAAGCCAAGAGTGGCCCTCAAAAACCAAAGCGCTCAGGAAGGAAGGCCCACACTCACCCGAAAATACTCCAGCAGACCCCGACAGGTGACTTTGGAGCCGTTGATCTCCTTTTCCATTAACTTGCTTGCATCTAACACAAACGGTACCAGTGCCTGTAATTGTTCTTTGAATTCAGGAGCGATGTCTGTCCAGGGGACCAAAGAGAAGCAGTGTAAGCAATGGGCCTGGCTCGGGCCCCATCCAGAAGCAGCTCCACCTCCCCCCTCTCCAGCCTGACTCCTGTTGGCCTCCCCCCCACCCCCTCTCAGGTACCAGACCTAAGGATTTTTGGACACAAGTTGGGGCAATTTCAAAAAGTGACAAGCAAGCCTAAATCGCTGCAAAATCCATTAGGTGACAGCCAATGCCCCAGGGACTTCTGGGACTAGAGGAGATAGACGCTCTGCCTTTGGGGCTACAAGTTACCCACGTCCCTCTTCAGACTCTCTCCCAGCATAGGACAGGCCTCCTTCTAACTGCTCACATGGACAGCGTTTCATGGCAGAACTGATAGGACATGCAACCTCTCCACGGGGCAGAGGGGTGCTGACCTACATTGGGAGAGGGAGCTTCCTCAACTGGACATTCCCTGCACCAATGAAATCAATGATCCAGGCCCTATCCCTAAGCTTAGAGTTTCCAAACCACTGTCCCATGAGGTAGGGAAAGGAGAGAAGGAAAGAAGGGAGGGGAGGAAAGGAAGGGAGAGAAAGAGAGGAGGAAAGGAAGGAGGGAGGGAAGGGAAGAAGGGAGGGAAAGGGAGAGAAGAAAGGAAGGAGCAAGCATCTACTTACTAAGCACCAACTATGTGCCAGGCACTGTGTCAAGCACTATACAAATACTAGCTCATGTGACTGTCACAATAAGCCTCTGAGGTAGGTGCTATGATGATTCCCATTTCACAGCTGAGGAAACTGAGGCAGACAGAGCTGAAATGGCTTGCCTGGGCTCACAGAGCTAGCACTGACACAAACATTATTCTCATCCCCATTTCCCAGGGGGATTAAGCCGCCTACCCAGTCCTATAGCTGGCTAGCACAGGAGCCAGAAGGCAGACAACCTGCATCTCTTGGCTCCAGTCCCATCCAGAGCTCCATGAGGCAGCTGGACATCTGGGAGAACACCAAGGGACGTCTTTGGCTCTCTCTGCCCTCAAGAAAGGCCCCCAACGTACCTCGTGCTGGTTCCTAGCTGAGGGCCTCCCCGCCTCCAGGGTCCCTTCTTCCCAGCGAGTACAAGTCCTCATTTCCACCCAAAGACTCAGGCTCTACAAGAGGCCGCCTCCACCAGGGCCATCAGGCTGGGGAGACCCCAGCCCCTCCTCAGAATCATGCTTTCGAGATCATAAAATCCAATAGGTGGGATTACAAAGAAGGCCAATTCTGCTGGGACAGAGTGACCCCTCTGCCTCCTTCTGAAGCGCACAAGCCCCATACCAGCCTAACGCTCTCCTTTTCCAGGGCAGGCTGGTGACTTAGCCAGGCCACATAGTGAAGAGACCACAGAGCAGGAACACACCCCGGGTCTGAGGCCTCCCGACCAAGTGGGGCTGTGAGCAAACAAATGGTAAGAGCTTGAGCGGTTCTTAACTGGAGGGGGACAGTCTGTGAAATTTGGACAGGAAGTTACATCCATTCACAAGCCTCCAACTAAAATTTAGCATTTCCTTTAATTATGAATTTAAAAAACCCAACAAGCCATGATCTGAGTAGGTTCCTCAGACAGCCCAAGTGGTCTATGTCACAAAACAGGAAGATGTCTGTCTCCACGCATACACTGACATACACAGCCATAAGATGCCTCCAGCCAACACGCCATTCTTAATGCTCAGAAGATTAGATTACTGGGGGGGCGGGGGGGGAGGGGCCTTTTTTGCAAAAACCTGGGCCAACGAACTTTGATTCTAAATTACCACATCACCAGCTCTTGACCTCTCCTGAGCAGAAAAGCTGCCAACAAGGTGAAAAGCTTCCTCCAGTGGATAAATGGAGGACAAAGGTCAATATAGCAAACTCATTTTCTCTGACTATATTCAGACCACTTTGGAGGCAGTTCTTCAGAATGAGAACGCCCACTGGCCAAGGGAGCCAGGCCTGTCTCTTCTACCGAATGTCCACCTAGGAGGCAACAGCAGCCCTCTCCAGGTTGAGCTCCTATGCTAAGACATTAACATCACTCAACACTGCTAACAGGATCACAAAGAAAGTTAGAAAAACAAAGCCAGGTCAGTTTTACAGATGGACAAACTGAGGCACAATGATGCCACTGGTCCAAAACAAGATCCTAGAATCCAAGAGTCAAAACAGAAGCAGTGTCCTCCGTTGCACTCTCTCTTCTCTCCCCCAGGAATCCAATGTACTTTATGAACGTGACCTCCCCTTCCTGGGCCCTTTCTGTGTCTCATTGTTGGGAATGTCTCTGCAGTCACAGCATCCCCATTGGAAAGACCCCGAGAACACTGTCTTTACCACTTCACAGAGGGGCAGATGGTGGCCCAGATTGAGACACCACAGGCCCTAGCGGGAGGCCAGAACAAAGCCAGCAGGGGTTCCTTCCTTCAGCAACATTTACTGCTCATCTGTTCATTTCATCGGCACAAACCTCTCAACTTTCCATCAAAGGTCGGGCTCGTGGCCACCTGGAGCCCTGGATGTGGTAGGAGAAAGCAGGTGACGTTGGTAAAGCACGAGCGAATGTGATTTCGGACATTCTGAATTTCCTCATGCTGCTGCTCCTTCACCTGCCAACAAAAACCAACAAAACCAGAACTCATCTCCTGCAAGTGAGAACTGAAAAGATGGACTATATGGGACCATTTGAAACTGAAGCCTTCAGACTCCTGGGAGCCACCAGGAGAGCCCACACCAGAAGATTCTGTTGTGCTTAAAAGAACCACAAGGCAGAACCTTCAAAGTGAGGAGGCTGCTTTGGCCCCTCAGCTAATAAAAGAACCACTTACAAACAACAATAGGGCTTGCCTAATACTTGGTGAGAAGGAGAAAAAGCAGGCTTGGGGCCCAGACAAGCTGCTAAACCAGTTAACACCCGTGACAGAGGCTCTGGAAGGCTAGCTGGGCCTGTTCGTCACTATCATGACCAAATTTTTAAATGAGGATGGCAATCCACATTCTGACTAGTTTCAGTCTGGCCCAGGGAGTAAGTGCCACACAGGCGGCAGCCATGAAAGTGTCCTAAGTAATCTCCACTGTCGATAATCTGTGAAGAGGCGGGCGACCTAGGGCTAGATAGAGCCCTTCTACGAGCTGCCACTGGCATCCTCTGAGATCCCACCACCCAGGGTTACCTGTAAGCGCTTCTCCAGGAATGCCATTCCTCCCTCAAGTCCATAGCTATACTCGTAAGGAAAGCTCCAGTCTCGAATCAAAAACATCAGCATCTATTTAGGGAGAGAAGGAATAGGGTGGATCACACACAGCCTTGTATAAATAAACTTGGTGGCTCAGCAGAAAAAGGAAGACCTGAGATACTGTGTGATCCTAGGCAAGTCAGTGAACCTCTATTTGCCTCATCTGTAAAATAAGGTTCATTATAGTATCTACCTCCCTGTGCATGAGATAATATCTGTAAAGCGCATTTAGGGCTGAGCATAGTACCCAGCACATAGTAGGTGCTACAGACGTGTTAGCTATCACTATGACGCAGCTCCTCTTCAGAAGAGTACTGCCAGCACCTCTCCTCTGAAGAGAAGGCAGGCAGAGCCCTAACGTGATTCCAGGATTTCCCTACTCTGTGAATCCTGGGGAGATAATCACTGAGTTTGGGTGAATCAGACTCCACCCAGGGCAGAAGGCTCTGTGGGAACCAGGCCCTCTGGGCCACTTTGGCTCCCTGCTTAATAAAAACCCAAGGAAGGGAGCCATGAGGCAGGGCAAGGAGGAGCATCGGGGGTGAAGGGTGAAGAACCGCCCACCCAAAGCCCACAGAGTCATCTCTAGCCCCTTTCACGTCAGGCCCCACAGAGCAATGAGCTCGTTGTCAAGACTTCTGGGAACTCTCACCTCAGAATGAGACAGCAGGTGAGGCAGGGAAGTGGCTAACGGCACGTAGCATAAAGAAATAACTGGCCAAAACCAGCCGGGCAGGAATGGTGTGCAGAGGAAAGGGACGTACCTGGAAGGGCTTCTCAGAAATTTCATCCATTGCCAAACGACCATATTCTGTGAACAGCTTTAAGAAAGAAACAGACATAAATAACAACAGGTGAAAACACAGCAGGGGAAGGGGTCTCTCTGGCGGTCATCCTTCGGCCCAGCATGTAGTTCGAACTAGGCCCAGGCTGTTTGTCTCCCCTTGTGCCCCAGCATACAGAGCAGGGGCTGGCACATAATAGGGAGTTCATCACTGCTGGTTAAGTGGTGGCCAGGATCAAGAACTGCTCCCACAAAATTAAAGTCAATTTTGGGACCTGTGGTTAGCAAAATGAGAACCTGGTGCTCCCACCTTGATACAGGGGAAGGGAGAGAAACGAGAATCTACAGCCCATACAAGCCAATGGCCTTCCTCTGTGGCTACACAGGGGAGTAGGGCTGGCCTGGACCCCAAGGAAGAGGAGCTGGGAGCCCCATGTCCAGAAGCTCTGTCACCTCTAGCAGGTGGAGAAAGAATGCAAAGGAAGGACAGAAGAGGCCAGGCCCTGGGCCAGCACCAGGGACAGGCAGAAACACAACGTGGACCTCCTTTAAACGATACAAAATAAATACATGCAAGTTGGGGGACGGGGAGGGAGGTATCAGAAGAGGCTTCATGGAGAAGATTGGGCTTGAGCTAAGCCTGGAAAGAAATGAGACTTTCTGAGAGAAGGTGACGAAGAAGAACATTCCCAGTACAGGGACAGCCTAGGCAAAGTCTTGGAGACAGGAGACAGTTTGTCACATGGGAAAATGGCAAGCCAGTTGACCTGGCTGGCACAGAGAGTGCTGGAAAGTGAGTAACACACACCAAGGGCCAGCCAGGGGAGCCACAGCCATTTGGGGAAGAGGGACAGGTTTGTCCAGCTCCCCCCAGGCCCAGCCCCGACAGTGTCCCTGACCTCCCATTTCTACGTCAGCTGGTCTGTCTCAGTCTCAGGGCTGCACCACTGCCTGCCTCTTGGTCGTGTCTAGAGGGACACCTGGGGATGACACCCCTATCCACATGCTCTCCCTCCAGAGTCAGAGGCTTGACACTGGCCAGCCCTCCCTCCTCTGCTCCTCCCATGTCGCCTGTGGGACATCTCTGGCCTCACACTCACACAGCTCCCTTTCACCCAGGTGCCACCAACACCCTCCTCACATGGTTTCCTTGCCACTGGTCTTTCCCTGCTCCAGCCTATCCCACACATGCAATTTTCCTTCAGAGATCTGACAAAGGGTCTGCTTCCCTAACTCAGCCAAGCCTTCCTCTTGCCTCTAGAAAATATCACCTCTTCTACTTCGCTCTTACAGCCTTTTGCCCCATGGTCCCAACCTGTCTGTCCAGCCTCAGCAGATATTACTCTCTCCTGCCAGCATCCAGCCAATCTGGCCTCCTCTCTGTTCCTGCTTCCCATCTCCATACCTTTGCCTTGGCCATCCCTCATGCCCAGAAGTGTCCCTCTCTTGCCTTTCCTGATTTCTGACCCCCTCAGTGTCTTCCTTCCCAAACAACTCGTCTTTAACCACTTGGCAGACATTTGTATTTATTCCCTGCACGTTCAGCCATAGACATGTATATATGTACTTGTCTCCTCTGACAGAATGAGAATTCCTTGCAACAAAAGATTGTTTCCTTCTTTGTACTTCTAGCCTCAGTACCTGGCATACAGCAGGTGCTTAATAAATGGTTATGGACTGATCAAGTGGAGGAGAGACTTGAGACAGGAAGGACCTGCTCAGAAGGTGATGGAAGAAGAGACGAGAAGTCCTGTGGAGTCGGAGATGTCTATGGGCTGTCCACTCTGAAATGGCCATGAGCCTGTACTTGATTCCCATCTCCCAAACGACAATGTGACAGCCTGTGGTGACGGCTTCCTCTGGTTTGGGCTCGGGCTCCTCAAGAGCCCTGCCAGCATCCAGAGCCTCCAGCACTCCCGCAGGTCTCAGGTGCTGGCTCCCTCAGCCCAGCCCAGCACAGCCTGTGGCCTTCTGCATGGGGGCCCCTTCTCTCTTCTTTACACCCTCTCCTGGAGAGCTCAGCCAGTGCCACAGCTGCCACCATCCCTCCCTTAAAGATGCTGACCCTCAATCTCTATTCTCCAGTCCCAGCCTCTGTCATGCTTAGCATCCAAGATTTGGATGTCCCAAGGGCAACTCAAACGCAGCCTAATTTAGTCTAAAATCCAGTTAGTCATCACCTACCCCAAGCCTGATTTTCCTCCTGACTCCTCCATTTGTTACTAGGTCACCATCCTAGGAAATCTCAGCCACCTCCAGTCCAGTTCATGCCCCAAAGTAATCCCAGCTTTAGCAGATTTGACAAATGGCCAGTCACAATTATCCTGTCCCTCCCTAGTGTCGACATCTTCGGGCTTCACATACCCACTTCCTTCCACTACTGGTCACACAACAGGTACTCCAGGCCCCTGCTGTGCCCTCACCTAGGTGTTCTCCTTTAACTGTGCCCCTAAAACTCAGCACACTCATCCAGGGAAGGCTTAGGAAAGACGGAGAACAGAGAGACCTTGGCGGTCCAAACCTGACACTGAAACAGACTGAGAGCCTGGGAACCCCCAGGTCTTTTTCAGACAACGTGCTGCCTAGCCGTGTCTCCCCAACCACAGACTTGCAGAGCCTAGGGGTAAGACACAGCGACCTTTATTCCTACTGATCCCATCTTACTGGATTCAGCTCCAAATGCTAGCATGGGCTGTCACCTGGGACATTCACTCTCCCTCCCACTCTGGATCATCTGGGAATTTGGTAAACATTTCATCTGAGTCTTTATCTAAGCCATTAGTAAAAATGTTACACGGCCCAGAGGGACAAGCAGGTCCACACAGTGACCCACCCAAGATGTCATATCATGGGAAAGTTGGATCCTGAATGAAGACCCCAAGTCCATCTCTCCAACCAGCTCTGAACCCAATGACATTATCATCCAGTCCACATTTCTCCATCTTTTCCACAAGAACTATAAGAGATAATTTATCAAAAATATTGCTAAAAATCTATGGCAAACACATCCCTATCATTTGCCTTATCTGCTACTTTCACAACCCCATCAAAAAAAGAAATAAGGTTAATCTGACATAACCTGTTCTTGAGGAAGTGATCTCTGCTGGTTCTAAGGAATCTTCCACCTCCTTTCACTAGGTGTTCACCAACCGACTCTTCGTTTCCCATTCTGGAATGCTCCCAGAAGCTAAAGTCGAGCTCCTGCCCTAGTTTACATGTTCTGCTCCCCCATGCCTTGTGTGGAAGTCAGGACATGGGCAGCCCTTTGCCCCAAGGGGCAGGCAGCTCCTCTCTGACACCCCATCCTCTTTCCCATATTCCCAACAGGCCCGGTCACCACAGCTGCCAGTTTTCTCAGACCATGTGGGCCAGTGAGCTGTCATGGAGGGGAGCCTGTGGGTATGGAGTTCCAAGTTCTTCTCCAGCTTCATCTCTTCCTCCACAAGGAGCAGAGCCTCAAGGAGGGATGGACTCTGAGGTCATCCTGGGGCATCCACTCGTACCAGTGAACTATTTACTTACTCTCATACCCTAACTAGGAGCCCTGCAGACAAGGGAGCCAAGTTATCTGTATTATATGACATTTCTGGGATAGGATGCTCCCTTTACCTTGAGAAGCTCAAGGAACTTTCCAGCTAGCACTGCCACACACTTCCCAAACAACCTGGCCTGCCCTCAAAGAGCATATAACTAGGAGATGAAATGGGATGAGCCCAACAAAAGACAGACTCAGTCGAAGTCGACAAGCACTTAGGAATGACACCCAAATTCCATTAAAAACCATTTCCCACCACAGAGAATTCCACCACGAGCCTTCCTGGACATCACGTGCCCCATGTGCCAAGCAGAAGGCAAACCTCCACAAAGCAGTGCCTGAGGAACACACCAAGGCCTTTCCAGGATAGATGAGCCTTGAGACACACAAGTTTCTGCCAAGAGGAATAACATGATCCCGGAGATGATACAGATCAGACCATGGCTGGGAATTCTGAAGATGCAAGCGGCTGGAGGCAGAGGTTTGGTCCACGAAGGGGAAGAATGGGGGATGCAAAGGAGGACGAGGACAAGCCTGGTCATGGACTGGATGTAGGAGAGCAGCCTCCGAAACAATCCCAGGCATGAGGAAGCAGGAAGGGAGTGGTGTCACCAAGGACTCTAGGGACACAGGAAGGGAGCATGGGAGGGGATGAGCGCCAGGTGTTTTCTGAAGAGACTCCAGGTGAAAAAGCCCAAAATATGGGGCCTGGGTGGCACCTAAGGAGTAGTAACCTTCTTACACCCTTGAATAGAAAAACATCCTCTTAAGAGTGTTTAAAAAGAGGTTATGACGATCCCCCAGCAAAGCCTTGGTGAGCCAGTTACCTGTAACTGCTGTAGGTCGTCTTCCTGAATGTTCTGGGACAAATTATAAATCTGTAACAAAAGCAGTTTGCAGATTAACACCATCCTGACAAGAAAAGATTAACCTGAAAAAAAACCCAGTCCAAGCCTAAACCACCCCAGGGCAGCTTCCTGGAGTGGAGGTATGTCAAGAACAACAGGGCTCGCTCATTTCTTTGTGTCCAACACTGGTTGCCAACATGGTAGCTGGGCGGCCTCTCCTCAGCGTCTATCACCTAGGGAGTATGGGAGTTCCAGGGATTCTGTTGGGCATCAGCATCACAGAGTCTCTCTTTAGCCAACATCCCAAGAATGCTCCCTTTTTTTCATAAATCAAGCCAACTTACCTGAATAGAGCTTGTCATGGTACTGAGGGCAAATATGGTGGCACAATCCTTCACCGTTGACTGGCTGTCAAACGCACCTTGAGTATCCATCAAAATCACTGCCACCTGAACAAGGGAAATTACCCAGAGAACACTGAGAAATGAAAGTATGAGGTTAAAGAAGCCACTTTGAAACAACAAGGCAACTATCCTACAAAGAGACCTAGTGAACGAACCTGCCGGGCGCTTCTAGAAGAGGAAGAGCCCAAGTGCTCGTCTAGCCTGACCACAGCATTCCTGTAGAAGGTCTAGTCCTCTCTGACTCGCTGCCCAAGGGCGGCTTGAGAAAGAAAGCACTTGGAGCAACATGGAGGAAGGGGGCACCTGCCGAAACCGCCAGATCCAGCCTATCCAGCAGGGAGGCGGCAGAAGGCCTAGTGCCAAGGCCCCGAGCACAGCACACGCAGCCATTCCCATCTTCTGAGCAGACTCAGAGCCAGAACTCTTATTAGCTTGGACAGGAAACCAAGAATGTTCATTGAATTTCTCTTAATCCTACAAACTCTTTGGAGTACACAGTAATAAAACTACACACACAGAAGTGTACATGTTAAATGTAGATAATTATTTGCAGTACTATCTCCATCTTTCTCATTTCTAGGGCTTTTCAGGTAGCATTATTCCTGTCTCTAAGCACATGACATCATTTTACACAAGCATGCTTTACAAAGTGGACAGCCCACAAGGGCACCAGAAAGAAATTCCACGATGTAATGCAAAAGGCTGGGAGCAGGAGGCCTGGGCCCGATTCACTCTGGGTGACCTGGGGCCTGATAGCAGCAATTACAACTTCACAAAACTTCAGTGAAAACTAGGTTTCTTACAAGAGAAATGAACATGCAGGTGGAGCCCAAAGAGTTCACAATCCAGAGAAGTTGGCATATTTATGACAGCAGGACAAAAGAAGGAGAATTTCATAGAATTTCCACCCAAGGGGCATGGCATGGGAGGGGAAAGGTGGGGGGGTGGGTTGAGAAAGGGGAGGAGCAGGGCCAGCCAAAGCTGCATTCTTCTCCCTCCCCAAGAAGACAGGAGGGTCCCCTTCTCTACAAGGGTCCTGGCTATATAAGCACTTTCTCAGCCCAGCACAGACTGACTGGCGGTGCCTGGCTTGGCTCTCAAGGACACACAGGGAGTCCAGCCTGAGAGGCAAACAATCCATTATGTCAGCTCAGGAGGGGCTTCATCCTGGACACATTCAGGGTCTCCTGCATGCTACCTTTCTTCCAAAGCATCTGTGTGCCCCTCAAATCAGTCTCCCTCCTTTCTTCCATTTCTACCGTGAGGAGGGGCTGATCATACGTTCTCTCAGATTTGATCACTTTTCACATCCTCATTTTCAGATTCAGTATGAGGACAGTAGGTGAAAAACCAAAGAGGTTTCTGCTTGCCTTCCTAAAGTCAGTATTAACCAGGGACGACTTCTCTTGGGAATCGAAATGCAGAATAAGACATAGGAATCTGCTTTGCTGGATTATGCTTCGTTCCAATGAGGTTTTCATTTTCTTTTCATTTGTTTAATTGAGAGAGAAGGGTGGGAGAGATAGAGAGTAGAGAATGCTGATGATTAATTATATCTGAAAAACTGAATTGCTATGAATCATTAAATAAGCTATGGCACGTTGATATAACAGAATAATACAGGGCCATTTAAAATGATAAATAAGTGATATGAAGAAATCTGCAAAGACTGGCATGAAGCAATTCAAATAAAGCAAAACCAAAACAGTCTATACCAACAGGCTGGAAAAAAATAAAAACGTAAACACAAAGAGAAAAAATGTGGACAAGCAGAGAACAGAAGGGGATATGGAGGGAGTAAGAATGAGCTATGCTTTGAGGGGCATGTTAGAGGTAAAAATTCATCTTTCATGGTTGGAAAAGTTTATTTTGGTTTAAAGTTAAGAAGATAATACACGAAGTTAAAAATGTTTCAAACTTATGCCAATATAAAGAGAGATTCTGTATAACTTAGTTTTACACATGATCAAAAGGGCTAAGTTCTTCAAGTGTTTGGAGGGGCCCCTCCCCCTTTACCTTTTTCCCATTAGGCTTCTCCACAATGAAAATTTCACTCCAGATCTGAATTCCAGTGGTTTCAGGGTCAGAACCCCCTCGCCATGAAAATCCTGTTAGCGGCTCATCTTCATCACCCAACCAATGCAGATGGTTACGTTCCTTCTGCAAGATGAGAAATAAGTCTCTTTTAACTATAAAGATAGGAAAACAAGGTGCTGACCAAGGACCCAAGACATCAAGGGATTCTGGCCCACCTGGTTATACAGGTAGCGAAGCAAGAAGTCCAGAAGAAAAGACTTGCCCTTGCGGAAGGCTCCAGCTACTGACACCACTACCACATCAAGGTCTCTGACATGGTCTTGCAAGAGGACCTTGGCCAAGGCCTTCTCATCCAGCTCAAAAGAATGCTGCTCTTTGTTCACCAAGACAACCTGTACGGGGCCGGGCTTCAGGGGCTCCATGATGACACCACCTGCATGGAACAGAGAGAGCAAGTGCCATAAGGGAACCCATTCTAAATCTTCCTAGGGCAACATGACATCAGTCGCAAGGGCACAAAGCTGGACCCTCCCAGAGGGTTGAATCAGCCTCTACTCCCTGTGGCCAAATACCTGTAATGACCAGCAGTGGTGCTCAGCATTTAGACACCAAGAACTCAGGGCTCTGCTCCTGAGGGCCTAGGTCCATCAACCCACCAGTGCACACCTAGGGAACATGTGAAGATCAGGAGCACAGGCTGGGCATCCCAACCCAAGACTCAGCCAGGACTCCTGGGGATAGGACCACACCAACAAACTGGGAAGGAGATGACCTCCTAGTGCCCTCACCAGTGGCTGGAACACAGCCAAAGAGGCAGAGCAGAAAAACCAGCAGGGACGGATCATTTCCTGGGTCAGACCATCAAGAGGCACTTCTCTTTTCTCACATTGGCATCACCAGAATAGAAAAGAGGAGGCCTGCCCACATCACATGGGGCCCAACCACCTGTCCTCCCGCAGGCAGGAGATGGGAGGGCCTTGCCCTAAAATTATGGATAAGAGGAACAGACGCTGACCTTGGCAGGTGGCCACCTTCCTCCTGCAAGGGGGATACTTACATGCCTCTGCTCATCAGAGCCTTCCAACATCTCCAAGAGGGAGAGAGGTAGGCACGAAAGGCTCACTGAACAGATGAGGAAACCACAAGTAATGCCCATTGTCCTACAGCTAGCTGGTGCCACAGGTGTGCCTCCTAATGCCCTTCGTCTCATGCCCTGCTGGGACTGCTGACCAGCCCTGGGCTTAATTTAAGTGGTGTCGATGCTGCCTAAGAGGGAGCAGCATTTATGCTGACGAGGACATGTGAGTGAGTCCCTTGAGCATGCCCTACGTCTTCCTGATGGCAGTCTGTATCAGTCACTATAATCACTGCCTCACCCACCTACTTCAGCGTGGGCACTAACTTCCAGGCTTACCTAGGAAACCTCCTATGAAGTAACTGGGCCCTGCCACAGGGCACACCAGCCCCAAGAGAGCCTGGTGCAGAAGTCACATATGCCTAAGGATGAGAACATGGGCTCACAGAAGCAAGCAGCGATTTAGTCAGCCAACAGGAAGTCCCTACCGTGCTGGCCCAAGAGAGCCTGGACTCTTCTTGGAGCTCATTACGAGTGTCTGCTTAGAAGATAGCTCTTCAGCCCTCCAAAACCCTAAGTAGCAACTGCCAACTTTCTGGTGATTACTTGCAAAGTAATGATTCTGGCCACACAGGAGAGGCTTGGGATTGGAAGACCGCTGCCAGGCCTCCCAACTGCCAGCAAGGCACCAACTGGCAAACTTCCAAATCTCTGACTCCGTCAGCACCTATTAAGTGCCTGGGCCATGCCTGGCACTGACCTTGCTAACACAGGACAGCCAAAATAGGGTCATTTTAACAGGAGAGACAACATGCAAAGGTGTGTGTGCATGAGGGAGTAAAGGGGGCCACATGCAGGCACAGATGGTAATGACAGAACCAAGGCACTAGCAACGGGGAGGGCAGGGCAGGAAAGGTTTCTTGCAGAAGGTAGGATTTGATCGTAGGCTCAAAGGAAGCCAGAGACACCAGGGGCCCCAGGGGCCTCAGGGAGGAAGAAGAGCATGTGGCAGGACTGGGGTGGGGGGTATGGGGCACCACACAGAAGGGTTCATGTGCAAGGCCCGGACTGGTAGATTTTAGAGTACAGGGAGAGGAGTCAAGGAGTCAAGATTAATTTTTGAAGATTAAGAAGACCATAAAGGCAGAAAGGGGCCAGAGGATTTCTGATTTGCTCCTGAGGGGTGATAGGGAGCCACTGCAGTTTCCTGGAGCTGACCCTCTATTATCCTGATTCTCCCTCATCTTCAGGCTTGCCCTGACCACTGGCTGCTCCCCTGCTGCCCACAAACATGCCCACATCTCTGCCACCCTCACCTGATCCTCCTGCCCATTCCTGCAATTCTCCCCTTCTTGGCTGACCTCCCGTAGACAGCCCATCACAATCTCATCCTCTGCTAACTTCCTGTAGAAAGTCTATCAATCCTGGCCTCTAATTCTCCTCTCATGCTCTGAAACTTCCTCGTTCTCTCTGAAGCCACCAAGAATCTCTTTCCAAAAAAATTTAAATTTTTTTTTCAATCAGGAAAAATCTCTCTCTTCTGGCTCCCATGCCATCCCTCCCCCTAATTAAGAATGAAAAGCATAACTCATTACATGTACATGGAGCCTAACAAAACAAACTCCTGCATTGCCATGTCCCAAAAAATGTTTTATTCTGTACTTGGTCCTTCACCTCTTTAACAGAAGTTGGACAGCATGCTTCATCACTGGTCCTCTAGAATAGGGGTTGAGCAGGGTTCCCAAATCTTTCCAATCTGTTTGTCTTTACAACGTTGCTGTAGAAATTGTTCCCCTGGTTCTGCTCACTTCACTTTGCGTCATGCAGTTCTTCTTGGGTTTCCCCAAAACCATCTCCTTCATCATTTTATAGCACAGTATAGCCATCACACTTATATGCCCTAAACCTCATTCAGGCATTTCCCAATTCATGGCGCCCCTCAGATTCCCATTCTTTGTTACCTCAATGTTATAAATATTTCTGTACATTCTTGGAGTTTGTTGTGCTTAGGATTAATCCCTCCCTCTAATTTCCTTCTCTCCTTTCCCTCCTGTTTCTCTGCTGAGTGAAACCCAACTGGGTGTGTCTATTCTTCCCAGTTCATGATTCTGACCAGTTCAGAGGACAGTGAGTCCCCTCTACCTGATCCTAGTTTATATAATCCTCCCTAACCTTCCTTCCTCTTCCCAGCTCTTTCCTAACCCTAAATTCTTCTCTTAAGCTCATCAAGACATAACAGAAGCACTCCCAGGCCTCCTCTGCCTGCACTCCCTGAGGCCTGATGAAAATATGGTTCAGAGGGGACACATACATCATCTCCCAGTACTGAATAAAAGCAGTTTATCCTGGTGTAATAGTAATTAAGGTGGGACTTTTTGCTGTTGACCTTTAATGATTCTGGCCTTTGTTCGAATGCAGCAGATAAAGTGGGATGTTTTTGTATTTTTCAGCACTGAGACAATTGGGAGCCATTGATTTGTATCTGATGTGATATTGGGGGTGGGGAACTTCTCCACACCCAGCCTGGGTGAGGTCAGGGCCCTCTGGTCCCTGAACAAGATATATAAGCGCAAAAGTGAACGTTCTCGCTTGGAGCCACAGCAGGAGTGGCACATGACTCTGGATCAGCCTTTATAATGAGCTCCCCAGCTGAATACTCAGATGTTGATAACTATGAATTTTATTTGGTCTGTCTCAAGGTGCTGGTTTTTGACCCTGAACTAAGTAAATGATACTTGTATGCTGGATTAAAGTAAGAATGTTAACCCCTTAACGTTGCTTTCCTTAGTAAAGCAGATGAAAAGGACCTGGGGCTGCAGCATTCTGTGAACTGGTTGTTGGCTTTACACCCTCACAGCAGCTGCTAGCCGGATTGTTGAAACATCGGATGTAGCCCTTTACCAATGTTCCCCTTGTGTTTGAACTTCAAAGCTTCTACACAGCTTTGGTCTTTCATGAAGAATGCTTGCAAGTCCACTATTCTTTAAGGATCTAGTTTTCTCCCTAGAAGATTATCCTCACTTTTGCTGCGTAAATTATTCTTGGCTGCAAACCTATACCTCTGCCTTCTGAAACATCATATTCCAAGCTCTTTGCTGCTTTCTAGTGGTAGCTGCTAAATCTTGTGTGATCCTGACTGGATCCTCAGTACTTAAATTCTTCCTTTCTAGCAGCTGCAGTATTTCTTCCTTGGCCTGAAAGCTCTGATTTTGGCTATAATGTTTCCTGGGAGTTTTCCTTTGTGGGTTTCGTTCAGGAGGTGACTAGTAGATTCTTTTTACTTCCACTTCGGCTTACGGTTCTTAGAGATCTGGGCAGTTTTCTTTTGAGATTTCTTAAAATGTGATTTCTGAGATCTAGAACTGGTTAGTGGGCAACAAAGCTGCCGGCTGTCACCTATTCCCATTGGGTGCCCTATGATGGGCCTAGGACCTCCTTTTGCTCCAGGTCACAACCTCTCCCTTGTGCTGGAATGTTACAGGTAGCGAGCTCCTGGACAGACCCCCTTCCCCAGTGTCTACAGAGCTTTCTATCTATCTCCTTTTGCAGACCCGGCCCAGAAAAATGACATCCTGTGCCTTTTTCTTGGATTCCTCCATCAGGATTCATTCTGGTGCATTCTCCATCAGTTTTGGAGGAGTTGGGCGGGGGGCGGGGGTGGCTCACTGCACTTCCTGCTATTCTGCCGTCTTGGTTCTGCTCCCCCAGGACCCCTTAATGGCCTTTTCTCAGTCGTGAGCCTTCTCGGCCTCTTTTCAGCCTTTAACACTACTGTTCACCCTCTTTCCCTCAATTCTCTCTTCTCTCCAGGTTTTCTTGGACTTCTCTCCTGGTTCTCCTACTTGTGTGATGCCTTTTCAGTCTCCTTTACTGTATCTTCATCCAGGTCATGCCTGTTAAATGAGGGTAACTTGGGCTCTCTTCTCCCTCTCTACCGTTTCAGTGATTTCATCAGTTCCTGTGGGTTCAGCTATCATCTTTATGTTCACGATTCTCAATTTTATTTATCTAATCCTAACCTCCTTCCTATCCTCCAATCTCACATCTCCAAACACCCACTAACATCTGGAATGGGATGTCCTCTAGACAGGTCAAACTCAACGTGCCCCACACTGAATTCACTGTCTTTCTCCAATACCTGCTCCCCTTCCAAATTCACTACCGCAGCTGAGAGCACCACCAACCTCCCACTCACCCAGGCTAGCAAACTGGGGCCATCCTCAATTCTTCCCTCTCCCTCACTTCTCCCATACGTCTTCTGTTGCCCAATCTTGTTGATTTCACCTTTGCTTCTCTTCTGACACTGCCCTCAAGCACCTCACAGTCCGGACTACTGCAACACCCTCATGCTTGGTCTAACATAAGTCTTTCCCCACTCCAGGGGATCTTCCTAAAGCAAAGGTCTGACCACATCTCCCTACTCAACAAATTCCAGGAAGCCCCTGGAAGACCTCCAGGGTCAGGCTCAAGTTTGGTATTTAAAGCCTTTAATATCCAGGCCCCTTCCCACCGTTCCAATCTTCTTAGATCTCACTCTTCTCCACATATACTGTAACACAGTGACACTGGTCTCCTTGTTGTTCCTTGCACAAGACTCCCCATGTCCACACTCCATGTATTTTCACTCTCTCCCAGGCCTGGAATGTCCTCGCTCACCACCTCTGCTTCCTGGCTTTCTTCTGGTCTCAGCCAACATCCTACATTCTGCAAGAAGCCTCATCCTGTTCCCCTGAAATCCTAGGTAAACTAGATGACTTCTAGTTTACCCTGTACATATGTTGTTTGCACGTGGTCTTCCTCATTTGACTGTGAGCTCCTTAAAGCAAGGACCCTGTTCTAACCTTTCTTTGTATTCCCAGGGCTTAGTACAAGGCCTGGCATGGAGTAAGTGCAGAATAAATGCTTGGTGACTGGCTGACAAGTCATGGACTTCTCTGGCCTCAGTTTCCTCATCTCTAAAATGGGGGGGAGGGTGGATTAGACAGCTTCTGGGGTCCCTTGCTGCTGTGGAGCTGTGAATCTGAGCCCATGATGAGCCTGGGAGCCCACGTCCTCCAGCTGCTGAGTCCAACACTCTATCCACTAACCCTGCTGTCATTTAGCAAGACCAAGGAATAAGTTCTGTGTTAGGCAAGGCAGTATTTCAGCCTAATATTGTCATTAGCCTCTGGCTTTTCAGATCCTAAAAAAAAAAAAAAAAATTATTTCTAGTCCAATTTAAAAACAAGGGGGAAAGAAATTACTTCAGTATTGTGACTGTATTCAAATGAATAAATGATACAAACTGTGCTGTTGTACTGCCGCTGTTGGAAGGCCAAATACTAGGAGTGGACCCGCCTGTTGAATCCCAGCCCGTTTTTTCAGTTGGTCCTACAAGAAAGCACAATACTGAGACTTAAATTGTAAGAAATCAAGCATAGTGAAAAAGCATCTGTAAAAGTTTAAAAAATCCAAACTATCTGCAGGACCTGAGAGAACTATTTGTGTATGAGAAGAATACCAGGTGAACCATGGACAATTGAAAATGGTCATTTTTGCTGAATTCACCCAGGCTTGTAGACTGAGTCCAGGTAAGCCATTCAGGGTCACATCTCTATCTAATGTGATCAGAATTAAATCATTCACTGGCCTTTTGCAACAACTTCTGCAAAGCTTCTCATTTCAATCTCCTAAGAGTTAATGAACACAAACCAAGGGAACCCATGAGTGCACCACAGTTAGTGTGTGTGTGTGTGTGTGTGTGTGTGTGTGTGTGCGCGCGCGTGCATGCGCGCGCGAGCGTTTGTGTGTGACTCAGAAAAGTTATGACCCAAGATTTTCCATTCTTTTTAAAATACCACATTTTTTGAGAGGCAAAGGAAACACACCCAAACACACATACACACACACCACTGGCATGCCATGTTCCTGCTAACAACCTTTAAACATCATCCAAAAACAGAGTTATGGGATTCAGCCTAGGAACTGAGAGGCTAAGCCAAATTCAAACCAGTTTAAGAACTGTCTTTTGAAAGAGCATATCTGCTGTTGGCCTATGTGTTCACAGTTACACATACGTTTTTAAGTGATTCCAGTAAAAATAAAGCACTACAGGAAACCTCAAGAAACTAGACTGGTCAGGGGGAAAGCGAGTGTTTCAAAAAAATGAAGGGTCAGCAGAACATCTTTTTTCTTTCAATTCCTGTTGAAAATCTTTCTAAAAGGCAGTAGACTTTCCAGTCTTCACATTACACCCAGAACAAAACTGCTTTTTCTCTGATGATTGAGAACTGTGTAAGGTCTTCCTTAAGATCAATTATGACCATGTAAAAGAGAAAGCTGGTAGAATGTAAGCACACAGGAATCTGGATTTCTAATCTTGGGTCTGCCACAAACTTATGGAATGACCCAGGACTGACATCCCCTCCGTGGGCCTCTTGACTCTTTAGCTATAAAGTGATGGGGTCTGACTAAACGTCTGAGACCTTCCAATTCCAGAGAGAAAGGAGAATTAAACTGGAGACACAAACCCCCAGAAGTACCCTGGGGTTTTAGGAAGAAAAATGAATATCTGGCTGCTTGCTTCCATTTCATCCATTTGTTTCCTAAATGTAGAAGGGGATGGGGGTAAGGGGAGGAGAATGCCCACGAATTTAAGGCTTTGCTTAGTTAATGAAGGCTTTTACTGCAGCTTCCACAGGCTGTTTGGGCAGATTTTTTTTTTAATTCTTTCAGCCACAAAAAACTAAAGAGCCAAGATCATGGAGTCCAAATGCTTGGTTTTCAAGTCCCAGCTTTGACATTTATCAATTGTGTGGATTTGGACAAGTCATTTAGCCTGGTCAGGTCAATATAATGAGAATGACAATACTACCTAAATTAATGTACTTATCCAGTGCTTCACCAGTCAACCTCACAAAAGAATATTTTATAGGGCTAGAAAAAATAATCACAAAATTCATATGGAGGAATAACAAGTTAAGAATCTCAAAAGTAATAATGAAAAAAAGAGGAAAAGAAGGGAACCCACCAGTACCAGATCTCAAACATACTGCAAAGCAGTAATCACTAAAATGACTGGGTATAAATTAAAGGGAGAGGGGGAATCAGTGGAACAAATAAAGTACACCATGCACAGGAGAAAACAAACACGGAAACATCGTGTTTGATAAACCCAAAGATTCCAGTCACTATCTGACCAAAACCTCTGAAAAAACTGGACAGCAACCTGGCAGAAATTAGTTTTAGACCAACACTTAACACCACATACCAAGATAAGCTCCAGATGATTACATGACTTTAGATATAAAAAGTCACATCATAAACAAGTTAGAAGAGCAAGAAAAACAAAGAGCAAGAAGAAGAGGAAGGAACAGAGAAGACCGCATAAAAGAAACTTGACAGAAAATATACACATTTTTGCACAAACAAATCTAAGATCAGAAAGATTAAAAGGGAAACAAGTAACTTGGGGAAAAAAATCTGTGGCACAAGTTTCTGCTAAAGGTCTCATTGAAGATATGTGAGAAACTGATTCAAATTATTGGACTAAGAACCATTCCTCAATCAATAAATCACCAAAGAATATGAACAGGAAGTTTTCAAAGGAAGAAATTCATGTTGCCAACAATCAAATGAAAAAATGCTCTTAATCACTAATTAGAGACATACAAATTAAAGCCACTTTGAGGTTCCAGCTCACCCCTATCAGATGGGCAAAAGAGGAAATGATCCATGTTACAGGGATGCAGGAAAACAGGTAGACTAGTGTACTGCTTGTAGGGCATTCAGGAAAACAACCTGGAACTCTGCCCCAAGTTACCAAGCTGTGAAACTCTTTCATGATAGCCAAAAATTGAAACTGAGGAGTATCCTATTGAGGAATGGCTAAACAAACTGTGGTGTATGCATACAATGGAATAGTAGCATATCATAAGAAATGATGAAACGGACAATTTCAGAAGAAACTTGAAAGTTCAATATGAACTGAAGAAGAATGATGTGAACAGAACCAAAACAATGCCAACACTGTGGAAGAAGAACAACTCCGAAAAACTCCCGAACTTTTATCAGTAAAGCCAGTATTCAAGAGAATAAAGTTGAAACACACCATTCACCTCCTGCCGGAAAGTGACAAACTTAAAACGGGGAGACAGAGACAGTGAGGGAGAAAGATGGAGAGGGAGGGAGGGAGAAAGTGACACATGTCCAGACACGGGTAATGTGGGATACTTGTCTAACTTCGGAGAAGTGTTGAAGGGTTTTTTTCAGTTTTGTTATTATGTTTTATTTTTTTAATTTATTCAATGGCGGGTTACTTTTGAAAATACCTGTTACCTGAAAAGTAAAAGTAATAAGCTTATTTTTAAAAAGGAAGTCACTTAGCTGTTCTAAATCTGAATTTCCTCATCTGCGAAATGGGTAAATGCCCACACCTTCTCAGGCTGTCATACAGAAGTGCCACAGATAAGAGAACTGTCAGGACCACCCCCACCACCTCGCAGCACACTGCCCGCCTCAGCACAGATATATTCTTGGACTTCAGCAGTGAAAACCAACAAAGAAATGAAACCAGTTCTTGTCCTCAAGATGCTCCCGTTCTATCAAGGAAACACAGACATACAGAAATCCATACAGGCTCTGAGCAGCTCGGACGGTCCAGAAAGGCTTCGTGTGGATAGCAACTCTCGGGCTGTCGTACAAGAGAGGAGAGAGTCCCCAGGCAGAGCAACCAGTGACACCAAAAGCACCTTCTTTTCTTACAGGAATGTTTTAGCTCCCACAAAATGAAGGCAAAGGTCTGATGTGGGCTAGCCCAGCCAGCATCCAGGGTCTACACAAGCAAAGCAAGGAAAGGAATGGAAAAGCATTCACTGAGTGCACAGTGTGCCAGGCATTGAGGGTATAGATAAAGAACAAACTCGGCCCTCTGAGAGCTCCCATACTAGTTCCAAAAGGAAAAGGTGAGAATGAAGTAGGCTCCAGGCATCGGGGACAGCCTAACAGCCCAGGGGCAAGAAATGGAGGACCATGGGTGAAAGACAGAAGCTTGGCTGCACCATGAAGGTCATAAAGAGGAGTAACCAATAAGCAGTTTGGTCAAAGTCAGGCTGGAAAGGATTTCAGACGTCAAGCAAACAAGTTCCTGAAAATACAGAGCATCAGGGATGCAGTCAGACATGTGCTTTAAGAAAATCAGGTTGGCAGCTCTGCAGAGGATAGACTGACTAAGAGAGGAAACTGAGGCAGGGATTTGAGTTGATGAAGACCAGAACCAAAGTAGGGTCATTTTGGAGGTGGGAGCCACAAAAGCTGGCTCTGAGGAGTCAGCCGGTCTCAACGTGAAGACAGGGAAGGCCACAAAGGGAATGCATCTGGGAGAGAGAGGGAGAAGTGAGGGGTAAGGAGCTCTATTCTGGACAGTTTGGGTCTGAGGTGCCCATGGAATGTAGAGCAGGTCAGACCAGAATAGAGCTCAGGAAAGTCTTGAGCTATAGATACAGATCTGGGAACCTTCTGCAGAGACAACCAAATCCATGTCATTTCACAAGTGCCTCAGTTACAATTGCAACAAAAATAATATTCTGGAAACACTTTTCATGGAGTGGCATCATCTGTAATCACAGCTGCTGCTGAGACCAGCACGGTGCCTGGCACAGCACAGGCAGTTACTAAATACTCTAGACCTGAGCTCCAACCTTGGCTCTGCTCCAAGTTACCTAAAGGGTTACCTTGGCCAAGTCTCCAGGCCTATGTAAAAGGATGCACCAGGCACAATTTCAGTTCTCATCCTGCAATCCCTAGAATTTATCAAGTACATCACAAAATGTAGACCCTTCCAAATTTCGTACCCACTCCTGTGTGCTGACCGAAGGACCTCTGTTAATACATTAGTATCTAACAAATCAAAAAGGTCAGAAACTCTTTCCTTAATTTCTGGGAGGTGTCCTTAGATTTCAAAAAAATGCTTCCAAATGGAACCTGAGAAGCTGCCTAGTTTAGGGGCAGGAGCCTCCAGAGCAGATGGGCTGGGTTCACGAGCACGGGCTGACACGGTAACTGTGGGAGCCTGCAAAGTCCCCAAAGTGCTCTTTGCTCCCTCTTCAGATTCTAGGCAGCAGAAGAGCTACAGATCCGCACCTATGGGAAATCCCAAAATGAAATGACAGCTTGGGATTTGTTTTCAAAAGATCATTTGTTAAAATGAGGGTAGAGTGAATGCTCTAAGAATGATTTAGAACACTACGAACCTATCCCATAAAGGATACAAATCCTTTACATACACACCTGCCATCACATACGCAGTGTGAGGAGCAGCAAATCACTCCCTCTAACCCTTCGATTTCTAGGAAGTCCAGGATGAGCGTCCTGAAAGTGCAGCAAAGTTTGACTTTTTTGTATCATCCATCATCCTCTCCACCAAAGAAAAGACAAAATGCAGTAGGCTTCCGCCAGGATACAATGTTTCTAGAGGGGGCAAGGGCTCAGAAGCCACCTCAGCGAATTCCCTGAGGCCCAAGGAGGCTGCGTGATTTGTGGAGTCCTCTGATTCCACAGCTGGTGCTCTCTCTATGCTAAAAGGTATTTAAGCTACTGTTTGGCACTTTTTTTTAATCAACAGTCTCTACTTCCCCTTATTTTTAATGACTTTTTTAAAAATCGAGTACTTGCCCTGCTGTAATTCTTCTAAAATAATACTAGCTAACATTGATATAATGTGTTACAAAGCATTTTCTTTCTCAGTTTGATCTCAGAAGGCAGCTTGAGGTTACAATGTCAGATATGAAAACAATCGCGAACAGAAATGCCAAGCAAGGAAATGTTTCCTTTACTAGGGAGTCATGTTAACAACGGGAACTTTAAGATACAACCATCACAGGACAAAACTTGTTTTATAAAACAAAGTGTAAGTGTGAAAACAACCCTGGAATTAGAAGGGAGAAGGCCTGAACCTATGATCCCTTAATGAAGGGATTTGTTCTGTAAAACTTAAGACTCAGTCAAAAAGCCACACCTAAGGACCTAGAGGGCTACATATGGCCTCGAGGCCAAGGATTTCCCACTCATCTAGACCACCAAAATAAGGTCACACAGCCAGGATGTGTCAGAGTCAGGACTTGAACCCAGCACTTCATGGCTGCACTATACCTCTACCCACTACAGCAGAGGTGTCAAACAGAAGGACAAAATGTAACTGGGAAATACTTAACAAAATAAATAAAAAATACAATAAAACATAGATAATATTAATATGTGACTTGCTAAGTCAATATGCAGCCAGGCAGTCTGGTAGTCCTCTTTCTGCTGGAGTCTGACACCACTATACTATACTATGTCCTTTGGGACTTTTTTTCCCATTATCATATATTCAAAAGAAAAGGGAGTGTGGCACTTGGAGTCAGAAAGATCTGGGTTCAAATCTCACCTATGACAGACAGTGGACCTGAGACCCTGGGCAAATGACTTAACCTCTAAACTCTCTAAAATCACAGACTGGGAACATAGCTAAAATTCTGAAACAGATTTTAAAAACCTCAGTTCTTCCTTTTATTATTTCATCCATTAAAAGTGACTCCCTAAAAAAGGCCTCTCCTAGTGGAAGCAGGAGGCCTGCCCTGGGGCCCCCCCTTAGCGGTTTCTCCTCCCTTCTACTACAGTTTCAATACAACTTCTCAGACCTGAGGGATCTGAAATGTGTTGGCTTTGGAGAAGTTTTCCCACCCAGGTTTCTCACTTGTCTTTTGATTTTAGAAAATTCACAGATGGAACCTGTAGAAGCTTCCAAACATAACGCTGAATATGGGGGTGGGGGTGAGTACTTTAATGATTCCCCTTCAGCTCTCTTTTCAAAAACTTTTGAAAGTTTTCTCCAACTGAAGTTCATATTCTTTCCATCATGTAAAAAAAAAAAACAAAAACCTGATAGAACACCAAATCCCCTACCACACTTTTGGTTTCAGTCCCCTGAGGCAGAGAGATCCAGGTTAAAAATAATTTAAGTTTCACTGCTCCCAGGGCAGGTTTAATAAAAGTTGAGTAACAGCCAGCAGGCTCCCGGTGGCAGGACCACCGCTGACATGAGAGGGGGCGGCAGGTCAATCAGCACTCCTGGGGGGAAGGGGAACCTTGCCCAAGGTGATACATGGGCTGGGACCAGATGGCAGGGCCTGGATTCCAAACCCTGCCCTCTTCCCCCAGACGAGACCTGCCTGTAATGACTAGCCCAGCCTTCAGCATCTCCCCCTCTCCATCCTTCCACCCTAATATGGCCAAAAGCCTCTGCTTCAAACTTTCTAGTCCAATAGGGGTGGAAATATCTGCAAAGGAAGGAGGACCTTCAATGGGGATCACCTCATGGTGGGGTCACTCACTACTGTGCTCTTAGTGCCCAAGGGTGGGGCAAACAGGATTGGCAGAAATCAAGCTTAGACAGGAAACTCCAACTCCACCGCACCCCAAAGAGGGCTGTGGGCTGGTCACCAGGAAGAGGGCACCGGGGAAGAATGCCCCCTCTTCCAATGTTCTGGGCAGGGGGCACAGGGTAGTAGGCGGGGGGACAAAGGAGAAGAATGCCCCCTCCCCTCTGTTTCACCACCCCCCCCCCCCAACACAAGCAGGAAGAGGCAGGGAGGAGAGGGTGGAAAAAAGGAACCTGAAGGAACTCACCCAGATGGTAAAAAGACCTTCCCACCCAGCCCAACACAAGGCCAAGCCCCTCATTTTACACAGGGGGAAACTGAGGCCCAAGGAGGGTACGGGCCCCTAAAGGCCAACTAGTCTAGCCTCTTTTCAACAAATGGGTAAACTGAAGGCCGGGATGGGGAAGGAGCCCTGAAGGCCAACCAGTGTAACTCTCTTGTTGCTGATGGGGAAACTGAGGCCCAGGGGGGTAAGGAGTCTGATGGGAGCACCAGGTCTAACGGCCTCATTATACAGACCGGAAAACTGAGGCCGAGGAGAAGGAGGGCCTGGAGACCACCTGGTCTAAGCCCCGCCCTTTACAGACAGAGAAGCTGAGGGGCAGGGAGGGGCGGGGACCCCCAAGACTATTCAGTCCCGCGGCCTCGTTTTACGGGGTTGGAAACTGAGGCAAGAAGGGCCCAAGGCTCGGGGGGCTCGGGGTTACCTGTGTTCTCCCCGCTTTCTGTTGAGGCCGCCGCCGCCGCTCGCAGAAAAGAAAACATGGAGCCGCCTCCTCATCAGCCCGGGCGGCAAGGGGAGGGCGGGCCGGGGCCGGGCCGGGCCTGAGGGCGGGCTGGCAAGCGGGCGAGCAGACGGAGCTGGGCGGGAAACGGGCGGGGACTCGGCTGCGAGGAGAAACGGGCCGCGCACGCGCTCCCGGGCCGGGTCGGGGGCGGGGCCCGCGCGGCAGTCCCGCCCACCTCGGCCTCCTGGGAAACGTAGTCCCATTCTCGCGCCCACCCAGGCTCTGCGGCTCCCAAGAAACCACAGCTCCCAGCAGTCCATGCGGAAGCGCGGCTTCTGGGAGGGGAAGCTCAGCCTCCCATGGATCCATAACTCCCAACAAGCCAAGCGGCGAGGCAGGCGCTCAGCGGGTGGCCCTCTTACGGGCTTCCTGCGGGCTGGACCGCGTGTCTGGGGCCTCGTGGCCAAAGCAGCACCTACGAGGGTCCAGGCCTGTGCCAGGGAGGGGCTTCTGTCGAAAAGACCAAAAAAAAAAAACAGGCCGGGCCCTCCAGCGGAGGCCACTCTAGTGGAGATACATACACCATGTAACCAGATGCTTTCTCCTTAGTGTCGCACTGAACTACAGCTCCCAGCATGCCAAGTGGAGGGTGGGGGAGAGAGAAAGGAAAGGGGAGAAAGTGGGGGCCTAGAGCTATGCCAAGCTTGAGAAATCGGCCTATCCAGACCATCCTGTTCATTTTATAAATGCGGAAATTGAGCCCCCTAGAGGGGAATGAAAATGACACCCAAAGGCGCTAACGTTTTTACCTTTTTATAGTTGTGGCCCAAAGAGATTCTATGATTTGCCCACATCCAGTAAAAGGCAGAGAAGGTGCTTGAACCCAGGATTTCTAATGCTAAATCTGGGGGTCTTTATGGCATACTGGAACCAATCTTGGAGATCATTTCATCCAAACCCTTCATTTTACAAATGAATAAACTGAAGGCAAGGGAGGGCATATATCATGCCCAAGATCACAAGGGTGAAAGTTGGCAGAGCCAAGCTCAAGCTCAAACTGAACTTGAATTTATTGCCTTGAGCTCAACGACTTTCAGTACTTGGTCAAGGAATAAAGGAGCATTTATTAAGGGCCTGCTATGTGCCAGGAACCCAGGCCATCCATATTCACTTCCATTTTGTTTAACAAGCAGTGATGAAGCACCTAGCTTAATCAAATATGCACCTAGAACCAGCAATCAAAGAAAAACAAAAACAATCACATTCTACCTGAGAGTTTTGGTCCTAAACAGTCTGAGGCCACAGAAAAGGCAGATCCTGTCCCTCTGCACTGGTTTCTGATCTCCATGTAACCTTGGGCAAGTCCCTTCTCCTCCCCAGGCTTCTGTTCTCTGTAAAATGAGACTAGGTGATTTCTGAGGAACCTTCTCATAAGCCTACAAGTGACTCATTGATGTATTTTGAAAGTTGCATGGACCCCACAGAGGAGGAAGAGGAGGCTATTGAAATGTGATGAATAGGGGTAAACTGTCATGGTCCAGGCTGTCAAGAGGATAATTGCTGTGTCATCACCGGCCCTCAGCCACCCAAGAAAAGAGCCTTCTCTCTGGCCAGCTTTGCTTATTGATCGCCATCCATCCTCTTCATCATTCTGAAGCCTCTAGGCACTTAGGACCAGACCCGAGAGGCCCAGGCCAGGCTGCATTTGTGTTGTGGAAATAACCTTGGATCTGAAGTTGGAAAACCTAGATGAGCATCTCAGCTCTGCTACATGAGACTTTGGACTGGTCACTCACCCCTGTCTGGGGTCCAGGTTCCTCGTTAGTGACCTTCAAAAGTGCTGTGGGAGGGGAGTAGAAGAAGCCACAAGCAAAGTTCTTATCTGTGCCCCCCACCCCTACACAGACTCTGCTGACCACCTTCTTTCAGATCCTGCCCAAGCTGTTCATATTTTATTCCAGGGGCCCCAGAGCAACCAGCCCAAGGAGTTCAGTGGAAATGAAGGACCTAGGAGCAAACACAGAGCTAGAAGGCACTTCAGAGACCACCTAGTCCAACCCTTTCCTTTACATAAGGAAAAGATGAGACCCAGAGGGGAGGTGGGCTTTGAACCTCTGCCTCTAATTCCAAGGGACTGTGCCCAGCTACCTGTTCTTGTCCATCCACTCAGGGAGGACAGAGGCCCTTCCTTATCTTATCTAAACTGGATCTCAGTCAGGACTCTGCACAGGACTTTGTATGCAGTAATTGCTCAATAAATAATTGTTTACCAAGTGATTTTGTTCAGTGGATGATGACTCCGAAGGCCTCTTCAAAAGACGAGTGGTGTCATGAGACCTGGGTTTGAGTTCTAATCCTGCCACTGGGCAGCTTTGTAGTCTTGGGCAGTGGCTTCTTCCTTGTTGAAAAGGGTTCAAATAAGAGCTACAGAAGCTGCTTCAAGGGACTGTCATGAGGAAAAACACTTTGTATGCTTTATTATTGCAGATTCTCATTATGCTGCTGAGTATTGAGGTCACATAATAGCCGATGCCTAGAATTCTTTAAATATGTCATCTTGTTCAATCTTGGCAGCAGCCCTCTGGTGCAGGTGACGCCAGCATTCCTGGACCCATTTTACAGAGGTGAACACTAAAGTTCTGAGATACCGAATGACTCCGCCATTGTCATCCTGCCTTTCAGGGTCAGAGGCAGCATTTGAAGCCAGGTTTCTCCTGACTCTCTTTGCCACCCCGCCCGCCATGATGTATATATATGTACTACGTCCTATGAAGCAGTGTACAGAGCATAACACAATTAACATAAAAGACCATGGCAAGCACTTATGAGAAAAACTGGCATTTTTATAACCCTTTAAAGCTTGCAAAGAGCAGCTAGGTGGCGCCATAGTGCACAGAGAGCTGGGCCAGGCATCGTTCAAATCTGGCCTCAGGTGCTTCCTAGCTGTGGGACCCTGGGCAAGTCACCTAACCCTGTTTGCCTCAGTTTCCTCATCTGTCAAATGAGCTGGAGAAGGAAATGGCAAACCACTCCAGTATCTTCGCCAAGAAAACCCCAAATCGGGGTCACAAAGGGTTGGATACAACTGAACAACAGCGAAAGTTTGTAATATATTTTATAAATATTTATATATATTAGAATATATATAGTATAATTATACATATTTCATAGATTATATATTACCATATTATACATATTATATATAAATATTTGTATTTTATATTATATATAACAGATATAAAAATGTAAAAATAAATATTTAATAAGTATTATATATCAAATACTATAAATATGATCTCGTAGATCCTCCAAACTGCTGCTGGGATTATCATTCCCATTTTACAGATGAGGAATTTGAGACACAGAGAGGTCAGGGACCTGCCCAGGGTCTCTCAGCAAGAAACATGTCTAGCACAGAAGGTACTCCTGCTGACCATGAATCAATCTATCAACAAGCATTGATTAAGCACCTACTGTGTGCCGGGTACCACCCAAAGTCCTGGAGGAGCTTCATGCCTGTCCAGGAGGCAATGGGTCTATATTGAAGGGAATACAAAGCATAGACCAAAGAAAAACCAGGGGATTTGGAGGAGAGGAGGCCAGAGAGGAGGCTGTGGTTCTCCTTTTCTTGGCAGCAAAATCTCGTAATAAGATCCAGGGGCTGACTCCTCCTTAGACCCACAGACTTCTGACCTTGGAGCTCCTCCACCCCAGCCTCCATTGCCCAGAGAGGGAAGGGCCTAGTCCAGAGACTTAGGGGTCATAAATGGCAGGACTGGGAAGGTTCAGAGGTTGGCAGCAAGCAGAAATATCTGGGTGTGGACCCAGAAGGAGCTCCTGCTTTCCATACCACTGACACCGCCGTCTCTGCTTGGCTGTTCTGAAATGGCACACTCATACAAATACATACATATATACATGCACATACATTCACATACACACATGCCCACACATCTGCCCTCACACATTTACATGCACACGAATATATACATATATACATGCACATACACACATGCCCACACAACTGTCCTCACTCACATGCAAATGAATACATACATATATATGCATATACATTCACATACACACATGCCCACACATCTGCCCTCACACATTTACATGCACACGAATATATACATATATACATGCACATACACACATGCCCACACAACTGTCCTCATACTCTTACACATACAAATACATACGTATATACATTCACACACACATGCCCACACATCTGCCATCACACACTTGCATGCACACGAATACATACATATATACATGCACACGCACATACACACATACTCATACATCTGCTCTGACACACTTACATGCACATGAATACATACACACATATATACATGCACACGCACATACATACATGCTCACACATCTGCCCACACACTCTCTCACACACACAAATACATACATATCTTCCCATATACAATCACATATTACACACAAGACATTCTCAAATATACTCACATATACAATCTCATATACATTTATTTACACATTTACACATATGCACTCACACACAATCTCATATATGTTTACACACTCACACCCTCTCATATGCACTCCCACATAGACACACACTCAGAGGGCAGCACACAGGCCATTACAGTGGTGGTGGTGGTGGTGGTGGTGATGGTGGTGGCTGCACAACCCAGAAACAGGCCATTCAGAGACAGCTGCCTGAGCAGCTGGAATGTGCCCAGGCAGGGGTGGAGAAGGGACGGGGCACAAGTAAACATTCCTCTGACCCTGCTCCCCACCCCCACCCCCCAGCCACAAGGGAGTGTTCAGGAGCACAGGGTCCTTTACTATCCCATTAACCTTTCCTCCACTAAAAGCCTCCTCCCGTGACTCATCATGGTTTGTGGGAGACCCGGGGTTCCATAGGCACTGCCAGCAAAGCTCAAGCCATGGCAAGTCCTAGCAAACTGGAAAGACTCTAGTCTGGACCTCATGGGTATGATGGAGGAGGCCCAGCCTCCAGAACTTCACTTGCCAAGTTCAAGGTTTTGAGGGGTGACTGGGGAGGAGGGTGGGAGAACTGGGGGAGCAGGGAGCATAACAACACTGAACAACTGCCTGGAAAGTCTTGGGGGTTGGGTTTTGCCCCAGTGGGGGACAGGATGAACCATAGATCAACCAATCTCTTCAATCAGCCAGCACCTGTTAGGCAGCTAGAAGCCCAGGGGTGAGAGCACTGAGCCTGGGGTCAAGAAGTAGTTCAGCTGTTTTTTCAGTTGTATCCGATGCTTTGTGATTCCATTGGGGGTTTTCTCGGCAAAGATCCTGGACTGGTTTGTCATTTCCTTCTCCAGCTCATTTTACAGGTGAGGAAACTGAGGCAAGCAGGATAAAGTGACTTGCCCAAGGTCACACAGCTAGGGATTTGAACTCAGGTCCTCCTGGCTCCAGGCTGGATGCTCTATTGGCCTAGGGCACCACCTAGCTTTGAAGGTCAAGAAGATCTGAGTCAAAATCTGGCCTGGGCCGCTTTCTAGCTGTGTGACCCTGGGCAAGCCCGTGAAATTCTCTCAGCCCCAATTTCCCCAACCATAAAATGGGGATCATAAGAGCACCTCCTTCCCAGGCTTGCTGTAAGGATCAAAGGAGAAAATGTTTGCAAGGAGCTGGGCCCATAGTGGGTGCCATAGAAATGCTTATCATCTTCCTCCCCTGGGCCAAGCACTGTGCTCAGTTCTGGGGCTATAAAACAGAAGCAGGAGGAATTTCCATCCCAAGGCTCAGCTCTGGACCCTGACTCACTTTGCTATCTCCTTTACTCAGTAAACTGGTCACAGAATCAAAGGGTGTTTGGTTGTTTTGAGTGCGAAGGGCCCCAGAGAAAGATCTTTTGGTCCAGCTTCCCTCCCTATTTCACAAATAAAGACCCTGAGTCCTGGAGAGTTTTGGCCACACTGATAGTACTCAAATGAAACAAGATTTGAACCCAGGGCCTGTGACTCCAGATTCCATTCTACTGCACCACTGGCTCCTCAGTGCCAGAGAAAGAGAGAGAGAGAGGCGTTTTCTCCCTTCCCCACTCCTTTCTTGCAAACTGGAAAGTCAGGGTCACAGTCCAGGTGAAAAGTGTGCGGCCTGGCCACCGTCCAGGCCAATGTTTAGCAACAGCCTGGGGACAGTGGAGCGGTGGACTCTAAGCCCCAGCCCTCACCACTGTCTCCTTGGGCACCAGTTACTTCCTTCTCCACTGTAAAATGAAAATCATGGGATCTGGGTCTGTTTGTTGTCTTAAATCCAAGGCGGGGATCATTTCCAGCATCAGCCTTTTTAAGTTGGGACTGCCTTAGGAAGAAGAATGGGGTGGTAAGCTTTGCACATATTAGACGTTCAAAAGATATTCACTGAATTAATAAGTGAATGGAACTATGGCAAATCCTTCAGCAAGAAATTAAATGGAGGTAGACATTTAAGTAGCAGCAGGTGGGTAGATAGAAGAGCCTGGAGTCAGGAAGACTCATCTTCCTGAGTTCAAATCTGGCCTCAGACTCCTACTAGCTGTGTGACCTTGGACCAGTCACTTCACCCTATTGGCCTCAGTTTCCTCATCTGTCAAATGAGCTGGAGAAGGACATGGCAAACTCCTCCCCTATCTCTGCCAAGAAAACCCCAAATGGGATCAAGGAGAGCCAGATACGATTGAACGACACGTCATTGAAATAGATAGCGAGGGTTATAGAATCACAAGATTGGAAGCTGAAAGGAAACTTTGGAGCCCCTCCCCCACGTACCTCACCCCCACTCAAACTCCTATTTCACCTCAGCGCCTTTGGCCAGAGCCAGAGGTTGTCGAATTCATTGTGAGCATTTCCGCCTCAGGATTCAGCCAGATACAAATAAAGGCCTGATTTATCATTTTGTTGACTGTCCAGACTTAAGAAAGTGATGAGAAAATGTTCCTAAAGTCCTTTAAGTTTCCAAGTGTTTCTGAGTCCTTTGCCTCTAGCCCTAGAGATGGTGGTTAAACATTTCCCAGCATCCCCTTGACGACCTGCCCTGTCCCTTGCCTGGAATGTTCTTCCTTCTTACCTTTCCCTCTGGGAAACCTTTGCTCCCTCCTGGATTCAGGTCAAAAGCCACCCTTTCAGCTACCCCTCTTAGTCATTGGTATCATTGCCACCACAAACTTCAACATCACTTTGTATGCCCTTATCTACAAGTCAATAAGCATTTATTAGCTGCCTACTATGTGTTAGGCCCTGTGCTGAGTGCTAGGAATACAAAGAAAGGTGAAAACCATCCCTGCTTTTTGGGAGCTCACTACATATCAACTATGTACAAAAAAGACATAGAAAAAATAGGAAGTATTCACCAGAGGGAAGGCTCTAGCCTTAGGAGGGAGATCAGGGAAGGCTTCTCATAGAAGATAGGGCTTGAGCTGGGCTCTAAAGAAGACAGGAGGCAGACAGGAGGAGTGAGAGCATTCCAGGTTTGAGGCACAGCCAGTGCAAATGCCTGGAGTCCAGAGTTGGAGTGTGCTGTGTAAAGAACAACCAGGAGAATCATAGAGTGTGGAAGTTGGTGGGGGGGTGGGAGGGGGGAGGGAGAGGAATACAGTGTAAGAAGACTAGAAAAGTAGGAGGGGTCCAGGTTTTGAAAGGTTTTGAAGGCCCAAGAGAGGAATTTATATTTGATCCTGGAGGATCCATTGGAGTTTATTGAATGGGGAGAGGGTGGCAGTTAGTGGACAGGGAGAGATTGAAAACAAGTGAGAGGGGCAATCTGCTGGAAGAGGTGGGTTGGAATGGGATCCCTTGTGCATGTAGACACGGAATTCCCCTCTCCTCTAAGATAGGCCCTTTGAGGACAGTTTGGTGTTTGGGTCCCTAGTTGTTAGCACAGAGTATTTATTAAGTGCTTGCTAAATTAAATGAAATTGAAGTCAATTCATTTTACAGAGGTCTGGAGACAAGGAACTTGCCCAAGGATAAACAGGTAGGTAGCAGGGGCTTGAGACTGTGAACATGTCACTTAACCTCTCGGAGACTCAGTTACCCCTCCTGTAATATGAGAGTGTCTGAAAAAAGGGAAAGGATAAATGTTGGAAACCATGTAAAAACAGGCATCTTCTAGAGCACCATTCCTGGGGCTGGGAACTAGACCATGGACAGCAGCTTGGGACAAAGCCCCACCAAAGTTTCCGAACTGTGCATCCCTGTTGTACCACTGCTAGATCTAGAATGCACAAAGGCCAAAGAAAGAGGAAAAGGAGCCATGTGAATGAGAACATTTTTAGAGGCTTTTTCAGTGTCGGTAGGTGTTATGAATGTCTCTCGAATGAATGCCATAACAAATCACATAAGTCCTCTAATCAATGAATGAGCATTTATGAAGCTCCTACATTGGGCTATGGGATGGGATGGGATGGCAAAGACAAACTGTGGGATGGTCCCTGCCTTCGAGGAATGCTATTGGGGGAGATGACATATATGTGTGTATGTAAGTATGCACACAAAAAAGATAGATTAAATGCACCATAACTTTGGGGGAAGGTGCTGGTTCCCCACTGGGTCAGGAAAGGTGGTGCTTTGAAGGCCACTAGGGCTCCTAAGAGACAAAGATGGGGAGGAAAGGCCTTCCCAGCAGTGCAGAGCAAGGAGGTGCATCCCCAGAAGGGTCGTCATGCCCATAGGACTTCCCCACAGAATGGTTCTGAGGCTCACATAAGATTTTTTGCCCACTTAAATTTAAGTCCTCTAAACAGAAACCAACGGAATGGCCTTGTAGTTGGAGCTAGAAATGGAATACATGGCCATAGTGATCCAGGTTACTACACATCAGCTGGTATAATCACAAAAATGGGGGATTTGGAGCCTGAGGACCTGGGTTCAAATCCACAGCTCTGCTCCCTCATAACACTCCTACCTTTGGGACTTTGGACAAGAAAAGAGATGGCTGCCTGTTGTTCTTCCTCTGTACCTTGGGGGCTTTGGACTGCAACATCTCTCAGGTCCTTTTCAGCTCTCTAGTCTATGATCTCTTCTCATGGAGGCCTGGCAGAGGCAGGATTCAAACCCAGGGCCTGTGACATCAGATTGAGCACACTTTCCCAGCTCCCCCTGCCATTTGGCCATAATCAGGTGCTGCCTTAGGATATGCCTTGTACCTCATGATCCAGGTTGTCTCAAGACCCTGTTAGAATACAGCCTGAGGCTGATCTTTGGGACTCACCCTGAAAGGTCAGCATCTCCCTTTGGCTTGTTACGCACCAATCAGAGTTTACTCCAAACATCATGTGTAACTGGCCTCTTCAGACCATCTCTGGGAGCATATACTCAGAGGCCTTCTGGAAACGTTGGTGGGCTCCAAGGACAGTATGAGTCATCTCAGGTCTCAGAGGGATGCTATACTTCCTGGCTACTTCTGACTTTCAATGGCTGAGCCCTGCAAGGACTTTCCATTTTAATCTGGTGTGGTAAACTGGTGGTCTCTGGGTCATTCCCCTAACTCATGAGAGGCCACTCATGTGGCAGTTAAAAGCAGAGACCACTCAGGCTGGCTCTCTTTCTGATACCACTTAGCAGGTGGAACCATGTGACTGAGGGGGAGGACAGGTCTTTCTCTGGCTGGTATTATGGTGCCCTTGCCCATGGAGCAGCTAGCGTAAGGGTGTTTCAACTGGGTGACTTTCTACCATAGCCTCTGTCTGCCTTTTCCCTTTCTGTGTTTGTGTTTTCCTGGTTTTAGGTGATCTACCCAGAGGTGGAAGTATCTGAGATTAGAGGTGACCTTGTCAGTTTGAGGGGTCTGGAAGACTTAGGTTCAATAGAGAGCTAGCTGTTGGCAGAAGCTTCTGCAAAAGAGAGGTAGGTCACCAAAGAGAAGACTGACCCCCACCTAGCAATGGGGTGAGATGTAACTAGCAAAGCAAGGAGGGTGAGAAAAACCCCGAATTAGAGGCAGCCTTCCCCAGTACCACCCCCATGCAAAATTCATGACAGAACAGTGTATAGAATCAGGGTGAGGAACTTTCGACTGAATCCAAACTGAATTCCAAATCCCCTTAATAAAAAGATTCATTCTGTGAAACTTGGACTCAGTAGAAAGGCCACACCCAAGGACCTAGAGGGCCACATGTGGCCTTGAGGCCAAAGGTTCCCCACCCCTGGAATAGGGTGAAGTGCTCCAGCCATTGTGGGCCTGACAGTGGTTCTCCAAGGCTAGAAATGAATGTTTGAATTTCCACAGACGTGGGTAAAAAAAGGAGGGGTGTAACCCTTACCTTCTATATAAGCCCTGGAGGTAACCAAGGCATCTTGAGTATAGGATAATCTTTATTTTGACTCACAGAAAATACAAGAGACAAAAAACTCACAGGAGCCAGTACATAAATACAGAAAACATGTAAAGCCTTCACAAATAGTAGTTCCCTTCAGAAGGATCTGAACTTGAAGTTGCCAGTGGAACAATCCCAGTGGTGAATCTTCTTGTGAATCTCTCCCACTTCTCAGACTAGTAGTGGGCCTTGCGGTTTATATCATAGCCTCCCCTGTCCCCTGGCAAACAAACTTTGGAACAGCTGGACAGGGAATGCCTTTTGCATCAGACCTGTACTACTGAAATCACGGTAATATCAGGGAGTAAAGTGCAGGTCTGCTGCTACTCTCTCTTCTGGCCTTAGTTCTTCACTGTCCTCCAGCTTACAGGGATCACAAATGGCCCACTGATCAGCCAGTGCCCTTCTCTCTTTCGTACATAGGATGTACTCAGTAGGTGGCTGTTAATGGATTGGTTGATTGATAAAAGGTCAGCTCTCTAAACTCTCAAACACAGTATCACTTTCAGGGGAACCCCCAAGGCTGCTAAAGATATCTCTCTCCTTAGGCAGAAGCCTACTTTGACCTAGGAAATTACTTCCTCCCAGGCCTAAAAGGTAGATTGTCCATCAACTCCCCTCTTGGGCCACATGGGCAAATTCATTTCAACTTCTCCAATGTTCTACAGAAACTCTGTTCTCCACTGCTGCCCCAAATACTGCTGCCTCTTGGGTTGAGAGTGCCCGCTCTAACGAGAGAGCCGTAGGGAACTGCATGTAACTCCTGGGTGCCTTGGGTCCAAGCCAGTCATTACAGGGGTGAGTGGGAGGAGACTGCAGCCAGGAAAGGCTGCCCTGCCTAGGGCCTAGGCTCAGATGTTGGCTCACTTTTACAGATCAGTGAGAAAGATGGCTTTGTCCAGAAGAGGCACCCTTCTCCCATGGGTGAGTTCTCCTCAGAGCTTCCATCTTGAGGAAGATCTCAGAGAGGCCATCCTTTGCCCCCATCCCAGCTTTTCAGATGCCTTGTATGTGTCTTCCTCCATTAGAATGGAAGCTCCTTGAGGGCAGGGGTTGCTGTTCTTTTTGCTATTTTTTGTATCCTCACTGTACTCAGTGTAGTACTCACACTGAGCAACCAATAAACTGCCAAGAGTCCCAGCCCCCCACTCATCTCAGGGGTAGTACCAATCACGGAAAACCAATCTGGAGTCCCCCCTAACGAGCCATGCTCGTTAAATTCGTGTGTATTTGGGGGGGAAAGGGAAGAACTCCTCTAATCAACCCTCCTTTCCTTCTATGTTCTGCTTCCTTAGCACTCTCACAGCCTCTAGCACAGCTTCAATAAATATTGAGTAGATTTTAATATATATTAGTTAAAAGAATGAAAAAAAAGGAAATTCTCTGGTGGTCCATAAAGATCACAGACAATTTATTTGTCTTTAATTCTTTAAAAAGTCAGCATTTCACTACCTAGAAGTACCAGACCTCAAATCATATTACAAAGTGTAATAATGAAAACTATCTGGTACTGGTTAAGAAATAGAGTTGTAGATCAGGGGAATAGATTCACATTATATAGTAGTATATGATAGGTCCACATGACATAGTAGTAAATGACTACCGTAATACAGTGTTTGATAAACCCCCAAAAGACCCGAGCTCTTGGGGTAAGATCTCACTGCCTGACAAAAATTACTAGGAAAACTGGAAAGCAGTTTGGCTGAAAGTAGGCACAGATCAACATCTTAGGCCACAGGCCAAAATAAGGTCAAAGTTGGTAAGTGATTTCGACATGAAGGGTGATTTCATAAGTAAATTAGGGGAGTATGGAAAAAGCTACCTGTCAGATCTATGGATAAGGGAGGAGTTTATGAGCAAACAAGAGACAGAAAGGAAAATAGGAAGTAAAATGGATAATTTTGATTACATGAAAAAGTTTTGCGCAACAAAATTAATGCAGCCAAAATTAAGAGAAAAGCAGAAAACTGGGGAAAAAATTTACAGTTAAGTTTCTCTGATAAAGGCCTCATTTGTCAAATAAATAGGGAACTAAACCAAATTTATAAAAATAAGAGCCATTCTCCAGTTAAGGAAAAAAGATATAAACATGCAGTTTTCAAAAGAAGAAATCAAAGCTATCAATAGTCATATAAAATTCTCCAAATCACTATTGATTAGAGAAATGCAAATTAAAATAATTCTGAGGTACCACCTCACACCATTCAGAAATTCAGACAAATGTTAGATGAGAGAAAATAGGTACACCAATTAACTACTGGTTAATTTGAAGAACGACTCAGAACTGTGCCCAAAGGGTTACCAAACTAAGCATACCCTTTGACCCAGCAATAACACTACTAGGTCTGTATCTCAAAGAGATCAAATAAAAAGGAAAAGGACCTGTATGCACAGAAACATTTATAGCAACTCTTTTTGTGGCGGCAAAGAATTGGAAATTGAGGTGATGCCTATCCATTGGGGAATACCTGAACAAGTTGTGATATATGAATATAGTCAGAGTACTATTGTGCTATAAGAAATGATGAGGGAGATGATTGCAGAAAAACCTAAGAAGACTTTTATGAACTGATGCAAAGTGAAGTGAGCAAAACCAGACCATTCTACACAGCAACAGCAATATTATGACGATGATCAGCTGGGAAACACTTGGCTGCTCCAATCAAGACAATGATGCAAGACAATTCCAAAGGACCCAGGATGAAAAATGCTATCTACCTCCAGAGAGCCAATGGATAAATTCTAAGCACAGATTAAAGCATGTTTTTGCTTTTTCTTTTTGTGTGTGTGCGTGTACCTGTTTTCTTTTGCAACACGGCTAACATGGAAATATGTGTTGCATGATTTCACACGTATGATTGCTATCATGCTATTTGCCTTCTCAAGGGGTGAGGGAAGAGCAGGAAGAAGAGAGAATTTGGAACTCAAAACTTTAAAGAATGAATGTGAAAAATACAAATGGGAAATATTTAATGAAATACACAAAAATACATTTGAAAAATAAATATTTAAAAAAGTTAGTTTCTCTGCCCTTTACTGGCTACTCTAGGGTATGTAAAGATAATAGTAGCAATGATGGATCTATCCACAGCTCTTTAAGGTTTACCAAGTCCTTTACATCTCTTACCTCATTGGACCCTCTCAAAAATGCTTCGAGGAGGTATCCACATAGGTGCTGTTATGATCGCCATTATACAGGTGGGGAACACTGACTCTGAAAGTCAAATGACTTGCCACAGTCACATGACTAGTTAAGCTTCCTTAGGTGGGTTTGAACCCAGACCTTGTTGATGCCAAGTCCAGTGTTCCAAAAGCCTGGAAGTCAGCTCTTTCTGCCTACCTCGTGCTTGGTGGCTGGCCCTGGATGCCAGGTTCTGGAATCTCATTGTTTGAGCTGCCAGAATTGTCTTTCTTTCTCTTGTCCCACTTGTCAGGCTGCTCCAAGTTACACATTTATTTGAATGGATGATATAGGGCCTCCTGCACAATTGCCAGCAAGGCTTGTGCTGCCCTGGGTCATTTCAAGGGCTGTAGCTGTCTCAGCATGGCTTCTGCTGCCACTGGAAGATGCTCCCAGCAGGCCTGGCTCAGGCGCTGTCTTTTGTTCCTTGCTTTGCTGCAGCGACCACCACCTTCCCTTGTCTGGATTTTCTCTGACCTCAGACACTGCTGTCAAGGGCGGCCGGCTCCAGAAGGCTCCTTCCATTGGTCTAATCTCTCTTCCCCTCTGAGCTGGGCTGACTGGCTCATCCTCCTCCCTGAGCTGGCATCTTTTCAGGAAGCCAGTCTGTGGCTTTGGCTGTGACTGCATTGCTGTTACCCATCACAGTCTCAGCAGAAACAAATTTCACCGGCTGACTTTTCAGCATCCCACAGTAGGCAGGGGCTGGCTTTTAAAGGAAAACTTTGATTTTCTGAACAGTTAAACCCCATGGGTCTGAAGCCAGACACCAGGCTGGGAGTCAACACAATGGACCCATTAGCAGGCAGGCCCTAAAGACGACTCTTGATAGAGGGACGAATCATAAGACCTCAGAGCTGGAAGGGATGGCAAGGTCCCTTCCTTCCTAGTCCCACCTGAACCAAAAAATTCAGACAAGTAGTCAACCAGATTCTGCTCAAAGGCCTCTAGTGAAGAGACATCTCTCTCCCCTCCCCCCAAAATATACAAAGACACACGCACAACCCATTCCCCTTTGGGACCCCTCTGTTAGCCTGCCAAAATGTTTGCTTAGAAAGGCTCCTTTTGGCATTTTCCTAAAATTCACAGTATCGAGTCTGCACCATTCTGTGCCCCACCATCCATCACAACCAATGCTGGCTGCTCTGCTGCGCCCTTTGTCTTCAGAGAAACTGACCCCATTCCTCCAGAGCATTCTCTTCAGGGCCTACTTCTTAGTGACCTGCCTGAACTGGGGAAGCTGCATTCCTTTTGGTGTGCTGACCCCCTGAGGTCCTTTTCAGCCCTAAATCTCAGCTCCTCCCGTTTTCTTCCTAGCAACAGATTCTCCCCTTGCTTGGGGAAGAGCAGGAAAAGGCCAGGATCGTGAGCGGAGATCTATCCCGTGGTTTTGGTGTCACCTCTGCAACTTAACAGTTTTTCCTATTTTTACGCCCAGAGCCAGGCCCCTGATGATGATGATGACAATGGCTAACACTTTAGGTAGGCCTCCTAGGTTTGCAAAGCACTTCACGTATGTAAGGGCCGTCCCTCGAGTCCATCAATCCACCACCCCTTAAAGCAGGCTACGTAATACCCTAGCTCGTCACCTTCAGCAGGTAAGAATGCCCCTAGTTGGTCAAGCCCTCGATCTCTAAGGCATTGCACTAACGGACAGCCTGCTGTTCCCTGCGGACACCAGCTCGGGGCTCAGCCTTTCTTGCAATTCCAGCCCAAGCCCGGGGAAGCAATCGCTTGGCGGGGAGGTGGGGAGTGGGAAATGGCAGGGTGCGGGGGGGGGCAGCAGTGACCAGTCGCAGGCTCAGCATCAGGGACCAAGCACGGCTTGGACCCCCGAGGAACTCCCATTTTTGGGGTGGGGTGGCCGTACAAGGCACGCTCCTCGAGAAGTAACTGCAGGGCGGACACCCAAATGCACGCGCGGTGTTGCGGCTGGATACACAGAGCTGCATGGGCGCTCCTCCAGCCTCACGCCAGCCCCGAGACACGTGCTCCCAAGAGCCGGGACTGCGCCTGGGGGCGGGGCTCCAGGGCCGGCACAGCCTCCACCCCTAGATAGCTCCGCAGGAGCAGAGGGGGGACTGCGGTGGCGCGCGAGCGCGCGGGGAGGCGGCAGGGGTTCCCGCGCCTGCGCACTGGCTCCGCTGCGGGCTCGGCGCGGCCACCGCCCACCTCCTCCCTCCGGGTCCGGGGCCGCAGTGCGCCTGCGCGTCCTGTCCGGCGCGCGCGCCCGAGCTCGGCGCCCCTCCCCCACTCCTCCTGAGCCCGGCCGCCCGTCAGTCAGTCAGTCAGTCAGTCGGTCGGTGGCTCAGTCGCTCGCTGCTCGCCCTCGGAGCCGGAGCCGCAGCTCTCCTCGCCGTCGTCCTCAGCCCTCGTCTTCTCGCCTCGCCTCTGCCCTTCCCGCCTCCCGTTGGCGAGGCCATGGCGGAGCCGTCGGCGGCCACCCAGTCCCCGTCAATCTCGTCGTCGTCCGGGGCCGATGCCGCCGGAGCCGCGGCGGGCGGCGGGGGAACCTGCCCAGGCCTGGGGGGCAAGAGCTGCGCCTCGTCCTGTGCGGGTGAGGAGGGGGAGGGCGGCGAGAAGCGGCGGAGGGGGAGGGGCGGGCGGCCCCGCGGGTTGGCAATGAGGTGGGGGAGGGGTGGCCCCTCGGGGGGGCGGGGTGGGGGAGGGACAAGGACGGGGCCCCCCCCGTGACCCCAGCACGGTCTCGGGGAGGGAGCCTCAGGTGGTAACCCTAAGCCGAGCCGGTGACTTTGCGGCGGGCGTGGGGGTGGAGCAGGGGCCCTGGGGTGGGGCCGTGGGAAAACACGGGCCGGGGGGAGAAGACCGGAGAGAGAGAACACTGGGGTTGGGGGGCCGACACCCCGCCCCCACTCTTACCCCCTCCCCCCATAGCAGAGCGTGGGTGCGGAGGGTGGGGAGGCAGTGGGGTGGGGGCGGCACGTTGAAGAGCAAAGGCGGGGAGGGTGGCTCCGCAGTGGGGGCTGGGCAGCCCACCCCGAGGGGAGACGGACCTTGGAAAAGCCCCAGCCCCTCCTTTGCCTTGGTTCCAGGTCTTTGAGATGAGGGGGGCAGGTGAGCCAGAGAATGAACGAGGAAGGGTCCACGCCCAGCTGGGGCAGTCAGCTCGCACTGATTAGGCACCTACTGTGTGCTGGGCACCCTGGGAAATGGCGAATGGGGTGGGGGAAGGGTCGGACTTGGATTGCGGAGCTGCGTTGGCGGCCTCGGGCCCCGGAGGACGAAGGGTCTCGGGGGGCGGGGGGAGCTCACTCGGGCGGCGTGGCCCCTGGCCCTTAGGGGCCCGGGTTCGTGACGGGGCAGGGGCTCGGGATGGCTCCCTGCGCTCAACCTACGTCCTCCGCTCCGAAGCTCGGGGCGCCCCCAGCCCCCGCTTTGGGAGAAGGTGGCAGATGGGGGGCCGTTTGTGCGGCGTCGGAGCCCCGGGAGGGAAGGTGACCGAGGCCGGCGGGGGCGGCCCCGAGACCCCGGTCCTGCCCCTGGCCATGGCGGGGAGGGAGCGGCAGAGCCCCACCGCTGTCGCGCCCATTGTACGCGCCCGCCGGGCGGTGGGAGCTGGCTGGCAAGCGCCCCCCTCGCCCAGATCTGCACTGCAGATGCCTCCTCGGAGGAGAGAAAGGCCAGTGGGCAGGTGACAGCTCTTAAAGGGGCCTGAGCCTGGAAAAAACCAGCCTTCGAGAAGGGCTCCGTAGGCGGTCAGCGATCTTAGGTTCATTTTCCACGCAGAGTTTAAGAATTTCATTTTAATTTCTTCATTAATCTGTTACTCGACTTCGGGGGCTGGTCTCCACCAGTCATCATTGTCGAGGTTAGCTGTCGATGTCCTTTCTTACTATATTCTGAGTTCTGTGGTTTCCACCTGTTCAGTGGCTTTCCTGTCCTATTGGGTTTCCCAGTGTGCTTATGATTATTTAAGTAGAAGCAGTTTATTTCATTGAAAACTGGCAGAAGCTTCTTTAGGTCAGGGTTTTAGCTACGCTGCTGAGGAGTGAGGCAGCAAATTTGGAACCCCCATGCTAACGTTAAATAATTGTTCCTCCATATTTTTCTCTCCCTTCCAAATTCTAAAGGAAAGGCAGTTCTATTACTAAGCAACTTGGTTTGTGGGAGGGGCATTATTCTTCGCCCTTAGCAACTTGGGGTTTTTAGTATTACCTGCCTTGTTCGGTTCCTTTGCTTTCTAATGTATACATGCCATTTAATTTCAATTTCATTTTGTGATTTAGACCAGTGGTGTCAAACTCCTATAGAAGGAGAGGGCCACTAATCCATACGTATGGATTTTAGCCAGTCCCTTTGTATTAAAATGTTATTATCTATGCTTTATTGTGCTTTCATTTGTTTTGTTAAATATTTGCCAATTATATTTTAAACTGGTTTGGCTGTCACTCTTCTGTGTTTGACACGTCTGATCTAGACCATAGTTCTGGGAATGAAACCTTTGTGCCTGATGGTGATGGAAGTATTCTCTAGAGGAAGCACTAAAATTTAATTCTAAAACTTGCAATTTTTGCATAAGTTAAGAAATCACTTCAGGATCACTTCTTTCTGTTGGCTGTCTGAAAGAACTATCCATCTTTATTAATAGAGACATGTTGAAATGATTTTGTTACATAGTAAAGCAGAGTACAGCCTGAGTTAAACTGTCTAGCGACACAGTTAATATTTTCTTTCATCTTTATCTTTGGTGTCATTTGCATTAGCCACAAATTTTTTTTTGTTATTTGTACTATCTACTAATGAGGGCAGTGTAACTGGTTTTCTCTAAGAAAATTTATATTAATGTCTTGATTTTACATCACCTTCATTTCCAAATGAACCTTTCTCTTGTCCCTTTAGAACAAAGAATAAAGGAAAAAATAGCTCATTGAAACTAATCAGCATATCAACTAAGTCTTGACAGTATATACTATATTCCATACCCACAGTCCCCTTCCCCTGCAAAAAAGGGAGGGAGGTACATTTTTCATCCATTCTTCAGGCCTAAACATGGTCACTAAAATTACACGGTGTTCAGTTTTAACTTTTTTCCTTCTTTCCACATAATATGTCTTTTAAGGTAGGTTTGCATTGCATTTTCATGATACGTTTAAATGTCACATCGCTTTTTCAAGAGTTAATACTACTAATTGTGTCGGTATGCATGTCCATATATGTATGTATTCTAAATGTATTGGCATGTATAAAACATTTTGTAACTATAAATGAAATTCCTCATATGTAATGGGCAGGGTCCCAAAAAATTGCACACACATTAAACATTAGTAAATGCTCTCATATTTTTGTGTTACCTTACATTATAATTTTAAAGCTTTCATATCTTTATTTCTGGAAAAGTCAGCCTCAGTTTTCTGATTTATAAAATAAAGGGCTTGTTATGTATGATCTCTAAAGTTCCCTCCATTTCTTATGTGATACGGTAATTTTTTTTTTCCTTTCTTACCACAGTAAATGATATCTAAATATTTATGTGAACTAAGAAAACTCACAACTTTTAAAGGAAAGAACCTTGCTTGGAAGCCTTTAGTAATACAAATAATCAGCACTTGCCTAGCTTGTTTTTATTAACTGCATATTTCTTCCTGTATATGGTACTAAGCTATTATATACTAATTTTCCTTGTGACAGATCTGTTGGAGACTTTTAGATGATAGGCACTGTCATTGTTCACACATAACATAAAAATGAAGATTTTGTTTTACATGTCTTCAACACATTATTAAATACCAAGGTGGAAAGACCTAGATGTCTTCTTTATACAGTACAGTTTCTTTGAGCCTTCTGCAACATCTCTATTTTTAGGTTCTGCACTTAATACAAAAGCTGCATATAAAGATACTCCAGTGTGTAGTCACCAGTTCATTACTGAAGCTTCCTCGTTGCAAAATGGTTTCCACAGCTCTAATAGTAGCAATCAGCCTTCTGCTTGCATAAAAATAAGATGAAGTTGGTTACTCCCAGACTAATTTTAACTGCCTTTTGTTCTAATTTTAATGAGTTTGTGAAGTCTAAGGCATGTGTCATAGTAGTATCCTTAAGGTTGTAATATCATGTCAAGCTGTTTAGAGGTGTTTTTCTTAAATCCTCGTCATTTTCTGTGCTTCTCTTCCTTGTTACTACCACTTTTGTGACTTTCCTGGAAGTTATACCAGCCAGGAAAGTCTAGATAGACTTGTTTGTACCATGTCATAACTTTCTTTTAAAGAAAGAGTGATGCAGTCACAACTTCCATCAAGGAAATCTTTGGTTTAGAGAATCAAGAATGAAAGGCCAGAAAGTCTTTGTGGAATAATGCAGTCACCAGTTTTCTATCTCGGTTGGTCTGTCCAGTGCTTTGGCAAGGTAGAATCAGGTCTGTCTGGGTTTACAGTTTTCTGACTTGGGCAGCAGCTGCAAGACCTTAGGCAAGTTGACCCTTGAGGCACTATTTACTGTTGCATAAAATGTAAGAGTGGGATTGAGAGAGTCTCTTAAAGTGCCTTCCAGTCTTGAGATTCTGTGAATTTTTAAATTTGAAAGTAGCGAGGGATCCTTGGGTGGACAGCTGGGAAATTGACTCTTGGATTCCCTTTCTAACATTTTTATATGACCAAATACTAATGTAACCTAGTAGCATGAGGCCCGAGATGAGTTCTTAAGGTAGGATGAAGCCTAGTAATCATGTGACCTTGGGCAGGACAGCTTGTGTAAGCTCTGGGCTTGTTTCCTCTTTTGTAAGTTGAGGTTATCTTCTACTCTGGCTACCTCCTGGACTTCTGAGGATCAACTGAGATAATGTTTCAGCAAGCATGGTATAAAGTGGAAAGTATTATACAGGAGATGAAGGAGGTCAGGGGTCCCAGATTTCTGCCTTTCAAGGAAGAAATGAGTGTTAATGTTGGAATTGAAGTGAAAGGTACTCACCTTTTTTAAATGAGTAGTAAATCCAGGGATATTATATAGTAGTTGCTTCTGCTAGTCCAAATACAGTTCAGAATTTGTTTAGTATAAATTGAAATACATTCCCTTCATTTTATACTGTCATATGAAATTTCTTGTGAAATTCCGTAACTTGCCACAGTCTGGAGTTTACATTCTCTTAAATGAAGTGCCAGAATAAAGTCTATGGTATTTTCCTCTTAAAAAACATCTTGGACAATTTAAAAACAAAACAAAACTAGAATCACAGATTCCTAGTGTTAGAAGGGGGCTCAGAGCCTGTATTTGGCTTTCATAGCCTGGCCCCTTCCTACCTCTCCGGTCTTATACTTAATTCCGAGTAGACATCTGAATATGCCTCCTCTACCTCAGCCTCCAGGCTTCCTTCGAGACTCAGCTTAAAACCTATCTTATGCTAGCTGTTCTGTCCCCTCTTCTCCCTCTCTCCCTGCAGCTCCACTTTAGCTTACATTCCCATTGTACATCTTGTATCTTCAGAGTTGTTTGCATGTTGTTTCCTCCATTAGATTGTGAGCTTCTTGAGGGCAAGAACCCTTTTTTGTATCGAGGGCTTAGCCGAGTACCTAGCACATAGTAAGTGCTTATTAACAAATGCTTCTTGACTGGCCAGTACATGGATAGGAACCTCTTCAGTTTGGGTTTAGTTCTCTTTGATGGGAACTTCCACTGGTACCCCTTGAGTGGGCCTTTTGAAAGTAGCATGTTCACACTCCCAGCAGGCCAATTAAATAGACTTAAATTTACATCCTAAATACCTAAATATTAGAGTTGCTTCAAATCTTTGAGTACTTGCAATAGTTATTTTTTCACTATGTGACGTATGAAGAAACAGTGAAAGTTTATTATGGCAAAAGTTCCACACGGAACAAGGATGAAGGTCAGCAGTGCAAGCTTGATTACTTTTGCCCTTTGTGCTGGATAGGAACAAAAGTGGATAATCAGACACTTTCTACTTTAAGTACAGGGGGGTCTTTTCCTTCTGCTAATAAGCCAGATTAGCCAGTTATTCTAACAGGTGACCTTTCTGTCCATCTTAGCCCTGCTGGCCTTTCATCTGATCTGTTAAGGGAAGGAAGGAAGCAAGGAAGGAAGGAAGGAAGGGAGGGAGGAAGGAAGGAAGGAAGGACTGAAGCTGTATTCTCATAGTGTTGGCATTATTAATACTCATTTATTCCCTGCAGCATTCTCACTGTAAGTGTTGCCATGATACATAGCGATTGTTCTTGAATGTGGAAACTCCCATCAGTAGAGACTGGAGTAAAGAAAACAGTAGGTAAGGTGGTTCTAGACGATGGGCAATATGATCAAGAATTGGAGAGCCTGTTTGCCGATCCTGAACATAGGAAGACAAAAAGGAAACAATTCCCCCCCTCAAATAGCTTATGTTTTACTGGGGGGAAACCAAGTGAGTGTAGGTAAGTCATGCAAAATACATGCAGAAGACAGGGGCCTCCTGCTGAGGTAGGTAAAGAGCTGGCCTTGATCTGTGAAGAACCACCTTGGACACTTGCTTCGTGGCCTTCCCCAAGTCACCTAACTTCTCTGTGCTCTTTAGGTAACTCTCTAAGACTAAATTGCAAAAAAGGTACTGGGTTGCATTGGTATAGAGATTTTCTTCACCCTGGAGTTGTCTATGATAATGAAATCACAGTTCCCAATCTGACATGTTCAGAGTAAATACAAAGTAATGTTTTTGAGTAGATTCTGCTGGCATAATCATTTTACCCCATCCATCTCCCCTTCCCCAAGGTCCTTTCAATGTAATTTTCATCTAAAGGTATAATTTACAAATAACCATTCTGAAAAGCAACTTAGTAGATAGGAAATAAATTGCAACTAGTGTACTCCAAGTTGTACTCTTTAAAGCTTCTTAATATTTTCCCCTTCCAAAAATGTTTTATTTTCCTCCCAAGAGTTTTTAAAAATTGTTCGTGAGGATTGTCTATTGTCTAGAATTTTAAGGGGAGTTTGGAAAGCAATAGTGATTAGCATTGGTTTTATTCGGTGTATTTTGCCAATTTTGAAAAAAGCATCTATCAGTTTGTTAAAACAATCATCCGTGTGTATATTTCAAACATGTAGGTAAATGATTCAAACCTGGGTTTAAATTGTGCCCCTCATACTTACGTAGCTGTTTGATTATGGGTGAGTTGTAACCTTGCTGAGCTTGTTTTGTCCTCTGTCAGATGGGAATAGCTGAACTAAAGGCTAGCATGTATGTGGTGCTTTAAAGTCCATAGAACACTTTGCAAACATTATCTCATTTGATTCTCACAACTACCCTGGGCAGCAAGTGCTATTATTATTTCTAATTTAGAGATAAGCGAATGGAGGCAGACAGGGTAAGTGATCTGTCCGGGTTCACACAGTTAGGAAGGATCGGAGGCTGGATTTGAACTCTGAGCTTCCTGACCTGAAGTCTAGTTCTCTGTTCACTGAACCACCTGGCTGCCGATACCTGCCTCACAAAGTTGCATGTAAAGCACTTTGCAAATTTTAATATAAATGTCACTTATTGTTTCAGAATTGAATTGATGGGGAAGTTAAGCAAGTGAAATTCAGTTTCCATTTTTAAATTAAGAAATTCCTTTGGAGAAAAGTGCTTTGCTATGGAATAGCCTTAATTCTGGATTGTACTGTATTCGAAACAGTACAGAAGAGCAAAGACTCAATTCAACAGATTTGGTGAAGAAATTAGCAACTCTACATGTCATGTGCTGAGCCCACTATTCAAACTTATTGCTGCTATTAATGACTTATGTTAAGATATACATTTTAGGATCAGAATCATTTAGTACTCTAGCAAAGCAAATTACAAATTATTAATTCAACTGGATATCTAGTTTACTGGTTCAGTTCATGTGATGCCTACTGACATAACAATTGCCAGGAAACTGCCTTACCTTTGGATAAAAGCAGCTCTGAGTTGTAGGCAGACTATTCTGTGATGGATTTCTTTTATATATGTTTGTGTGTACATGTATATCATATATATTACATATATATCAAGAAACACATTAACAAGACTGACCGTTGCTTGTAATTGCATCATTGAGTTCTTTCAGAGTATTTCTGTGGCTCAAAAGACATTTTGTCATAGTGGCAGTACACCTGCAGGAAGTCTCAGGGTGGCACATATTGACCTTAGATTTGTAGTACTTTTTAATGACTTTGAGCAGCAGCATTCTGGTTCTAATTTTTGATTTTCAAATCTACACTTAGTGAAAAGCCTGACCCTCAGTCACTAAGGGTTGGCCATGGAAGGCCTAAAACCAATCCCGTTATGCAGAGTGGAGTTGGGGGGGCGGGAAGGGGAACGGGGGATGTGGTGAAGGGAATTGGAAGATTGCCTTAGGAAGGATATTGCTTTAGGAAAGACTCGTAAAGGTGCATGCTGCAACTCCTATAAACCAAATTAATGTAGAGCCTAATCATCAACTTGAAATTCTTAACATTGAGGATTATTATCATTTTATTGATTAGGAGAAAGAGTATGAAGCAGAAGGGGTTGAAAATAGTTCAAGGTCACCCAGTGAATTCAGTGCTCAATAAAACTAGAGTCCTGACTTGTAGCTTCTGAATTTAGTATATTCAGTGTCCTGGAGAAATTGATACCTGGAAGTTTAGAATATCAGTTATTGACAAAGGTGGGATTGATGTATTCAAGCAAATGAAAGCCAGGAAAACTAAACTAGGTTTGCCATTTGAATACCTCCTTTGATCAGAAAACGATACAAGGATAGTTTAATGGATTTTTGGGGGGAGAGAGTACAAGTTGAAGATAACAGCATTTGTCTTTTTAAAATGCTGCATTATTTTAATCATGTTGCTTTGGAGTTTTAGGTTATTTTCTCCTGATGACCTTATTTAACCTATAAGATAAGAATTCGTACCAGTTGTCCACTAAGGTCCTTTCCAGATCAAAATATTATGTTACTATATAAAATGACCCTAACTTCCTGTATAGTTTTTTTAATAGGTAAATTTGATTCCCCACTCCATTTTTGCTTGCTCATATTGCTATATTTTGTTATCAACATTCACCTTAATTAAGGATTCTAACATAATTTTAAAGTTATATACTTAATTTCATTCGTATGATCCAAATGGAAGGGGACCTAAAAGTTCTAGGCCAGCCTCATTTTACAAATAAAGAAACTGAGGCCCAGAAAGTTTCTGTGACTGTAATGAAAGATTGGTCTTCTCTAGTGGGCAGAGTTCCTACATCAGACAAAAAGCAAAAGACATATTTAACTTGCTTTTCATGGTTGGGGTATCCCAACCAAATATTGTCGTGTTTGAACTTTAGGAGTCCAAATTCTTACAAGCTAACTAATTTCTTATGCAGAAGCCCATTTGCTTCAGTGCACTTTCTAACGTTAATTCTTTTGCATGAAGGGTTTGCCTTGTTCTCCTTCTTATATTTACATTGCCATCAGCACCAGAGGAACATGAAGTACTTCCCAACTCCTGGTAGTGTAGCCATGGGGAGGACTGAGCAGAGGAGGCCACTGACATAAAGAGGCCGTGAGGCCAGGCACTGAAAGGAGTGAGGAGTTCAGCCCCTAGGTTGGTTCTTCTGCCCTGTGGAGCCATTTGGGGTGCTTCATTTTTTGTAACTGACCATAGGGCTTTTCGAAGTCTGCTTGGATGCCTCTAACGTGATGTTACCTTATTATTGATCAGTCATGCTAGCTCAGAAGTTTTCACAGTGGAGTTGGGGAGGTCCTTAAAGTCATATATAATTTGTTTTCGTAATAATACTAAGATGTTCCAATACAGTAAATATCAATAGATATGATCCACATTACAGAAAGATCTTTGGAGTCCTCAATTTTTAAGATTCTAAAGGAGTGTCCTGAGAGCAACAAGTTTTAGAGCCACTGCACCAGCTCAGACAAACCTATTCCCTGCCACAACAGAGCTGGGATTGGAGGGTGAGGGGACAAGGATTGTGCTTTTGAGAATTAAGTATTTTACTGACATTCCAAAACTTTATTTTTGAAATTGGAATCTTTTGGTGTTGATGTTTCTACTAGACAGCTTCAGCATAATTGTTTACTGATTTTGTAATGAAGCTAGTTGTCCCAGGTGGGAATTCACAATAATTAGTTTTTGAAATTGTGTATAAGTTTTCAGAGTATTATGGGCTTGAAAGAGAATAATAATGGAACAAAACTTATGGAAACAGAAAAAAGTACAATTCTTTTTCAAAAGAATTGAACAAAACAAGCATTTTTGGACCTGGCCACTTTTAGATTTGTTTTGCTTGACTGTGTTTTTTTTTTCCCCCTTCTGTTTTTAAAGAAATTAGGAGTATTAGGAGTAGTAATAGTGGTGCAAAAAAATAAAAAAAGAAGGGAGGGTCATTGGATCCTTTCACAAAGTCTAACGGAAGAGTACTTACTTCTAACAGAAGGAAGTCCAGAAAAGTAGAACAGTTTTGAAAGTAATGAATTGAATTATGCTTTTAAAAAAAGACAAGTGATGAAGGGATGGAAATTTTCTTTTACAGTATTCATTGTGTTGTGCTTTGTGTGTATATGCTTTTTTGTGTGTCTAAGTTGAGAATTTTTTTTAAAATTGAAAATAGTTGAACATAGAGTAACACTGTGGTTATGAAGTGGAAAATAGCTAGCATTTGTCCTTACAACAGAAGAAAGTTGTGTCTATTTAGGTAATAGGTGTATAATTCAGTCCTGAATTTATGCATGACCAGTTTTGCAGTTTAATATTAGAGAGCCAGTCACTTTTCATTTCTGTATTCATTGGTAATTAGTTATAACCTTAGTGCTTTCAGAGTGTGAAGCTTTGTGTAGAGGAATTCTTTTTAAAGAAAGCCAGATTAAGGAAAAATGTTCAGAGATGGATGTAATTAGGAGTTGATCAGAGTAATCTACCCCCTGTAGTAATGGAAATGGAACATAAATACTTCCTTTTGCTTTAAAGCCTTTTTTAATTCCACTGAAGTTGAAGAGCATAGTTTTGTTTTTTAAGCTTTTCATTTAAACTTTAATCCTTTAAATGCAGACAAAATCTAAATTGGGTAATTCACTTCAACCAATCCTTTGGGGATCTACTACATTGAAGATACTGGGCTAGGTTTCTGATAAGGATGAGTAAGATAGCCGCCTGCATTTTACATGAAATACATCTTTCAGATAAGTGCTAAAGTGACAGCTGACCTGCCTGAACATTTAGAGGATCCTTTGGATTTTGGTTATTTATTGCAGCATACTGTTCTGTCATTTCACAGATGCCATAGGTCTGATTCTCTTGAATAGTATTTTTATGACGAGATACTACAGTTTGACTTTGAGATTTATGCTAGTTTTAGACAAGAGTTTGAGTCTCAAAACCACCATTCTTGAGTCCAGCTCCATAAACTAATTGCCTTTATAGAATGAAATCTGAAGAATACAGTAAGATCTCTTACATTGTGCATCTGTTAATAGATGCCTATACAATCTTGATGCAAATTGACTGATTATCTTTGCTCTCTATCAGTAGACATGCTGTGCATCATTAATGGTCTCATGTTAAAAATTTTCCATCAAAATAGGGTGTTAAGTGAGGGGAAGATGGAAAGACAGCTGGCAAATTGGTAGGATCTCATTCCCTTAATGCCAGCCTACTTTAATTTTTGGCATTGAATTTGCTGTTTGGTTTTTCTGGTTTGTTCGGATTTCAAACACTATTTGTCAGAGATTTCAAGGTGAAGGTAAATGCATATAGGATTGAGATCATCAGGAAACATTAAAGAAATAGGTAAATAAGCTTATTAAGGAAAAGGGATATTTGTGGTAATAAATGGAATGTTGGTTTTCTGTTTAGAATTGAACAGGTGTGTCCTTAGAGTCCCTACTTGCAGACACCAAGTCACCTTGGGGACACGGTGGAGAGAGTGCTGGTCTTGACATGAGTTCATATCCTGCCTCAGACACTTAATGGTTATGTTGCCTGAGCAAGTCCCCTAATCTCTAAAATAAGGATACTAACAGCATCTACATTATTGTGAAGATTAAATGAGAAAACATATGTAAAAGACTTAAAAGTTATATAAATGCTAGCTACTATTGTTAATAATACATGGTTTTCCAAAGTTGTGGCACCACTTCATAGGAATGGGGGAAAAGATATTTTATCTATATGCTTATTTTGATCAATTTTACTTGTATGTAATGTAAAGTTTATTAACTGAATTCTTTCTGTGTATTTATGGATCAGTGTTGTATACTTGTTCTTGGGCATTTTATAATTAATGCCTATAGGCATATCTCTTAGAAAAGAGTTTCTTAAATTTTAAGTATTTTTATTCTGTATGGTTAAGATGAATGTGTAAAACATTCAAAACTGAAAAATGCTTTAACTATACAGATTAGTAGGTTTGGAGAGCTATCATTTTAAAAGGTGAAGATTGTATTGGGATCCCTTATTCTTGATAAGCATTTGGGAACTCTAGAAAATACACAATAACTTGCAAATTGCTCGCATCAATAAATTACTCATAAGATGCACTTATAAATGTTTTTCAGTTTAATTTTTGTTTTCCTCCCACCTCCAAGAAAAACAAGACATTTGTAACAAATAGGCATAGTCAAGCAACACAAATTTCCGAATTGGCCATGTCCAAGGTATTTTTGATTCATTCTGCACCCTTAGCTACTCACCTGCTAGGTGCTTGAACACTTATTCTAGGGAAAATACCAGTTATTATCTTCTCTTTTCCCCACAAATAACAGTGGAATGTGGTGTAGGGGTTGGATTTGACGTGATAATGGTGTTTGAATCTTAACTTCATTGCTTACTTAGCTGTAAGTCCCTTTTTTAGTTCAGAGCTTCCATTTTCTCCTCATCAGGGGAACTGGCCTAGGGGATTTCTAATGTTCCTTCCAGTTCTACATCACGAATGCTATGATTGAAGTTATCCTTACAGAAAAGGTACTCTTCTTGCCAACTCGTCTTTAGTGGTAAAGAATGTGTTTAGCAAAAGAGTTGATCTGCTCCATTTTCAGAGGTCCTTAAAGTTGAAATAAAATTTTGCTGCCAGGTGAGTGGAAATCTAGCAGTGAAGCTGTTTTTTTCTTCTAAAAGAGAATGATAGTAATGTTGCTAAATCTGACTGGCGGAAAAGTTTTAAAAATTCCTGTGCGAGGTTATCAAATTCTCATCCTATATATTTTCTTTCAGATTCCTTTGTTTCTTCTTCTCAGCCTGTATCTCTATTTTCGACCTCACAAGGCAAGTCTGTAATTTTCTTGTGCATTAATGAAAGAAAAATGTTCAGAAAGAGGCTGTAACTGGGAGTATAAGGCACAAGTTTCTTATTGTCCATCCCCCATCACCCCCTCCATCCCTTAAAACCCAAATTAGTAGCAAATCAGTTCATTGTGTGTATATTCAGCAGCTGTTTCCTCATAATTCTCTAGAAGCATTCACTAGGCAAGTAAGGTTTACTTTTTAAGTGTCAGCCCTAAGAAACAAAATTGACTTTGCCCACTAAAATTTAGGACAGTTAAAAGTGCCTTGGGGGGGTGGGGTGGGAATCAACTCCAGAAAATGTGATATCTGCGTAATTTAGGATATTGACTAGCAGTTATATAACTCTTTTTGACACTTGGTGTTTGGAAGAAAAGTATGTAATCTTGCCTCCACTGCCTATACAGAAAGCACCTGTCAGCCTGCTGTGAAATGTCTTAGCTTAGGTCTCTCTCCTGATTGGCCCTGGAGTAAGTCACTTGGCTTTCTGGCAAGCAGTACTTATCCTAGAGATTGTTGTGACTTTCCTTTTTAAATCTGGTATCTAAGGGGGAAGGGAATTGGCAATGTGGTTAATTTCATGTTTGGGGATGCAGAGGATGAGACAGGAGTGTGGAAAATGTGGAGGCAGAAGCAGTAGGCTTTGCTCATTTGTCCTGCTAAATAAATGCTGCTCCCTTGGTGCTGTTGCTGTGGGCCCCAAATGTAAGCCAGGGGAAAACCCTCATTTAAAAAAAAAGTGTAATTAAATTATGAATAGCGTAAGGCCACTTAAAGAGATTTCTTTGTGGCTGCTGGGTCATAGTTAGAATTACCTACGTTGAAAGTTATACTAATTCTTTAGGGAGTCTGTCCTTAAATGGGACAGAATTGAATGAGCATAGAACTTCAGATGAGTGAATGAACATAGAATTTTTTAGCTATTTAATCTTCTTTACAAAAACTGTGGTAGACAGAATTGTGTGTAGCATGGGTGAGAAATCATGTTCCCTGAACTCAACTGTGCGTAAGTCTTAGATTACATACATGCTGCACATTGTAAAAGGACTTCACTGTATTTGGATTCTGGTATTATACCAGATTGTTAAATTCAGGAAAGGGAAGAACACGGTGGGGAGGAGAACCCCAAAACCTTCTATGTTATGTGCTCAATTTTTATCAAAAAAAAAATCCATTACTAATGACCGTTTTCATGCTGGAAAGGAATTGCTTCTATCTTCAATTGACTATATACTCAATATTTCCAGAAATAAATTGCAAAGAAATTAATCATTCTAGACACACCGTGCATTTGAAAAACAATAGTATATTCTAATAGACTAGCAAAGGAAAAGGATTTTTTGAATCTAAAATTTATTTATAGGAGGTTTCAGTTTCAAAAAGTTGATTAGAATTCTAGGATTATTTTAAACATGAAGAACAACCCCCCCCCCTTTTTTTTTTATAACAAAGTTCTTTTTGGGAAGGAGAGGTAGGTTCAGGTGTTAAAGGAAAAATTAACAGGACTGATATCTTGAAAAAGTGTCAGATTTCACAAGGCATTCAAAACCCCAGCCCCTTTTGATAGTACTTTTTTTTTCCTTAGTGAAAAATGCCTAGATGGAAAAGTTTTCCCAAATAGTACTACCCAGCTGTGTTTGTTGAAGAAATAAAATTGACTCTCTGTCCTGCAAATCTTGCTAATGACCAATGGTAGACATCAGAGATTTGTCTCTTCTGTAGAGTTCTACTCATTGGAGACTGGTTGAGAAATAGCCCTCAACAAATGAATTGGTTCTTAGCTACTTTTGGCAGATTCCACTTTCCTTCAGAACAGAAGGGGAAGAATACCAGCAACAGTCTGTTTAGTTTGAATAAATTGTATTCCTTAAAGAGAATTTTAGCTGCTTTGGGTAGAGGCAAACCATTACGTAAAGAGTTACATAGAGAGTAACCTTATATCACTGGCTATAAATTCTAGGATTCTAAGGTACATGGAAGCTAATGAGCATATGAATTATTTAGAGAGTCCTGTGTTTTGTTTTCTTAAATAGATTAAACAAAACTTTAAAAAATCTTTTTCTTGGAGCCATAGCAAATTTAACGCTAGCCCCCCCAAAGAGTTCCAGATTCATCGGGCACAAAACCATTTAATGACTTCAGATAATGAGGTGTTCAGTATTACCTTTTGCGTAGGGCCAGCTTGAATATAAAGAAATAACAGGAAGACATTAAATGTCACTAATTTAGACTGAGGGAGGCCTGGCTGAATTTAGAATCTAAATTACAAGATTTTCAAAGAGAAGTTTCAGTGTGCTTAGCAACGAAGTAAGTAGTTTTAGTCCTTGAGGTAGAGTATCAACTATACAATTATATAAACTATTAAAGCTGAAAAATGCACTAAGACTTTGGAAACAATTTGTATGTAGAGAAATACATTTCTATAAATGGTTTCTTCTTAAGCTGTTTCGTAAGAAAGTTAAATTAGTCCCTTATAAATCTTGCTAAACATATGCTTTTTAATTATAGAAGGGTAAGCTGCCCAGTCCTGGTGAATTCCAAGTTAGTGAAATACAAATTGCTATTTTACTGTGGTAAAAGTGGTTGTTGTTAATCAAGCGACTGCAGCAGGTCAGCAGGTCCAGCTCTGCTAAAGGGCCGGTAAGAGATGTCCATATTAGACAGGGAGCAGCTGGGGCCCAGAGTTAGTCACCAACTTGCTGCTCATAGTCACACTGCTTTTTCCCCTCCTTTTTCGTGTTTACTGGTTGTTCTTTAAAGGTGAGCAACACTTCTGTTGTTAACACGTTAGCCTGGGAGCGGCTGAAGAAGTAGCTAGTTTAACCATGTCATCACTAAATTGACTATTAGAGTAATGTTTTAAAGATGTACTGCGTCAGGCATAAATGCCAACTAATACATAATTATCTTCTTCAAACCACAATGAATATTTTTCACTAAAAATAGATGCAGGAGAAAATACCACAAGACTTTTCATCTTTAGAAAACGTTGCAGAAAATGATTGGGGCTGGGGGAACAGACAAATTTTAAAAATCTTGCCATGAAGTAGGGGAAACGTATTTGCTTCATTAGATGTTTGCATTCAGTCTGGCCAGTGCAATACTGTATAGGCATCTGGAATAGGAAGTTACAACACTGATAACTTTGGGATAAGTATTGAGGAGGAAAAAAATGAGCCAGTTACAGCCTTTTCAAATTTTTAAAATTAAAAATAAACCAACATTTTTCTTTGTACAAAAGAACCTTTTTTTTTGTTTTGTTTTGGATCTAGCTTAGCTGCAAAGTGTCTGCTGGCTAACTTCCTATTTTGATGCTATGGCTGAAAGTTGCTGATACTGTTTTGCACGTTTTTAAACTTTAAAGCTATCTTTCCCTCCTGTTTTTGTTAATAATAAAAAAAATTCATGTGTAGGAAAACCTATGCCTGAATATTTTTTTCAAGCCAAACTTGTATATGTGTGTGCACATTTGTATGTCTGTGTGTGGCAATGACAAAGTAGTTGATCAAGTTATACTGAAAAAGTATTTTATATTGCTCATTCCATTCAAGTGATTGTCTTTTTGTGATGGGTTAACTGATTCATTGTAACCTATCTTTGAGCTAAGTTTTAACTTGTTCCCAGGTTTCAGTACTGTATTGTAGAGACAATAAATATTCATGTACAGAAATTGTGTCATCTCAGGTAAAGGTGAAGTGTATTTTTTATACTTGACCTTCTTTGCAAATGGCAAGGTAAGAGCCTAACCTAAGATCTTTGCATAAGGTTTTTTCACAAGTCAGTTCCCCTCCCCCAAAATAAGTAGATTGGAGTTCTACATTTTGAGGTGAGGAGAGAGGGAGAGTTGAAAAATAAGTTATCTTAAATGCCAGCTATCTTCATATTTTGAAATTTTAGGAAAAACATTTTCTGAGTTAGATTACATTTTTTTTGATTATGTATTTGCTAATCAACAATGGAAACCAGGGCAGTATTTGTCATTTAGTGGTGATAGTTTTTCTGAAGACCAGAAGCTCAAAGTATAGCTTCTAATTTAATTCTTCTAGTTTTACCTTAGATGTTGCTATTTAAAACTATTGAAGGTTTTTTGGTCAGTATGTCTGACAAAATTTGGAACCTGATCATGTTCACTGTATTCTCAATCTAAAGCCCTTGTTTGCCATGTCTGAGTGGGTAGGGATTTTATCAGCATTCATGCCTCTTGAAAACAAAATACCAACTAAATATTAGACTCTATTAAAAAAAATAGAATGTTTTTTAGAGTTAATTTTAACAGTATTTGACAGTGTTTTTTTCCCACCTGGTTACTGAATGAGGTAGCTGTTTCTCTGAGATTAGAGATTAGCCAGAGTTTTTTCCAACAAGTAACCTTAACATTAGAGCTTATTCATAGTGCACAGTATTTTGAAAGCTATAGTAAACCTAACCTTTCATGATCCTCACAATATTACCATCTAGTCTTGGGCAACAGTCTATCATCACTAAATGTTCTTTGCAGGAATTATGCTTACTCGTCATATCAGAAAGTTGAAACGTTTATTAAATTCAGTACTAATTTGTACTACTTTCACAAAATCACAAAAAATCTGATTTCAACATTGCCTTGCATTTTTTCAATTAGTGAAAGTAGGTTCTGCCCAAGTCTGTTAGTGCCTTTAACATTGCCAAATAAATTAATCTTCATAACTGCTGTCACAATCCGGTGCTGAAATATCTAACAGGATGATAAAAATGAAAAGAACAGAAGGAAATACTTTTTCCTTCATAAATACATGAATTAAACTAAACAAAAGTCTTCCAATATCTTATTGGGACCAAAGAGGTGATGCTAGGTTCTGAGAACTATTCGTATACTTCATAGGCCAAACTAGAGGCTGGCTGACTGAGGATCAGTCTAGATCAACCAACAGACAATTACACAAAAATATTTTTGTGCACAGCAGCTGATGAAGTACCACTTACTTAAGTCTCATTGGAATTACTCTCTATGTGCCTTAAAAATTGTAGAGGCTAAGTTAATTGAAAGTATGAGGGCTAATAAAAACAATTTTTTTAATCAGTGGGGCTTAGCTTTTGCAACAACAAAAAAAAAGAATTCTATTTAATACTTAAAGCAGAACACTTTCCTAAAGATTATTTAACATCAGATATTGCTTCATTCAATATAGTATTTTATGGCATTGATAGTCAGTGAATGTTAAATACCAGTCAATCATTAAGCATATGTTAAGTATCTACAGCATCCCAGACTGAGCTATATAATGGCCATATTTAGTAGGATTTCTCTTTAGTACCATTGTTTCCCTTATGATTGCGTTGTGAGTTAAAAAAACATTGCTTACCTTCCTGTACAGAAAAGAGTTAGGGGCCGGGGGAAACAAAAGAAGCTTAAATGAGATTCTTGTTGTCCACAAATTTATAACCTAAGAGACAAATCAGATGAAGGGATGATACTGGGTAGACCACTTTTATTAAACTCAGAATTGCCGCTCCTTTAAGAAAGGAATCACCAAGTGGTTATCTTCCAGGCTACATCTATCTAATCCAAACTATATAACCATTTTTTAAAGCCCAGTTTACTAAAGTTATTATTGCCATAGGTTATGATAGTGAAAACTGTGTTTCTAAGCCCTGTTGTGGTATAACATTGGAGCTTAGCTGAATAAGTTTAGTTCATCTTATGCTTAGAATGCCTATACTGCATTCTAGCAGAGGTGTACTATGTTTGCTATGTTTGGGTTTGGGCTTTTTTTTAATTCATTAGTACTGGGTATGGACTATAATTGGGTTAAACAATTTTCTATCTTTGTTGCACAGATTGTGTACCACTAACTTTTAACAATTTTTTCTCTGATCTCAGATTATGATTACTGAAGTCTACTAGTAGATCCCATTACAACAGGGTTCAAAGGAGTATCATAACAATGGAATTTTATGACTTTTTTGGTGGAATTTAGCCAATTTTTATTTTTAAGTGTGGAAATTAAGTCTGTAGGTTGAGATGAAGTCACTATTTAGGATTCTCACTTGTTGCTATGTTTGTAGGTGATTTATTATTATTTTCACGTACAAAAGAGAATGAACCCATTGTTGACTTCTGATGAAAGATGCTATGGGAGTGTAATGTTGTGGAATTTGCCATGCCAGCCCTAGGCAAGTTGCAAAGGAAAGTGAACTTTGTTTAGCAAGTTCCTGCTTTCTCATTTTAGTGCCTCTGCCCAAAGCCCTCTGATTTTAAGCTCTCCTGATGTGTTGATTTGTGCTCTCCCTGATCTGAGGACTGAACTTTTCCTTCTATCGTTCTCCAGTCCAATTCTAGGTCCTCTATCAGCTATGAAATTGGAAAATAATCAGATAAAATATCAATAAATATTTATTATGAGGTTCCTTGCACTGTGCTAATGAGCACTTGGTGATGCAAAGACCAAAGGAAAGTGGGCGCTGACTTTCTGGAATTTACCTCCTAATGGGAAGATACTAAGTAGATTAGAGGTATTCTTAGAGGTGTTAATGACTAATTAGGCTAAATCTGTTACCTTTGCAAGAGCATTTGCACATTAAAAGATGACTTCTGACTGTGTTGGTTTTGCTTCTACAGAGAGAAATCCAAATGGTTGAAATATATGAGCTGGGGGGTCTTTTCAAGACCCTTCAAACTACACCCTATAAGCAGTTATCTATGTATAATATTATCCTAGGACAGAACCTTCTTGGCTTTTAACACGTATGAGAGTACTAGCTCTGTGTTCTCTGCAGTTCAGAGGGAAGACCAGTCCTGTCAGGGACCCTTCTCATCAAGACTGGGTCAGATTAGAACAGTGAATTTTATTTTTTAAAATGTCATATCATTTTTAGTGGTACCTTTTTTTATATCATCTTCATTTCCAAATTTCTACCCAGGGAGCCATTTTTTATAACAAAGATTTTTTAAAGACAAAAGCAATTCAGAACTACTCAACGCATAAACATGCTATATCTGAGAATATAGGCGACATTGCCTTTCTATATCTGTCACCTCTACAGTAAAAGTAGGGAAATGCCTAAGGTTGGTCATCAGAATTATGCAGCAAAAACCAGCAAATTTTATAATGAAATGAGACTATGTGTTCTAAATTGTTTAATTTACATATCTTAAATTTTTCTTCTCCCACCTGATTCCAACTGACAAAGAACAGAAGTCTGCAACACTTTGTGTTACCATGTAGTTAAAACTGCAAACTGGTGTTATAGTTTGTGCTACCCTTCTTAATGTTTCTGCAAAGAAAGGCCCTGCCTTCCAAAACCTTCCCTGTGCTTCTGTACTGCTTTGCCCCATTGCATTCATAGCATGAAGTGGCTTCCTGATTTCATGCATGCTTTATAAGATAAGTGTGGTCCTTGTTTCGTTGCCCACGTTTATACATATATGTGCATATACATATATAAATTTAAAATGGAAAGCATGCTGCTTTGCCTGCCTAGCTTATGTATATTGTACTCTGTAAACATTTTTCTCTTCCAAATCCTGGCTTCAGAGGGATTGAGCTCTCTCTGCTCTGGTAAGAGCACAGCAGAAATCAGGACTCCTTTTCTTTCTGCTTCTGAAATTCCTAACACTCACATGATACTACATGAAGAAAAGAGCCAAGTATTAGACATTCAGCCTGTTTTGTCAAAAGAAGGAAAAGACAGTTTTGCTGATACTGCTAATAAAAAGATGGAGAGGCTTCATGGGTCCAATGGAGATTCTTCGATTGACACTCCAACAGTTGGGTTCCTTGACACAGAAGCAGAAGTACACCATAGTCGTCCATCCATTCCAACCATTTTTCCTGAACATCCTGCCATTATAAAGGAAACTGGTTCAACTAAGCATCATGTAAGTAAAGACCAAGAGTTAAAGAACCAAAGTGAGGTATGTGCTAGGGATGATGAAGCTGCTTCAGATGCTGATGTCAAGTTCACTTTGCTGAAAGATCAGAAACTACATATTGAACAGTCTGAGGCAGAAGACAGCAGTAACCATTCTTTGTCCCCATCTGAAATTTCTGGTGTTGAAAAAGATTCTCCTGAATCCCCATTTGAAGTCATTATTGACAAAGCAACATTTGACCAAGAGTTTAAAGACTCCTACAGGGAAAGCATTAGTGAACTTGGTAGCTGGGCGATGCATACTGACCCAGAAATAACTACAGATAATTCACAGGACAGTAGCAGGATATTCCCACTGAGAAACCAAGAGGAAAGGCATTACCCAGCCCCTGCCCTGCTCACCAGACAGTTTTCACGAACTACTGCTGCTCTAGAAGAGGTGTCTCGGTGTGTAAGTGATATGCATAACTTCACAAATGAAGTATTGACTTGGGATTTAATTTCCCAGGTAAAACAGCCAGAGAAATCTGAAAACATTGCTCAAGTTTCAAGGTTAGGGGGAAATGAATATGCTTCAGACATTCCAGTGTCACGTCCTAAAATTTGTGCTCATCAGAACATTCAGAAAATCCCCGTACATTCCATTCATGAGACTGGTCCTAGCACTGAATCAGGGGCATCCCTGTATGAAAAAGTTTCACCTAACAGTGTTGACTCTGCAAAGAAAGTCAGTATTGAAGGTATGGGAGAGAGTGTGCTGAAAGAAGGTGGCACACTTAGCAGATTACCAGAGTCTCAAGGTGGAAAATGTGCATCATCAGGCCTTGAGGGGATTACTGAAAAGGTAGTTTTACCTGATGACCCCCTGAAGGTTGAACTAAATGGGCAGAATTCTTTACTAGTAGAAATGATGGAAGGTGATAGTTCTGGTGAATCAGATGATACTGTCATTGAAGATATTACAACAGATATGTCATTTGAAAGTGATAAGCAAGACTCTGAGAAGCTTTTATGCCAAACTACTGGTGGTGCCACAATTCAGGCGGAGAAACCTGTTTCTGTTCAGAGTACTATAATAGAAGCAGATGAAAAGGAAATCAAAGATGAATACAGTCAAGGTATCAGCAATAAGACATACAAGAATTTCAGAGAGTCTGTTGATGACTTTGAAACTTTACAAGTTCAGCTGGATGTTCATGGAGAAAGTCCAGTTGGGGAGATTTCACATCCAAAGATAATAGCCACTGATTCCACAACAAAATACATGAAGCTGTCGGGTAATTTGGATGAAATCCTTACCCTAAAACCTATTAGAACTGAGCATCTCAAGCTTTCTCCAGGAGAAACTTCAGCAGTGTTAAGAGGAGACTCCATGAGGGAGAGTACAAGTGATGACTCCCCAGAAGACCTTATAGCAACACTTGCAGAAACCCAAACAACAAATAAAGTGTTAGCTGAAGTAAATGCCTTTGAAACAGCAATAGAAAAGGACACAAATTTGAAAGCAATCTTTCCTCTTGGAGTTTTGCATGACAACAAATGCATTATACCAAACCAGAGCACTGATGGCAATCAACTCCAGAATGATTTTCCCAGTCAGAGCACTCCGGTAGCATCTCTTGACTTAGAGCAGGAGCAGCTTACACTTAAGGCCCTTAAAGAATTAGGTGGGAGACATGATGAGAGGATAAAGCCTTCACAAGAGGTTGTGAAAGCTTCCATTGAAGAACATTTCCCACAAACCTCAGCAGATCTGGTCACCTCAACATTCGCTCCAGAATCTTCTTGGCCAGAGAAATCACTTGATACCCTGAGAGAGCGAGATGTCAAGACTGTCTCCGGCCTTGACTCTGGAATTCCTCAAGAAGCTACTGAAGTAGAAATGATGTCCAGCCTTAGCAAGACTGAACAGGTTAATGAGCATTTCCTAACAAGACTTCTCGCTCACTTCTCAGGTAACCCTTTATATTAGAAATACAACATGTAATGACATTTCCTATCCTGGTAGTGATTAGATGATAATTTTTCCCAATCTGTAAACCATGCTGATAAAATTGCCCTTTTTAAAAAGAAAAAAAAATGTGATAGAGAAAAGGATAGGTCAAGTCTTGTTGTAGTTGCTTGACTTGGTTTCTCTCTGCTTTTGCCATTTCCACAAGCAAATAAACTAAAATGGAGCTTTCTTGTCACAAAAGTTGACACTCCAAGAGATTTATATGTAGGTTTTCTTCTCTTGGCTATAAATAAGTGATTGACCTCAGAGCTCCAGACATTAAAATCATTAAGCCTTTATTCCTTTATGTGACTCCTTGACAATCACTATTTCGTTGACAGTTCTTAATGTGGGGTTTTAACATGAGACTTGTGAGATGAATTGAGTAACAAAAGGTGAAGGAGGTCCTGTTGGGAAAGAAGCTAAATGGAACTTTTAATTAATCTGGGCCTGTACCACAGAGAAATTTCACATGCTGAAAGTAGGTAACTATTGCAGCCCTCTTGTGGATAAGGCATAGAGAGAATTTATGCTCTGAGGACAGGGACTATTTCTCTTTGGTCATTGTATCCCCGGTGCTTGTCACAGCATCTAATCAACCAGCACTGTCATGGTTTTTTGACAGATTGGTTGTGACTGGTATGGATATTGAGGCATCGGCTTTGACAGATTTTTTTTGTGAAGAGGAGGGAGGTAGGCTGGATGGTATGCCACACTACTTTGCCTCTGTACACAAAGAACTGTAACACAAAGTAGAATGTAAGTGTAAGGTAAGAGATAGCAGTGAAGTGTTGTGGGAGTTACCTCTTAATGTAGGGATCACAGGAGGCTTTTTGGAAACGGCGTTTGAGTTAGACCATGAAGCATAAGGATTGGATAGGTGGAATTGGGAGAAAAGAACATTTTCAGTCAGAAGGGCTTGACAGTATTGTAGGGTATAGAGTTAGAAAAGAACTTAGAAACATCTCTCTTAACCCCCACATTAAAAAAAGTAACTAGTGTCTTTTGTTTTTACATCATTGTCATTTCTGAACATATCCCTCTCCTTTCCATACTTCAGGTAGCCTTCTCTTGTAATAAAGAGTAAAAAGGGAAAGAGGAGGGAAAAAAACCAATTTAGCAAAAATAATCACTACAGTGACCCATGCCTATCTTCCCCCTACCTCTGCAAAGGAAAGGCCTCCCTAAGGCCAAACTTGGTTATTGTAATTATACATTAAATTTCCAACCCACTCGTCTGATTCATGAGGAAACTGAAGCCCAGAGCAGAATAGAGATTTGATCAGGGCAACACAGGTGGCCAGGCCACATTGCTTCCTTTTGGTAGAAGCAAGAAAGCTCATGCATACATAATACAGTTTTGCTAGTGCATAGAATTCTTGCAGGAAAGTCCTGACAAATAGATCTAGAAAGATAGGTTGCAAATCTTTGATGAACTCAGGAGTTTGAATCTTATTCTTTAGGTAGTGGGGAGTTTGTCAAGATTTTTGAGCAGGACCTTGACGTCAGAATTGTGTTCCAGGAAGATTGATATGATTGTAATGTGTAGGATGGATTGGAAAGGGACAGACCAGAGGCAGGAAAATCAACCTTAGAAGGCTTTTGTAGTAGTTTAGGCTTGAGGTGATGAAGACCTTGATGAGTCAGGAATTGAAAATGGAGAGAAATCAGTGCAAAAGGTGTTACAAAATAAACTATATTGTAACAGCACTTGAGGCCGAGTAGATTTAGCAGATGAAGGAGGGTCAAGGATGATTTCAGGGTTTTGAGCTTAGATGGCCATTGCCTTTACTTGAACATGTAAGAAAAGAATTAAAAGAAGGTCATTGAAGCATTGTTTTTAAATGTACAGAAGAAAAGCCAGAAACAATATTATAAACAAGCAAGACAGCTTTGAAAGCTGTATTTAATTTATTTTTAAAAAGAAAAGCAAGTTGTACATAATAGAGATCCACAGATGGATGTAGTTTCCTTTTTCATTCTATGTATGTAGCAATTCCCACTTTATTTGGTGTTACAAGTTCATAATAGGGGCAGCTAGGTGGCGCAGTGAGTAGAGCACTGGCCCTAGAGTCAGGAGGACCGAGTTCAAATGTGGCCTTAGACACTTGACACATGTACTGGCTGTGTGACCTTGGACAAGTCACTTAACCCCAATTGCCCTGACTTCCCCCCTGCAAAAAAAAAATGTTAAAAAAAAGTTCAGAATAACAATTTTATAGATAAAAAGGCATTTTAAGCTACTTTCATACCTAGTAATAACCTAGTTGGCAAATGATGGACATTGAACTGAACGATTCTTAGCTGCTGTCTCACAAACTAAAAGAAAGCTACTGTTGCTGTTTTCCAGCGATTAAACCCAATTACATCAGGTTCAGTACTGTTTCTTCTTCAATACTGTGCTAGCTCTTTCTTTAATGGCATAATAGTAAAATCATGATCAGAACTCTGCTTTATAATTCTTCACTTAGACTTGGCTTCACCTTAGACAAAACAACTTCACTGGAATGCTTCCAACTTCATTCTTGGTTAAAATGATCACAGGGTCGTTTGGGTAAAGCCCTGTAACTACTGTGGTCATGACCACTGACGCTCCGTTTTGGAGCTTGGGCCCGTCACTAAGCCTCGATGGACTCCAGTTGCCTTGTGTAAAATGAAGAGTTGGACTAGATGTTCTCTCAGGTCCCCACCAGCTCTAGGTGTAGGAGCCTATGGACAGCTTAGAGTTGTTGAGTTGTAATTTTCTTTAGAAAGAGCTAGAAGCAGTAGGTTCTTGTATAATTCTGCAATGAGTTTCTTTTAATAGGTTCTAAAAGAACTGTATATTGTATACCAACCTAAACATTCAGGTTCAAAAAATGACATTTTAAAGTTTGTTTATTCCCCTATGAATAGACTCCAGCTTGGACCAGCAACACACGTGATACAATTAAGTTGCTGTAATTCGGATACTTTTTTCATGCCCTATTTGGATGGTAACATGAGTGAAAGAAAGCAAGAGGAAGGGATCATTTCATGTTCTGGAGAGTAAAATAAAGGAAAAGATGGGTAAAGGTAGGTTTGGAGGAGATAAAGTTCTCCAAGCATGGCTTTAACTTCCTAGGTAAAAAAGGAAGCAAGGTAATTTGTTGAGTGTTGTTGGCAAGTAGATTTAGGAGCTTGAAGAGATTTGAAACAGCTGCTGGTGAGGAGTGTGATATAGTCAGGATTGCTCTGTTCTCCACAGGTGAGGCCAGCATACATTTATGGTGGACTCTAGGTAGCACATCTCTGTGTTGGACTTCAGGGTTGGAGTAGGAGTGGTGAAATCAACAAACATTTAAGTCCTTATTATGATGAGTTGAAGTGGTCTGTGACTGAAATAGTAGGACAGGAATAGTAGTAATCAACCAAGTGATTTTGCCAGGCTCTGTACAGTAGGTACTGATGATACAAAGACAATTCCTGCCTTCCAGCAGCTTACATTTGGGAGCATAGGAAGATAGCACAAACATAAGTAAGTAGAACTGGTTGGAGATGTGTGAGGAATAGAGAATGACTGGGTGACTGGCAAGGTGGTAGACCCTTGACCTTAATAGGGAAGTTAAATAAGAAAAGACAATATGTTCTGGTTTGAACATGTTTGGTGTGAGATGCTAATGAGTCACATCCAGTTGGAAATGCCTAATAGGCATGTGGCGTTGTGGGGCCTAGAGCTCCTGAGGGAAGTTCTGGGAGTCATCTCGCTAGGGATGGTGTGTTTGGACTGATGGGGGCTGACGGAGGTTGTAGAGAGAAATGGATGAGGACCCCGGATAGAAAGATAAGGGGGGAGAGAAATTCAAGAGTGGAGGACAAGGCCTTGTTGACATGGCTTGACTGTAGGTTAGAGACTAAAGGGCAGAGAAGTAAAGCTTTATACTTAGATAATGGACAGGGATAATAAGTTCAAAGAACTAGCGTTCATGAGGTAGAAGCAGATTGAGAGGGAATGAGGCAATGAGAGGAGAATTGGAAGGTCCAGAGATGGGGATCAGAGAGAATTTCAAAGTTCTGAATCTTGGAGGTGATGGTGAGGTCTGAGATGTAATCTCAGCCTAGCTTTCCATCATAAGTGACTGAGATGCTGTGGTGTTAGAATTGTCATTAATTGGAGTGTGAAATCACCAAGGATGATGCATGAAGGAGAAGGATAACAAAAGTTAAGTTGGAGAGGAAAACTGAACCTATTACTGATCACTGAGGAAGGAGAGAAAGTGAAGCAACCTGGAGCTTTTTATAAACCATCTTATGTATTATCTTCTAGGATTGATAAGAATTGTAAGTTTGTGATAAGACTTTCCCTTGGATCTCATCCATTTTTCTCACAGTAAACAAATAGAGGGAAATGATTGAAAAGAGAATGTCCAGTTCTTTACAAATGACTGCTGGCACTTCCTCCTCCTAGGCCATGTAAACATTTTGATCACATCTGCTCAGATACTTGAGTAGCTTTGCTTTGTAGAAAATTCAAGATCTTGGTGGTTGGGCTTCAAGCCTCTGACAATCTGCTGACAAACCTCTCCTTTCCTAACAAGTCTTTGCTTACAGTCTCTCTGTTACCAGTTTTAGTATAATTGCTTTTTGTTCAGTTCTCTTTTACTGGAAGTTAGGCTTCGCGTGGAAGGGGAAGTACCATGTCTTCTACAAACCATGCTTCATCCTTACTCTAAAATACTGTTTGAAACTCAGACTAACCTTCCCAATCTCATTCATAATACTACCTCAGATCTCTAAGGTTTTCCACTAAGTTTGCCCGTGCTCAGATTCTCTTTCCCCCATCCTAACTGGAAAGAAAATTCTGCCACAGTAGTGTGAGGTTACAAAGTAATTAAAATTTATTTAAAATGTAAACATTTTAATATTTGCTACTTTGTTGGGTTCTGTGGCTATGATCTTGTTTCTGTGTGCATTTACTCCAGTGGTGTAGATCACAGACTGTGGCTTCTCATCAGGTGTAGTTTTGGACTGTGGCTTCCTATAAATTCTCTGCAGCGGTACCCAATGTGTGTGTGTAGCAGTGAGGGGATGTGCGGGTGGGGCTTTTCCCTTGACATCCCTTGCTTGCTTTTAAGTTAAATCATTGACTACTTTTTTTTTTCTGATTTACATTTACAGGCTTTCTTTTAAATTATTTCTTTTAAGTCATCATTGATAATATACTCATATTTACCACTACTGCCTTTTGGGCAACCCATAGTTTGATTCTTTGGAGATTGTGATAGTCCATACTTTGTGTCTGTGCAGCATCACTGGAAGAACGTTGGTGTTTATTTTTGTCTTTATACACGGTCCATTTCAGTCAGACTGGCCTTCTGTGTCTTCTCTGTATAGGACATTCCATCTCCTGTTTCTATGTCTTTATGCAAGTGGGCCCCATAGCAGGAATAACTTCCCTTTCCCTTCTTGGGGGGAGCCTGGTTTCTTTCACAACCTGCTCAGGTGCCATCTTGTGCTTCTCACATAACCTTATCCTTCATCTCACACTGTGACTGGGGTGCAGAAAGCTTACAGGCCTATACATTTGAGGAGCTTTCTATAGTTAAAAGGCCAAGGCATTTGTTTCTTATGTAAATCTTAGGTTTGAGGCTTAAGGTCTTGTACCAACTAAATTTAATCCCATATGTTTATTTCTTCCTTGGAGAAAAACCGCTACCTAATACAGGTAAGAATGGGGGTAACTGAAAAGCAGGAAGGGGGTGTGTGTGTGTGTGTGTCTGTCTGTCTCTCCATTCAGCTGCCATTCTGGATTGCATTTTAGAGTTTGTATTATACTTCTGTTTGATCCCTTAGCTGAGCAAGTCTGCAGTTTCTCATTCATTTCTGTATTTATCCCTCAGCTCTGTTGTGTATGAGGTAGTCAATTGATACTTTGTTTTCTGTGTATTATAAATCTTAGTTTGAGTGCAGAGGAGGAGGCAGGGTTGTTCTAATGGAGGAAAAACTATTTTTTTTTCTGAGTCTGAAGGAAATGCTGGCTTGAAAAGGTTCCCACAAATTTTTGGGCTGTGGCCAGACTTGTCCGTAGAAAGGGAGCATGCGTGTCCATATTTCACAGTAACAGCGTTGTGCTCTTTGTCAATGCTGCTTCTGTGCCCTTTTGAGGGTGATTTATTTGGCCGAACAAATCTATAGCAAAGCAGATTGTTAACCCATTTTACCACCCACAAAAGTTGAATTAAAATTTGAAATATCATCTGATTAAAGTAGTTCTTTATATTTACAACTTGAAAAGTGATTAGGCTAAACTTTGTAAAAACCGGCAAGACAAGAAAGTCACAATTTGTGTAAGAGTGCTGCTTTTTTCTTTAAATGGATTATAAAATGATTTAACTAGCTGTCTTGTCCATCTTCATTTTATATCGACATAGATTTCTTTCAGGAATGCCGGTCCTATTAGAATAGGATAGACCCTAAACCAATATCTCTGTGTTGTAGGGAGAGAAAGAGCTAGTGGAGGGTAAGTAGAAGGAGTGAGACTTTTTTTTGAAGGAAAAGTTATAACAGTCTACTAAAACTTATATTCTACTCCATCTTATTCTTTTTTTTGTATGAACAATTGAATTACTGTGATTCAGACTTCGGAAACCTGGATCAAAACCAGCCCAATGGAAGTGACTGAAACAAACAGTTTATCAAGGGGTCTTTCCTAGTGGCAGCAGTTAAAAAAGGGGTGAAGGGCTAATTTATGGAACTTCGTAAGTATTGGTCTGAATGACATTTTCCTCGACCTGACTTTTCAATTGCTGCCCCCTTTTTAGTGTAGGTAGGGTACTGCAAGAAACCTGGATGAGTAATGTATAGGAGTAAAAGGTAGATTTAATCTTTTGTCAGAAATTTCATTCCCTACTAATTAGAACATTTAAAAGATGTTCATGTGGGTTTCTTAGAGTATAATTTTTGTTCCCTCACCAAACTACAGGTCTGAAGGAATGAAAAGGCATTTACTAAGCAGTTACTATATGCAAAGCCCTGCTAGGTGCTGAAAATACCAGTAGACACTTGGAGACTGTTCCTGTTTGACAACGTGGGCTCTATTTTCATGTCAGTTTCTGCTGTTAAAAGATTTGATAAGACCAAAGACACCAAAATAAGTGGCCTTTTTTCCCCACAACCAAATAAAAGGCCACCTAAATTTTAAAGTAAGCCAAATTATTTCCAGTGACAATTTCAGGTAGACAGCACAGTGAGTGGGGGTGGGGGTGATCATCATAACTAGCATGCTAGAGGTCCTTGAAGTTCGCACAGTACTTTATATGTGTGCGGCATATAAAGCCGTTGAATTGAGATTTCTTTGAGTTGCCTTGGTTTTTCTTTTTCCGAACAACCCGCAGACCAGACTCTAGGCTAGGGATCAGTGGCCTTTCAGAAGTTACCCAGGTTTTATCTGTGGGTTTCTTATATCTACAGTACACTTTTAACATTTGTGTATGCTAAAGTAAATAATATTTTAACATTTTGGAAGCTTGATTTAAATTGAAATGAAGGTTTTACTAATTTAATGTTTCTTGCCTTTAAGTTTTCTAGACTTCTGTTTGTATTTGGTTGTTTTGAGTTTCACACGTGTCTCTGCTTGCAACATTCCTTTTTTGCCTTTCAACTTCCTACTCAGACATGAAGTGATAGCAGTAGTCCCTTAGGAGGCTTAAACAGTACTGGTTCCTGGCACTAGCTGTCACTACCGCATCATCATTCCTCCACCTCTTCAGCCCTATCAGGGTGTATAGTGGCTGGGGAAAGAAAGATTCTATTCCTTGTTATAAATAAAATGTAAACATTTAATTATTTAATAAACATAGCAGAAATAATCTTTTCCTTTAGAATTCCCATTAATTAGATTGGCATCATGCCTGATGCTGAGTGAAAACCAGTCTTGTACTAGCCCTATACCAGAATATTTCAGGGAGACCCAAGAACTAGCACTTTTTTTTAACACCCAATGATATCTTTAATTGAAATGCAGCGGAAGAATAAAGGTCATAGAATTCTAAACATATCTTCTGCTCAAATGTTCCATATGTATACAGTGAACTGGGTTAACAAAGAATCATGAATATTTAAAAATACAGTAGTAACTTATATTTCTATAGGGCCTTTCTCCAGGGACCGCAAAAACCTGTACAGACTACATCATTGTGTTATAATTCCTAGTTTGTTTCTAATTCATTATTTATAGCTCAACATTTATACAGAATGCACATCTTTATTTTTTTCTTTTTTAAAATTTTATATGTTTTTAGTTTTCCGCATTCACTTCTATGGAAGATTTTGAGTCTTAATTTTTTTCCCCTTCATTCCCCCTCCCCAAGATGGTGTGCAATCTGATATAGCCTATATATGTACAATCATAGTAAACATTTTCACATTAGTACTGTAAAGAAGAATTAGAACCGAAAGGAAAAGCCCCAAGAAAGAAGTAGCAAAAAAAGAGAGAGAGCAAATAGTCTGCTTCACTTTGCATCCAGACTCCATAGTTCTTTCTGTGGATGGCATTTTCCATCATGAGTCTTTTGGAGTTGTCTTGGATCCTTGCATCACAGAGAAGAGCTAAGTCTGTCAAAGCTGATCATTGCACAATGTGGCTGTTACTGTGTAGTGTTCTCCTGGTTCTGCTTTCTTCACTCAGCATCAGTTCATCTAAGTCTTTCCAGGTTTTTCTGAAGTCTGCCTGTTCCTCATTTCTTATGGAACAGTAGTATTCCATTATACTCATATACCACAAACTTAAAGAACTAGCACTCTTTCAGTAAACAAATATTAATTAATCTCATGTTGTAAGCAGGGCATTGTGGTAAATTGTGAGTTTAAAATAAAATGAGATCCCTTCTTGGACCTTAAGCAAAAGTGCACCAAGGGAAATTACTAGGCCTGTTTGAGAAGCAGTGATAAACCCAACTGGTCAGGAGCATAGAGTTTGCGGAGAGTGAACGTAGTAGAAGATAAGACCGTATTAGATAAGGTAGCAGAAGTCTTTGAATGCTAGAAGTTTCATCTTGACTCAGTAGATGAAGGGTTCCTAACCTTTTTTCTTTTTGGTATTCTGGTAAAGCCTATAGACTTCTCCTCAGAATGAAGTTTTTAAAAGAATAGAATAAAATACATAGGATTGCAAAGGAAACCCATTATATTAATCAAATATTTTAACAGTTCTGATAATAGTAATGTACCTTATTAATGCATTTAATAACAAACAGTACATCTAAAATTCAGGCAAGTTAAAGGTTATGATAACAGTAATTTCAGATTATTGAAGAGTATGAACACTAGTCTGAGATGTGCACATGCAGCAACTGTAAATATCTGTGATTTCTCTTGGTGATAGTCACAGATACTGCTGGTAATGTTATGGTTTATTGCCTACGTAATTGATGGAAATGCTAAGTTTCAGTTAGACATTAGTGGAAATAAAGATGTAGTTTTTTTTCCCCATCTAAGTTCACAGGTCTCCACGGACCCCACGTTAAAGATCCTCACAGTAGAATAAGGAGCCACTGAAGCTTACTGAACAGACAAGTGACAGGCCCTAATCTGTGTGTAAGAAGAGTCACTGTGACTGCAGCCTCATAAAGGAGTACAACTTTGAAAGACTTGAAAACTGATCAATGTCATGTGAAGCCCCCAGTGATGGTATCTTGCTTTCTGTTTATCAGCAGAGAGGTGTTGGTGAGAAGGGTTCAGGATGAGATGGGTTTTCAGCCAAATTAGTTCTGCTTGATCACACCAGGAGAGGCTGGGGAGTGGGGGAGGGGGAAGTAATGACAGTGATGCTGGGAAGAGGCATGTCAGTGAAACTCTTTGGAAATACATAAAAGAGCCGAGCTAAGGTCAGAGAGAGACAGTTTTGCAATTGCTAGGGTTAAATTTATTAACATATTTTACAAACATGAAATTCATGGATTCTTTTATTTGTATACAGAAATGACCATGTTTCTGAATGTTTGGCAAATTCATACTAAAGAATATTTTTATTGAAAAGTTCTAGTGGCATAAAGGGTAGATTTGATGAAGAAAGAAATGAAAATAGGGAGACCTGTCAGAGGAGTGTTGTAATAGTCCAGGTATGTGAGAGTGGAGGTCAGTACTAGCTAGGGCTTTCAAACATACAAGAAATTTTACAGAGATGGAATCAATAGCACTAGGCAACTAGTTCCAGGAGAGGTTACCATGAATGAAGTCAGTTGTCACCTCTATGTTGAAGACTTAAAATCTATGTATTTTGTTGTAGTCTTCCCTTCTGCATCACCTGTGTCCCATTGAATGCCCCCACAGGCTTCTCAAATTCAGCATACCCAAAAGAGAACTCATTGTCTTTCCCCTTTTTCCTCCCCTAATTCTGTTGAGGGTGGCACCATCTTGCCAGGTACCAAGATTCACAACCCGAGTCATTCTCAATTCATTACTCTTTACCTTCCCCATCCAGTTAGTTGCCAGGTCTTGATTATTTTTCAATGACCTCATCATTATATGTTCTTTCTTGAAAAAAAAAATTTGTTTAAAAATTTTCAGTTAACAAGCATTTATTTTCTCATCCTACTCCTACAAGAAAAAGGAAAAAAAAAAAACCTTGTAACAGATATGCATAGTCAAGCAAAGCATGTTCCTACATTAACCAGATATTAAAATGTCCGTCTCATTCTATATTGAGTCCCCTTCACTTCTCTGTTGGGATGTGGATAGCATGCTTCATCTTTAGTCCTCAGTTCTCACATTTTTCTTTGTAATATTGTCTAAGTTGCTCACCTAGTGTTCAAAACCCTTCATAACCTGTCCCCTGCCTGCCTTTTCTCTTACACCTTTCTCCCAGACAAATACTCCTTTTTGTTCCATGTACTAGACATGTCATCTCTCAGCTGCAAGGATTTTCTCTTGCTGTCCCCTATGCCTGAAATGCCTCCTTGTCTGTGCCTGGTGGCTTCCCTTCATTTAAGTCCCAACTAAAATGAAATCTTCTACAAGAAGCCTTTCTGGGGGGGCGGAGCCACGATGGCAGCTGGAAAGCAGGGACTTGCGTGAGCTCCCCCCCAGGTCCCTCCAAACACCTATAAAAATGGCTCTGAACAAATTCTAGAACTGCAGAACCCATGAAATAGCAGAGGGAAGCAGGGCTCCGGCCCAGGAAAGCCTGGATGGTCTCAGGGTGAGGTCTATCGCACACGGAGCTCGGAACGGAGCATAGCCCAGTGTGACCCGTGCCTGGACCAGCCAGACCAGGAGCTGGGTGGAACAGGCCCTAGCGCCCTGAATCAGTGAGCTGTGGCAGTTACCAGACTTCTCAACCCACAAACACCAAAGACAACAGAGAAGGTTAGTGGGAAAAGCTGCTGGGACAGAGTGAAAGGAGTTCGCCGGTTTGACCACTGCCCCAGGGATGGCGGAGGTGGTGCAGCTACAGAACTACAGCTGCAGTTGCTTCTGGCACCAGGTCCACCTGGTGGGTGGAATTAAGTGGTGGATCAGAGCAGGAGTGCAGAGCCTGCTCAGATTTGAGTCGCAGTCCGGGTTGGCAGTTCTTGGGGGAGAAGTAGCACTGATGTGGCGGAGCTTGCTGTGGAGAAATAGCTCTGAAAACAACAGTGCAGCCCCTCAAGCTTGGGACAAAGTACTCTATACTCTATAAGCAGTCATACCCCAACAAAAAACTCAAGGGTCAAGTAGTTGGCTGGGAACATGACCAGGCAGAAAAAACGGACTCAGATTCAGACTTTCAAATCTTTCGTTGGTGACAATGAAGACCAAAACATACGGCCAGAAGAAGTCAACAAAGTCAAAGAGCCTACATCCAAAGCCTCCAAGAAAAACATGAACTGGTCTCAGGCCATGGAAGAGCTCAAAAAGGATTTGGAAAAGCAAGCTAGAGAAGTAGAGGAAGAATTGGGAAGAGAAATGAGAGTGATGTGGGAAAACCATGAAAAACAAGTCAGTGACTTGCTAAAGGAGACCCAAAAAATACTGAAGAAAATAACACCTTAAAAAATCAACTAACTCAAATGGCAAAAGAGCTCCAAAAGAAGCCTTTCCCAGTTCTTCCTGAATTCTAGTGCCTTCCCTCTTTTACTTACTCTCTTTTACCCTATATCTCTCTTGTTTGTACATGCTTGTTTGCTTGTTGTCTCCTTCATTAGATGGTGAGCTCGTAAAGGGGCGGGACTGTCTTTTTGTATTCCCAGCACTTAACACAATGCCCAGCATATAGTAGGCACTTAATAAATGTTTATTGATTGATTGACTTGGTTCTGTTCACTTCACTCTTCATCAGTTCATACAAGTTTTACCAAGTTTCTCTGAAACTGTCCATTTTATCTTAAAGCATAATCATATTTTATTAAATTTATAAATCATAATTTGTTTTGCCATTACCCAATTGATGGGCACTCCCTTGGTTTCCAAAAACTTCTGCAAAAATAAGTCCTTTTCCCTCTTTCTTTGAACTTTTTGCACTATACATAAGCCTAGTATTAGCCCATTACTGGGTCAGAGGTATGCAGAGTTTAATGATTTTTGAGGCATAATTCCCAGAAATTGCTTCCCAGAATGGCTGAACATCATCAGTAGTGCAAGTTTACCTGTTTTCACGTAGCCTCTTTTGTTCTACCATTTTTTCTTATCTTATTTCTGTCTGTTCGTATCCTTTGACCATTTTCATCAGGTGAGATTATCTGTTTGGTTATGAAGTCCTCCCTATCCGTTGATCAGAGAGGTAATTGTTTTCCTTGTTCTTCTATAATTTGTTTTTGATGTCACCACATAAAAGTCTAAGTCTCATGTGTATTTGGAATTTATCTTGATAACATAGCATGAGATGTTGGTCTGTACCTAATTTCTGCCACACTACTTAGCAGCTTTTCTAATAGTCTTTGTCCTTGTCCAAGTATCTGGACGGAGTCTTTGTGTTTTATTAAGCACTATTCTGTTGTGTTTGCTTGTGTATGTTGTTGATCTACCTCTCTTGGGTTTGTTTTTTAACCAATTATTAGTCAATTAACCAGTTTAATGATTGTTACTTTGTAGTATAGCGTGACATTATAAGAGCATTAGAATTAAAGATACTATGACATGCCATCTAAGCACCAGAGGTTGTATAATTAGGGAAAGGGTTCCTGGAAGGTACATTATCAAAGGTTGAATGTTTCTCTTGAATAGAATCACAGAATCAGAAGAATTGGAACCAGCATTGGAGGCCATCTAGTCCAAGCTATAGTAGACCAAGAATCCCTCCTCCAACCTCTACTTAAAATTTTAGTCAAAGAAATTGTAGACTTAGAGGTGGAAAGACATCTTAGAGATCACTTAGTCCAACTTACTGATTTTAAAGTTGAAAAGGAACCCATTCTCCATTAATGTAATGTGCTCACTCCGCTTTCAGACACCTTTGCTAGTTAGAAAGTTATTCAATATGTTGAGTTAAAAGTTATTTTCTGCAACATTATTCCTAGTCCAGCCCTCTTGAAATTAGAAGAGCAAGGCTGGAAATTTATAATTGCCTCCTCCCCCCAGGTTTCTCTAGGCTAAATGTTCAATTGCTTCAATCATTCTTTGGGTTGGCACAGTTTTCAATCACTTTACCATCCTAAAATGCTCTCCAACTTGTGTATGGTCTTAAAACGTTACATGGAATTGAACTTCATCATGACCAGCATTTACATAGCACTTCTAAGTTTTGCAAAGCGCTTTACAAATAGTTCCTCATTTGATCCTCACAGCGAGGGACCACTATCTCCATTTTACACGTGAGGAAACACATTCAAGTGACTTGTCTAGGGTCACATGGCTAGTTAAGTATCTGAGACCAGATTTGAACTAGAGGCTTCCTAACTAAAGGCCCAGGGCTATGCATGGTGCCTCATACTGAAGATTTCTGACTTCTTTTCTGGAAAATGTGACATTTACAGCAGCCTAGGAGAGCACTAATTTTTTGGCTGTTCATGGGACACTGTTGAATCATACTGAGCAGTACAGACCATTTGAAAACCCTGAGATCTTTTTTTTCGTGTAAAATGTTGATTACTCATATAAGTAACAGAAATTATGTCTCCTGGAGTTCAAAGAGTTTTAAAATGAGGAGGCTTAATCTGTTTCCCCTACCCATTTTTCATTTCTTTTATTTGGCTACAAATTATTTTCAGAGTGAATGATTTATATGAGTTTACACTAGGCAGGGGAAACGAAAAATCCACACATAAGATTCAAGCCCCAGCACTTTCCCCCACCCAAATCTCCTGTTGAGGCTCTTCCCAGATCCATATTGGTTACAAGGTAACGTGCTCATTGTCAGAAATCTCAAAATTTTGTCATAAAACTTATATGTCCAGAGGAGATACAACATGTCCCCAAAGTCTGGGTGTAGTTTTAAGACTATTAGGATATCCTGTATTAAAGGATATTTCTTAGCGCCAGGTGAAGATTGGAGTCGGGGCACCAAGGAGAGCAGACCTCCATATTCGTCCAGGTTGGGGCTGATGTTGGGATTTCCCTTGACTGCAGCTCCAGAGATGTCTTCTCAGCTCTCTCATTTTGTGTAGGAAAAGTTCCATCTCTGACTGATGGTAGAGATGGTTTTACATTTTTAGGAAATCCAGGATACTGATGGGTGCTCTCTCCAGAGGTATGCTTCGTGATCCTTGAATGCAGTAATTGACTGAAAGAAGTGATAATATGTGAGTGGAATAAATGTTTTGATTTATTTACTAAAGTTAGCTAATGAAAATGGTATGATGTAGAATCCATAGTTTCATATACAGTTCTATTTTTGCATGTTTTTATGTATGGAAATTTCTCTTTGTCGTGTTGAAACTTAGTAATAAATAAAAACAGTTCTAATTTTTTAAAAAAAAGCTAATGAGAGGGAAGGGGAGGATTTGTCCTATGATTCTGTGGCAGCTAGGTGACACAGGTGGATGGAGTGCTGGGAGTCAGGAATCAGGAAGACCTGAATTCAGATGTGGCCTCATGACACTTAAGAGCTGTGTGACTCTGGGCACATCATTCCACCTCTGTTTGCCTCCATTTCCTGATCTGTAAAATGGGGATAATGATAGTACCTACCTCCCAGAGTTGTTGTGAGAACCAAATGAGATAATATCTGTAAAGTGCTCGGCTCAGTTCCTGGCCCATAGGAAGTGCTATATAATTGTTGGCTATGATGATGACAGTAATGACATCCAAGCCCCAATTTGTACCTTCTGTGTTACGAGGCAAAGACGGGGGAGGGAAAGGACCCAGAGGGAAGCTGAGGAAATGCTCATCCTTTGGGAAATAGACAAATGTGATGAATATTTTCATGCTTTGTAAGAAATGACAAAGGGAAGGGTTTCAGAGAAGCCTGGGAAGACTTGTGTGAACCTTAGGGAGAGTGAAGTGAGCAGAACTAGGACAACAGTTCGTGCATTAACAGTATTGTGAAGACAGTCGACTTGAAAAGTCTTAATAATTCTGTTCAACACGGGGATCACCTCTAGTTCCACAAGATTTGGGCTCGGAGTATAAATGAGAGTTTTTTCTTTTTTGACATGGCCAGTGCAGGAATTTACTTCGATTTGATTAATTTCTTTAAATGAGAGCTTTGGAGTAGAGAGCTGGAAAGAATAAATAGCATAACACAATACAGACTTTAAATCTTACCCAAGTAAGAGACTCCCTAAAAATGAGAATATACCAAATAGAAGTTGGCTCCTTAGACAATAAGAAATATTAAAATCAAAAGTTTGAAAAAATAGAAGAAAATCTATGGTATCTCATATCAAAAACGGCTGGCTTGGAAAATGGATCAAGGAGAGGATGATTTAAGGACCACTGGACTCCCTGAAAGCCATGACCAAAAAAGAGCCTGCATCTCATATTTCAAGAAAGCATAGAAGAAGACTGTCCAGACACATTAGAACAAGAGGGCAAAGAAAGATAAAAGGAATCTACCAATCACCTCCTGGAAAAAAAAAACCCAGATTAAACTCATGGGAACATCATCAACAAAATCCGAAGCTTCCACATCAGAGGAAGAATACTCTTTGGACCGACTTTACACTGACCCTAGGAACACCATATTACATTCCTTTGGTTTTGTCTTTTTTTAATCTTATCCTGGAAAAGAGGTTGTCTTTTCTTGTACTGAGAATAGATAGCAAAACTCTTAGTTGAAGGAAGGATTCCATTGACTTAAATTGGGGTCTGATTAATTCTGGTTTTACTATTTACGTAAATGTAACCTCTGAGTGCCTGTGACTTAGTAGAATATGACTCATTGGGTATGCTCCTAAATTAGGTAAGGAACTATAATATGACACACATTTATGAATTTCATATAAAGACCACATAAACAAAAGTTAAAAGGAAAACTAGTAGTGTTTGCCCCTTCTTCATTCCTTATGCTGATGCATAGGCACAGTGGCAACAGATATCTAGTTCATTTCACTGACTATTTCTGATGCATCTGACTATTTGCAGGGCATGAGACAAGAATACAAAGATCCCCTCAAGGTACTTCCAGTCTGCTAAAGAAGATGCAACCGTGTTCACCCTTAAACTTAATACAAGGTAGCGTGACATAGGCAAATGAGAGAACTTGAGGAGGGGAAATACTTTCAGCTGAGTGACAGGAAATCAGGGAAGACTTCATAGAGAATGGGACGTCGATACTGAGCTTCGAAGGTAAAGAAAGGTTTTACTAGGCAAATAGGGGAGAAGAGAAGAGACATTCTAAGTATAGGGAATACATGTAGTTGGAAGGGCAGCAGAATGCTATCAGGAAATCACTAGTAGTATGTTTTGGCAAGAACGTAGGAATGATGGCGCAATATGTGAAATAAAGTTAGAAAGCTAAGCTGAAACTGGCTTGTGGTGGGCCGGGGATGCCAGGCTGAGGTCCTGTAGGCAGCATGAAACCACTGAAGGTTTGAGGCAGGAGTGGATTGGGCTGACTTTTGCCTTAGGAAGATTGGCTTGACAGCTCTGTGGAGAGTGGATTGGAGGCTAAATTGCTGGGGCAAGAGGTGATTGGAATTACAGAAGGGTAGGCACGTAAGTGGAGAAAATGGGATATATGTGAAAGAATGTTTTTGGTTAGGAGTGGGATACATATTTTCCCATAGAAATACACTTTCACCACTGAAGCCTAATGTACTTTGGTCTTAATTGCCTAGGGCACTGGAAGGCTATGACATTGCTAATGTGTCTAAGAGGCTGGGCTTGAACCTGAATCTTACTGGCCGCTATAGCTCCCTATCCAGCAAGATGTGCTACCCCTGCTAAGGTGTGGGGCAACTAAACAAGGCTTAAAAGCTGATCGGATATGAGGAGTGAGAGGGGAGAATCAGTTGACTTAGCAATTTCCATCTTGGCTAACTGGGGAAGTGTTTCTATAATTTGTCTCTGCCTCATTTTCACCCCCATTCAAATGTAAGTTGCAAGTAGGGACTATTTCATTTATTGTATGTGTATCCTCAGCACAGTGTAGGCACTTGCAGATGTTTTCGGATGGGTTGGTGCTGTCCACAGAAAGTGAGAACCTGGGAAGAAAGGTTAGGTGTGGTTTGTTGAGTTTCATTTTGCATTTGAGCTGTCAGAGGACTCTCCAGATAGCTGGATCTTTTATTAAAGAGCCCATTGCGTTCCAAACCCTGTGCTAGGCACTGGGGGTACAAAAACAAAAGCCACATCTGGAGGTACGTGGTAACTTCTGAGAGGTGGCAGTAAAGACAGAAAGGAGTATATTCCAGGCTTAGAGAGAGGACAACCCAAGGAGAGGGGGAGATAGTTACATAAATAGGTCATTCGCAGGGGTTGATCATGGAAGCCATGGGAGGGGATAGCCCAAGCAAAGTTCAGAGATGGGGGTGAGGAGACAGGCACAAGGAAGGGTGCGGTGACCAGCAGGTGGAACCATGGAACCAAGGGCAGACAGGCAGGTAGAGGGAGAACCTGAGAGGACAGTGTCTGGTTTGCTTCAAAGTCAAGTCCAGAATGGGGAGCCAATGAAAAACCAGCCCTTTTTCAGATCAGGGAGATCAGGGATGCTGGGGTAGGAGTAAATGCAGTCTCGGCATTCTTTTGGTCATCCCTGGCCTGACAAAGAATACTGAGCGCTAAACCAACATGAACAAAGGGCCCTTGAATGGAGTTTCTTTGGTAAGAGACAAAAAGATGAGCAGATCAGTTGTTTGTAAGTGGTATTTCTAAAATGCTTAAGCCTTTTGAAAAGTTTGGCAAGTGGTCTGTGTAGCTCTTACAGTTAACAGACCTTCCTTCACAGATCAGCCAGCCCAAGTGCATCACTGCGCTCTCAGTCTGGATCATTGGCACCTAAACCAGATACCTTGTAAAAGTCATTTCTTCCTTAATAGTTTAGTTGTGCCTCATGCATCAGGATTAATGTTTTGTTAGCTGATTCAGCCTTTCAGCAAACAAGCTGTGATTATTCGGTATTTTTGATACTCTTGACTTCCAGTTTGCTTTAAATTGCACACAAGGGAACAGAGTCTGGTCCTAACTTTAGTGTTCAAAGAAAGGGCATTTCCATACATATAGAACACAGAAAGGATTCTATATGAAATGAAATCTCATCACTTTTAAAAGTATGTAATATATTCTACGAATTACTTTGAAAACTGTCCTTCTTTTGTCCTTCCTTCTGAGTTTCCCTCCTGTTTTTTTTTCTGTGCAGTTTAAAAGGCATTTTTTTTCATATCACTGTTGCTAATTTCCCTTTCTTTCCTCGTATTAATCTAGAAAGAAAAGGAAAGCTAAAAACTCTTTAACAGACAAGCAAACAAAATGAATCCACATAGTAAGTCATGTCCAAAATATATTCATCGTTCCTTTGTGTCTCTCACTTTGTGAGAAAACAGGTAACAGGTGTCCTCATAGGTCTGCTGGAGAAGTAGCTGATCATTCCTTTGATCGGAGTTCTTAAGTTATTCCAAACTGTTTTTCTTTACAGTGCTGTCATCTTTGTATCAGTTTTCATCCTGGTTCTTACTTCACTCAGGTTCATTTCATAATGTGTTCTCTGATACTGTCTCTTTCGTAATTTCATCAATGATGTTAATATGCCACAATTTGTTCAGCCATTTCCCAGTTGTCCAGTAAGGCCCTCATTTAAATTCTAATTCTTGTTTTCCCTCTTAATTCCCCCTTCAGTGTCAGGAAGTTTGTCCTGCTTGTGACTCTGCTTCAGCTTGTTATCCCACATCCAACTTCCCCCGAACTCCCAAACTGGTTTCCCTGCTGAGTTTGATCAACTGCTATAACAGACTGCGTGGATTCAAATAAGACAGTTATCTGATGACCACTTTTTGCTTCCCTTCCTCTTGCTTGTATGCTGTGTACTCTAAGTAGGAGAAGTAGCAAGTGCACACCCTTCTTCCTTTCTACACTAGTATATTACTCTTCTTTCCCTTTCCCCTCTTAAACATCCTCTAAACTGAACCAGTCCACCCCAGGAGCTGTTGATCTTATTTAATTAACTATATATCCTTTAAGACATGAAGATTCTGAAGAGACACTCATTTCTTCTTCACCATTAGAATGTTCTACGTTGGGGCAGCTAGGTGGCGCAGTGAGTAGAGCACTGGCCCTGGAGTCAGGAGGATCTGAGTTCAAATGTGGCCTCAGACACTTGACACATTTACTAGCTGTGGGACCTTGGGCAAGTCACTTAACCTCAATTGCTCTGCTTTTCCCCCCTGTTAAAAAAAAATGTTCTACATTATCCTGTGGTTCCTTCTAGTTGCTCAAACAAATTTCCCTTTCTAGGTTTCTCTTGATTCTAATGTTTTGTATTTAAGAATTCTTTGTTAGCTCTGGCCTTTTTATCAGGAATATTTAAAAAGTCCTCTTTGAATAAAGTTCATGCTTTTCTCTCTAAGATTATAAACTTATTGCCTTTTGGAATATTGTAGTCCAATATTCTATTCCTTTGATTTTAGTAGAAGCTGCCAAACTTTTTATCTCTTGCTTCATTTCTTTTAGGTATTGTAATCCTTGAAGAAAATTGAGTTTTTCCTTTGAAAAAGGAAAAACTTACAGTTGTTACAGAGCTAGATTTGCAATAATTCTTGGTAATGCCTGTATTCTTTGACTTACTCATTTCTCCATTACTCAATTCTCTGAATTGGAGCTTAGTGCCAGAACTCCATCCCATGATAAACTTTGGGTCCAACTCTTTGGTCTTGTTCTGTGTCCCTTGGGTTCTTTCCAGGGTGAGGGCCCCCCTCCCCCCAGATCTTTGAGCACTGAATCCTGAGGGCCCTCTCTCTGGCATACCAGGATAGAGTATTAGGGTTCTTAAAGCCCCTGGGCCTGAGCTGTCTTGTTGTAAGTATTGTGGTATTGCTGTCCACTGCATCTCTCTGGGATATTGTCACGGGAACTCACTCCTTGCTGCCTGCAGATACATAACCTTGCGGCTATATGTGTCCCTCGCCTTCTCACTGGACATGCTCTTTTCACTCTTGAGGTGCCCTTTCCTAATGTCCATGTGCTTCTGGCTAACTTTTTGTACAGTTATAGAGTGGAAGAAGTCAATTACTGGATAGACTGGATGATGAATAAATTAGTGAACCTTGTGTTTCAGTTTCTTTGTCAAAATACTTGAATATTTTGATCAAATTCCCTACAAAGAATTTTGTTTTATTTGTAAAAATAAAAATAAGGAATATTGTTTTATTTGTAATCACATAAAGAGATGTCCATGCTGAGGAACATATTAAGATCATGTAACACTAGAGTTGGGAGGATTAAGGAAACTGAGTTTTGAGATTGTGATTTGCCCACAATAATAGAGTTAGTGCATATCAGAGATGCTCTGACTCCAGTGCTCTGATCTGAGGGACTCCCAGGGTCCTACTTAAGTTAAAGAGGTGCCACTTTCTATTATTGTATTAATTAAATAAAAGCTTAAAGTACCAGTTCATTTATCCCAAGCATTTAATGCTTCCTTTAGTCCTAGGTCTTAGGACAATTCTCCTTCTTTGGTAGTTCACCAAACCTCCACCATCCATTCCAAGGTTGAGTTATCTCTTTTAATGATCTCAATCACTAGAGATTCACAGGCCTTTTATGGGGTATAGCCTCAGGTTCATATTCTGTGTTTCTGGTTTGGTTAAAATTACCTTCCTGAAATCTACTTGAAGCAGCTGTAAAGAGTTTCTCCAAGCTCCTGTTCCCCAAAATTCATAAATCAGCTTTTTCTTTGTGAATTCAGAGTATCCTGGTCAGTTCCCCTCATTTCAGTATAGTTCAGTTTATTTGGATATCTCTCCTTCCCCCAATACAAATTCATTCTTTTTCCCTTTATGCACCCAAAGGTTCAGTAAAAAAAGACTGGTTTTCCCTAAAGTTTCACTCCTCAACTTTTCACCAAGGATAACATTTGTTAACCCTGACCTAAAGAGAATAACCATTCCTAATCTCCCATCTGTTGGCCAGAATGGCTTTTTATATATATACATTTATAATATATATATTTGACAATAGCTTAGTATATCTTCACTTACTATTTTCCCCCAACCTATGGACATATCTGTCCCCAAATTTCTGAAGGTTTAGGGGAATGGGGGGAATGGCGTTAGCATAGCTCTCCCTAGTAATGCTGTACAAGCGAATAAGGCTATTAGACATAAGTTGTCTATCCTGGATATATTAGCTTGGATTCTAAAATGTCTTTTGATAAATAGAACATACTTTTTATGTCACTTTTGTGGTAGATACACTACAGTGGTACTGTCAATATTAGAATTAGCCGCCTTTTCATCAGCGAAATCCTAATAGAATAATGTCGTGTCTAGCCAAGGTAAAATCATTGTTATTAGCTTGCTTATTGGTAGCTAGCTGTCATATAATGCTCTTAAGACTCTTAAGAAATTAAGCCTCTTCCATCTCTGACCTTGAAATCCTGTAACATCCTGAGTTATTCTGGTTATAGTTAAAAGAACACATCCAGATGTTTTTATTATAAATTTCTCCTCCATGCAAAAACACTCTTCAAATAAACATTGTTTGGTGTTCTGTTGAATCCAAACTCTTAAACCAGACTTGAGGTTTTACTGAATTCTGATTTGCTTTGTGATATTGGAAGTATTCCTGAAAAGCTGTACTTATTTTAGATGCAATTGGGGAAACTCAGTGTTGGAAGGAACACTGTTTATTAAAGCCTTTTGTCTAATGAAACCCATTTACAATAGTAGCCTCTAATTTTGTCTCTTGGGTTTTTCACAGAGTGAGAACGCACCGTGTCCTGGCTAAAACAAAGACAAGCCAGAAGCAGACCCTATTCAGGTCCTTGCTTATGTTCTTAGAGCTTCTTCCTTTTCCTTTGGCAGTGCACGACCTCATCTTCTGGCGGGATGTCAAGAAGACTGGCCTTGTCTTTGGCACAACCTTGATCATGCTGCTCTCCCTGGCAGCTTTCAGTGTCATCAGTGTGGCTTCTTACCTCATCTTGGCCCTTCTGTCTGTCACCATCAGCTTCAGGGTCTACAAGTCTGTCATCCAAGCTGTACAGAAGTCAGAAGAGGGCCATCCATTCAAGTGAGTGGAAGAGTATTTTAAAGGGAATTCTGCAGCTCAGTGACTAGTGTGATCATGTAAAAGACTGTAAGAATCTACCCCCATGCGCTAGTATGGTACAGTTAGCTTGGGATTCTACTAAGGAATGTCTTGCAGAGAGAGGTTTCTCCAAGAAGGGGCACTTTGTAGAGGCTACAGTTGTAGACTAGGTAACCTTTCAACTCTCACATCCAGCAGAAACTGGCAATTTGAAATAACAAACAGATGGGGTAACATGCAGCTCCTAGCAGAGCACTCTATAAATCTTAATGCTTGGAACATTTCCATCCATGGTATGTTAAGTGGGGTTCTTGATTCATCTCATAGTTTTGTTAATGCCTTGATACTCATTGTCCCTCCCTCTAGCTGCATTTATATTATAGGTCAGGCTTTGGTAAAGCTAGGTAGATGGGCGTCTAGGATCCAATTTCTGGCTACTCAGACTTTTTTTTGCAAATATCAGTCATAGGATTTCTAACACTTTCATGTTGAAAATCTCAGCCCCTTCAAATATTACTTTGAGGAAAAGAAGTGACGATTATTTTTATCATTTTTTAGAGGAACGGGAGCTTTCCCAAGTAGGGAGAAAGAGATTTGTTCAGAGTTGCCCCAAGATTTAATGCTGCCACTCTGCACCTCAGTTTCCTTTCCTTTGAAGAAAACAAAGGAACAATTTTTACCTCAAGCATGTTCTTTAGGATTGTAAAATAGGCAAGCAAAGTGGTTTAAAGAAGTAATTTTATTATTGCTCTGCTAGTGCATTTTCCAAACAACTTTTTTCTCCTTAAGAACACCATTTTGAATTTATATGGTTTTTTTTTGTTTTATTTTGTAACTAAATGGTCTGAATAGTTATTGCACCTAATTCTTACCAACTCATTTTGAGGCAAAATTTTACTTATTTTACAGAGAAGAAAGTCAACACAAAGGCCTATGGTTATATCACAATCCCAGGACAGAGCTGAAAGTAGACACCTAGAAATTCCTGAGTTATGTCCCATTCACCAGATTGGCACTTCCTTGCAAGCCAAGGGGAAGGCTTCCAGCTTGTTGGGTGGATCCCCAATTGGTTGTGATCTTATAGGAGGACATGGATAAGATTTGGGATGGGCAGGCATGGATGGGTTGCACTCTACATCATTAGAAAGAAAATCCAAGTTGATGAATTTACAGACTAATTTGAATTTTTGAGTCAAGTGTATGAATGTTTTTTCCTTTTCCATTAAGGGCCTACCTGGATGTGGACATTGCTTTGTCCTCAGAAGCTTTCCATAATTATGTGAATGCTGCTATGGTGCATGTCAACAAAGCTCTCAAGCTCATCATCCGTCTCTTTCTGGTGGAAGATCTGGTGGATTCCTTAAAGGTCAGTTGGAGCTCAAGGACTTGGTGGGGAAAAAGTCAAGAGGAAGCCTTGCAGGAACTGTAAACAGCCTAGCCCTGACTGTGTCTGCAAAGTAAGGATGGAAGATTGTGGAGAAAACCCTTCTTCCTGCTAAAAGAGCACAGACAGGGAGAAAGTAATTAGCAAGAATTAGGTTTAAATTTGGCTTTGGGGGTAAGGGTTATGCTGAACCTTGGCAGCTCTGAAATTTTGAGAGCCTTTAGAATTAGTTTGCAGTGATTGGGGGCAGGTGCTTACTTAAGGAGCAGGGGCTGCCAACTACCATGGTTCGCCTTTGAGGTAAGAATGGTTTGTACATTTTTAAATAAAGTTTCATTTTACTTAAAAATGCAAAAGCCATTGTTGGCTCACAAGTTGTACAGAAAAACAGGCCTCAGGCCAAAGTTTTCTGACCCTTGAGCTAGAGAAGACCGATACTAAAGTTAGAGCTGGGGGAGTCTCAGGTGAGTTGTCTGCCACCGTGGACTGTGCTTCTAACAGTCTGACCTTGTCCTTTGTAGCTGGCTGTCTTCATGTGGCTGATGACATACGTGGGTGCAGTTTTCAATGGAATTACCCTCCTGATTCTTGGTAAGGCAGTGGTGCCACTAGAGTGCTTGGAAAGGGGCACAAGTCTAAAGTCTGGGAGAACTTCCCTGGGGAGGAGGCTGCTTCCCATTTGTTATAGTTAGTGATGAGTCATCTCTTCCATTGGAATGGGAGCTCCTTGAGGGCAGGAGCAAACACAACCCTGTTTTTGCCTTTGTTTGTATCCCTAGCACATGGCACAGAGGCTGGCCTGGCGCTGTCAGTTACTCATGTCCTTGCCTTTACTGTACCGTGTGGCCTTGGCCCCAAGTGTCCTTCACAAACCATGTTTACTGATGTATGCTGCTATTTTCCTGTATCCCCCTAAAGCTAGAATTACATTTCTAATTTAGATTTTTTTTTCTGGGAGCCATTTTGAATCAGAAGTCAGAACTGTTTAATTCATATTTTAAAAGTACATATATTGCTTTGATTATGCCACACATTTCCTCCTTACATAACATTGTTTCTTACAGCTGAACTGCTGGTCTTCAGTGTTCCCATTGTCTATGAAAAGTATAAGGTAAGTGACTGACTATTTGAGATAAAATGTTATCGAAGAATGATTGATTTCAGTGTATTAGATGTTGAAAATTTGTTTCCAACTTTTATCCTGGTTAGTTCCCATAGACTTGTCAGGGAGCACCTCGGGACTCAAGCTGAGTGCTTCTCTGATGAGGAACATTTGTAACAGAAAGTAAAAAGCCAAACTATATCCCCGAATCATGGAAGAAGTCACTGCTACCTCTTCCTGTTGCTTTGCGGCATTGTGTTACTCCTTGCCTAGGTTAGAGGAAAAGGACTTATTTAGGAGGGGAGTTGCTTAAAAGAGATTTAGAGTTCTGTCTGCTTTTACAATTGCACTATTTTTCTTCCTCAAAGACACAGATTGACCATTATGTTGGCATTGCTCGTGATCAGACCAAAGCAGTTGTTGCAAAGTGAGTATTTTTTACTGCTACCTTGTGAAAATCCATCATGGCATATCAAAATTCCTTCCCCTGAAGTACTCTGAAACACACTCTTGTGATAGGGCTGGCCAGATGGCTAAGTGGATTGAGTTCTAGCTCTGGAGTCAGGAAGACCTGAGTTCAGTTCTGGCCTCAGACACTTACTAGTTGTGTGACCCTGGGCAAATGCCCAGGAGAAGGAAATGGCAAACCACTGCAGTATCTGGATCAAGAAAACCCCATCGACAGTGTGATCCACAGGGTCGTGAAGAATTGGACACAACCAGACAATTGAACTATAACAGATTAGGGCACTTCAGTATTTGAAAGTTTTGGTTAAAGAACACTCATTATTTATTTGCTTCAGTTGTGTCTGACTCTGTCCTCATTTGGGATTTTCCTGGCAAAGACTGGACTGGTTTGCCATTTCCTTCTCCAGTTCATTTTTCAGATAAGCTTACTGGACATCATTTGCCTCAGTTTCCTAATGTAGTGGAGAGCATGTAGTTTGAAGTCAGGAAGACCCAAATTCAAATTCTGCCTCAACACTGAATAGGTGTGTAACTGGGTAAGTTAACTCCCCTCTGTGAGCCTGGCCTAGTACTGATCAGCTGAGTCATAGATTGGTACCAGTGTTGGGCAAAGGGAATTCCCACATCAGGGAATCCCTCCCCTGATGAGATCACAGACCTTCTACTCAATATGTAAAGCACAAATTAGGGATCCTTCACCTAGTGTAAGAGTTTAAATGTTTCATTTTTCTTTTGTTTTTCTTCTTACTTAGGATCCAAGCAAAACTGCCTGGCATTGCAAAGAAAAAGGCAGAATAAGAGCTGAGAAACTGGAAATCCAACAGTTACTAAAACACCGTGTAATAGTTATAACCGTTGTTACTCGTACCTATGAAGGAGTATGCTCATGTCAGCCTGAGCCTGCATTCCAAGTTTGTTTCTTTAATTTGGTATTCCCCCTCCCTTATCCTTGCCCTCAATATCAAGCACAAGAACATTCGGGACTAAAAAGAACTGATGTCTTAGAATCCACAAGAGTAAAAGAAAGATTCACATTAATAGGATAAATCCACAGCTAGTTTGGCGGGGGGTTGGGGAGCACGGTGGAAAGAGGAAGGCAGAGGCGGACCTCCTAATTTTCAGAGTGGCTTTACCAATCTCTCACCATCAGCCTATCTTTATTTTTAAATTAAAGGAGAGACGTTTTTATTTTTGGCAAATTATTTTGGGACAAGAGTACGGGCATGAAAGGACTTGAGGAATTTTCATGTCTTCTGGGTCTTTCGTGCCTCATTTTCCTGCCCACTGTGGAAAAGGTCGGCATAAGTGGACCCTGCTCTTCTCATGGCCATCTTCTCTCCAGTGGGACCTCTAACAAGGTTAGAGCTTTCAGTTCCATTTCATAACTTAGAAATAGTCAGGATTTTCCCTCTGTCTAATAAGCAAGATATTGGTACTGGGGAATGAGGACTAGAAGGAAACCCAGAGGATGGATCCTCATCAGCCTGCCACTCTCTCTCCTCCCTAAACGATTAAGAAACGACTGTTATTGAGAAGTAGCATTTGCTTTCTTCCTTTTCTGACACCAGTTCTGAGCTTTAGTCTTCTATAACTCATTCCTGTATTGTGCTTTCCTCCCTCTCCCCACCTCACTTCAAGTTTAATAAGGTTGTACCTTTCATATTATGAAATAAAAAGTCTGTAACTGCTGTACACTGCTGTAAACTTGTTAGAGAAAAATAATCTGCATGTGGCCTCCTCAGTTGTTGTAATTCTATCACAGTCCGGGGTGGGGGAACATGTGAAGAGGAACTTGTGAAACATGACCCACCTCCTCCATCTCCCTTCTTTCCACTGGGCTGTCCTCACATACCTTTCTCATCTTTGCCCTAAGGAGCAGTTTGCCTGAGCTGTACTAGAAACAACCCCTGACCCCCAAAACAAGGGGTTTCAGTCGGGAGGAGGAATTCAAGCCTTTTTTTTTCTTTTACTCAGAAGAACAAAATGCAGATTAGTTTATAGAAGTACATTTTGTGGTTTACATGGGAGTCAAACCTTGTTTTGAGGGTAGCTTTGCATTTTGGAGGCTATATATTTTTATTTGGAAGGTTTTCTTCATTTTTAAGGGGGAAAGTGGAGAGTATGTCTTTTCAGCATTTGCCTTGGCCCGAACTGCCCCTCCTGACATGGCGATGAAGCGGTTCTTAGCTGGAGCCTGGGGCTCCTGAGGTGCCAGGTTATTTTGGTGCAGAGCAGTCGGGCCTAACTCTGCTGCTGGTTCGAGGATCATTAGTGCTTTGGTGGCTGTCTTTCCTCCCTCCTGACATTTTCTTCTGACAGTAGATTTGGGAAGCTCTTGATTTCCAATAATACATTGGTTGCCGAGTTTACATGTGAGCTGCCAAAGGTGTTTAAGTAGTGGATATGGAAAATCTGGAGGGAATGGACCTATTGTTTCTAGGCTCACAACTGCAGCTCAATAGAAAGTAGCATAGGAAAAGTTCTCCCTTTGTTTAAAAACTCCTTTTTAGAGATTTTAGCTGAGTAGTAGGAAGACTTTGGTGCTGGGAACTTCAGGACGTCCTTGTCCCTCCCCATTCATCCTAGTCCTCTTCAGTCTGTTGTAGCAGATGAGTCCTGATGAGACAAGCCTTTCTCCACCCTCCAGGGCCCTGATGGTCGTTGGGCTTCCCCCTCCAAAGGACCTCTTTGTGCCCTGGGAGCCTCCATGCCTTGCGCTTCTGTCTGTTCTATTATTACTGCTGTGTTTTGGTCATTGGACAGATCTCTGTGCCAGGCAGGTTTTGTTGTTGTTTTTTTTTTTTTTAAGGAAAAAAATGTAGACAAAAAATTACTAATGAAGCTCTGTGTGTGTGCGTGTATGTGCGTGCAACATAAAATACAGTAGCAGCCCTTCTAAGGAGCCTGGAGAATCTTGGTTCCTGTCAAACTGCAAATTGATGTATTAATAAAAAGAACACATTGTCTGTGATTCTGGCTGACTTGATTCTTTGTCTCGACAGCTGATGTTCCCCTGGACCACAAACACATTTGTGATCCACCTGACAAAATTCCCAAAGGCTGAAACATCAGTGTCATTCAGCACACATTAAGCAACTCCTAGATGCATGGAGGGACCGTGCTGTGTGCTGGGGATGCACTGACGGCCTAGGGTGGGATGGGAGGAGAGCAGAAACTTTGCTTTGTTAAATCTTCCAAGGTCTCCTGATGTCTCCTGGTGTAGAAGGGATCCTAGGTCCTCAAGGGCTGTGCCAGTGGAGCATTAGCCCTGATACATTGTACCCAGCTGGAAGAGCTTCTGGTCATTTGTTAGCCAGGTATCCCTGGTCGTACATTTAGAGAAATGTGTTTGCTTTGGGTCAATGCATTCTCCTGCTGCAGGGATCATTGACAGGCTGGAAATCCCACATTTCCCAGCACTTAATTTGACTTCCAATCTGGACGGATCATGAAGAGGGTACTCTTAAAAGAGAAAAATGGAAGCCTGTGTTTGGAAGCTGCCATAGGATGGGAATTTGGGAGACCTGGCCAAAGTCACGGTCATCAGTCACTGTATAAAAAGATGGCCAAGGGAGGGAGCAGCTAAAGATGACTCTGAATTTCCCTCTCAGTCCTCACATCATAAGTTCTGCTGAAGAAATTGTAGAGCTGCTCATTTCCTGCCTTCCTCCATCTGTCTGGACTATCCACCCAGCACCAAAAATGTCTGGCAGAACCATGACTCTCGTTTTTAAAGAATTTATTCAACATACCTCTTTTACAAAACTTAGGTGGATATAAAAAAAATTGATGCAAACAACTTTTCACAAATACGCATACAAATGTTTGGATAATGTCACTAAGTAGTAACATGGCATATAAATATATATTCAGAGTAACATTTACATATTAGCCATAACAGCAAGCATACCATTTTAAAAAATGTTCATGAAGACACATCAGCTGTTCAGACTACTGAGGCAGAGTGTTGGATTGGCATGCAGCACACCTCAACCACCAGAGCACCAGGTCTCTGCCCACCTCCCTTACTGCCACAGCTTCTGTAAAATGCAAATGGTACCACTTTGAGCAAGAAACTGGGGGGCCTAATACTATTAGAATGGAAATTTCTCAGAATTTCCAACATCTGTTGGGGAGCACTTGGGGCTCGGTTCCACCCCAGTGTGCCTGGTGCCCCTGGGTGCAAAAGGAGGTTTTTTATTCAGGCTTAGCCTGCTCTCCACCCAGGCATAACTGAGATAGGAGCTGGATTTAGGGGATAGCAAAATCCGATCTTTGCCTTAAACTGAACTCACTGGGTTGGCACCATAGGATTGGCTTAAGTGCTGGCTTTATTCCACTGAAGACTGCATTTGATTCCTGGCTCTTGGGTCACCTTGAGCCAGCCCCTTAACTTCCCTGTAAAAAAGGGGGAGGGAGGACCTTAGTCACCATTGGGGTCTCTTCCCAGCCCTAACACCCTTGGGAATTCCATGAGTATCAAAGGAATGGTACCACCCAATAGGCCATTTAATTTCATTCCTAGAAAGCAAGATATTTTTCAGAAAAAGATCAGACGTTTGGAGTCATTTGTGATTCCCTTTATGAATAGGCCCAGCTAACATTCTTAACTAGTAGTGTGGACAGAATTTGAAATCTGAACATCCCAGATCAGAATTTTCAGAGTTGCAAAAGACCTTCATAACAAAAGTGACCTCCATTTCCCCTTTGCCCTGGCATAAAAACAATCCCATTCAAGAGGGCCACTGATGGGGTACTTTTGGCAAGGCAGGAGCAGCCCCCCTTTAAAGAAGGCAGCAAACAGCAATGGCTACTGGCCATTTCCAGGATACCCCCGAGTCCCTAACACCAGCCCTGTGTCCTTAATCATCCCCATCAAAAGGAGACCCTGGATCCACGAAGAAATGCTCAGGATCATTTAAATGAACTTAAGCCTTTGGCTTTGGGCAGGGCCTCCAACACGTTCTGGACAGAACTGAGTAAGATTTTCTGCTAACGGCTGCTTAGCAATACAGTATTGGCTCAAGAACCTACCGGCTCATCCTTCAGCCTAAAGACAATATCTCTTCCAAAGTCACCTTTCTCTACAATGACAGCCCCTGAGGAAAAACCCTTCAGCTCCCTAAAGCCTTACTTTCTAGAGGTTAGAACTTGGGGGCCCAAAGAAGCACTTGTGGCAGGGTAATCTCAGTCCTTGCTGGCACCAGATACCTTCCCACGTCTGCCCTCCCTCAGCCGTCCAGAACTCTGCCTTCTTCCCCAAGGGCAATGTAAGAAAGTCTCTTGGGGTGCACCTCACAGCTTATCTCTGATACACGAATAATAAATAAAGACATTTGCACATAAGGGTGATGGCCAGCTCCCTCCCCCCCTCCCCCTTCATATAAAAGCATTAAATAGTTTTCCAAATAAAATAAAAAAAGAAGAGCCAAGGGCCTGATCTTGGGGCCACCTTTTCTCCACAGGAGAGAATGAATCGAAACACCCCAAACTTGGACCTGCCCTAAAATATTCTGGCCCCAAATACCTAACCAGTTGTCCTGACCTGCCCAGCCCCAGAAATGAGATTGCCCCTTCCCCCAACCCTAGGGAGATGGAGGGGCAGGGTTGGAAGAATGGAATGTAACAAGGGACAGGATTGCCACCTCCCCCAAGCTTGTACCATCTAGACAGGCCTGGAAGCAGAGGGCAAGTGGCAGGGTCCTTACCTTCCAGCTTCTCAGAAATGACATGTCGATTTGGGCAGAATGAGGTCGATGGGGCCCCAACGAAAGGGAAGGGGGTATTAAAAAAAAAAAGTGCTAAAACTTTGAACCTGACGACCAGGGTCTCTGCCCCACCCTCTGCTTGCTCCCTGCTCTCGGAGGCCACCTGTTTGCCGTCATAATACTGTCATGCTTAGAGCTGAGAAAACCCAACTGGAATGCCAAGGGGAGCAGGGTAGGGAGGACCCGGGACACAAAACCCAGCTGGCATCCGCGGAGCCTGGGACTTCACGGGAGGGGGGCAGGGTAGGAAGATACCTGGTCACTGTCTTCCCAAAACCCCTCCCGTCTCAAACACACCCACTTCAGGAAGGCCAGGCTCCCATAATCAGCCTACCCCAGTGCCGCGAATCGTGCAGTGTTGAGGCTGGGGCTTGTAATACCACCTTCCTTGTAATACCACCTTCTGGAATGGTGCCTTTCTAGGTCATGTGCAATGGAGCAGAGTAATGCGGAGCTCGGCCAACCCCCCCCCCCCCATGTAGAGGGAAAGGGCTGGAGAGCAGAGGCCCTAATACTGAACGGTGGACAACGGACACCCATCTTGAAAGGAGAAATCAGGTCTGGGGTACCCCAGGAACTCCATTCTGGGGACTCCTGGAGTCTGCATTGCTAACCCAACTTCTTTCCCACACTGGACGGTGAGAAGTCAGGGCCAGGCACACTCATGCCTAATCCCAAGGCCCAGAAGTTCACATTCCTAAAACCGCTCAGGTAAAGAGCCAGAAAACAAGGCAGTGAGGGGGTGGGGTCGATGGGGAGGCCAAGCAACCTAGGGCTCTGCCACATGCCGCCCTGGCCTCCTCCTCCCACTCTCTCAACCACCTTGGGCAGCTCCAAAGCAGGGGCCCCTGCTGCTCTGCCTGGGGCCCGCCCCACAGTAGCTCCGGGTCCTGAGGGGTGTGGTGCGGCTGGGGCTTGAAGCAAAGCCTTCCCCAGAGCCTGCTCCTTATTCTCTATGGTCCAAAGAGATAGGACCCATCTCGCATGGAGAAAACGTGAACAGCTCAGAAGCGCGGCCCTGGTCGGTAGAAGGAGGGGCGCAGGAAAGGGGTGGCTGGGGGGGGACAAGGAAGGGAAACCAGGGCGGCCACGGAGGTAAACATCAGAAAACAAAAGGGCCCCTGACGGGGCGGAGAGGCAGCCAAGTGGGGGCCAGGCGGGGCTGCCCCGGGAAAATGGGCCTCTCAGTGGGGTCTGGGGTACCCCTGAGGGTTCAGGTTTCACTGGGGGAGGAAGACCGAGGTGGAAGGGGTAGAAGAGGGCTGGGCAGGGGCTCCCCAGCACTGAGCCCGGCCCGTCCGCGCTATGCGCGGCACACAGCGCCCGGCTGGACTTCTCCATCGGGCCCCCCCGGGGGCGGCGCGGGCTGCCCGAAGCCCTCGTGGCCGTAGCAGCGCAGGGCCGCCTCCTCGTAAGCCTCCAAGATGGTCTTGCGCTCCTCGGCCGTGAAGTCCATGGAGAAGGGGTGCACCTGCAGAATGTGGCGCTTGATGGTGCTGACTTTGAGCGTGGCCAGCGCGCCCCCGCACACCATGCACACCAGGCCGCGCCGCCGGCCGTCATAGTCCATCAGGTACTCGCCCCGCCAGCGCGGCTGGTAGTTGCGCCGCTGCTCCCGGCTGCGCGGAGGAGGTGGGGGAGGGGGCAGGGGCGGAGGGGGTGGAGGGGGTGGCGGGGGCGGAGCAGGCGGGGCACTGCTGGTTCGCAGGTCCGCGGCCTCGGCCTCTTCTTCCTCCCCTTCTTCCCCCTCCTCCTCCTCGGGCCTCCTGGCACTGACATTTTCTTCTGCGGAGGGCGAACCATCAGCTGCGGGGGAAGGCCAGGGACAGGGAATACTTAGAGCCAGGGCGCCCCTTCTTTTCCACGACTCCCCCCCTTCTCCCTCCCCCATCAGTTCCCCTTCCCTGGGTCCCCCCACATCTTCCTCCCCACCTCCTCTCCCCCGGAGCTCCAGCAGGGGAATACTGCCCCAGCCCTCCTCCCTGCTGCTGCAAGCCCTCCCCCTTCGTCCTCTCTTCTCTCCCAAGCAGACGTTCTTTCTTGGGTCCCCTCTTTCCCTTCTCCCGCTCTGGGGTCCCGAGCTCACCCCACTCCCCCTCCTCTTCTTCCTCAGGTTCCTCTTCTCCCCCCTGTCCCTGCTCTTCCTCTTCCTCTTCCCTTTCGCCCCGGGCCCCCTGGGGCTCGGGGAAAGGCAGCCCCAGGGCCAGCAGGTGCGTGGCCTTCCGGCTCCACTCCTGGGCGATGAGAGCTTTGACCGGCCCACTGAGCCCCGTGGAGCCCGGGTGCCGCTGGCGAATGTGCCGCTTGATGGTGCTCATCTTGAGGGTGGCCAGCGCGCCCCCGCACACCATGCACACCAGGCCCCGGCGACCGCCGTCATACTCCATCAGGTACTCCAGCCGCCAGCGCTCCTGGTAGTAGCGCCGATGGTCGCGGCCCCTTGGCAGGCCAGTCGAAGCTCCGGCCGCCGCACTCCCCTCTGCAGCAGCTGCCGCTCTCGGGGCCCCAGGGGCCGAGGGAACCGGCTCCAGGGAGGAGGGGGCTGTGGCTGGAGCCTGGGCTTTTCGGGTCAGGTCTTGTGGGCCGAGGTCATCCTCTGTAAGGGGGCAGGAGAGACAGAGCTCAGCTTTGTGGCCCATTAAGGGGTCCCTTTGAAGCCGCCTCCCAACCCCGTCCCCATCGAGGACCTGACAAAATGGAGAAGGGACCTTGGAGTTGAGGGAGACTACCCTCCCCGCCTTGCAAAGACATAAACTGCGGCCCAGAAAAGTAACTGGTCCAAGGTCACAGTTAGTCATGGATTCTAGATCTGGAAAGAGATCACAGCCAGTACGACCGGGGAGGGGGGTGCTTTTTGAACTGATCCGCATCAAACTCCCTCATTTGACAGAGGCCCAAGCCCGTTTGGGCTACCGACCTCGGACTCAGACCCAGGTGTCCTGCCCCCCAGTTAAGCTCCTCTCACCAACACCCCACTATGGCACACTACCCAAGTGTCCGGCGTCCTAGCCGTCAACCTCGGGCCGATGGCCCAGGCCTGGAGCCACGGAGAGCTCCGAGATGCCCCTGCCTACCAATCCTGCCTGAGGGCTTTCCTCTCTTCCCCCCACCTCCCCCTCAAAGCCCAGGGTGGTCTGGAGGCGCCCTGCTCACGCCCGAGGATGGGGAGCAGTCAGGCCTCGCACCTGGTGGAGGGTGGGGTGACCCTGCAGCCGGGGCGCTCCAAGCCTGCAGCAGGGCACTGCGCTGCGGGCCCGTGAGCCCCAGAGAGCCAGGGTGCGCCTCCAGTACGTGGGCCCGGATGTCATCCAGGTGGAGGCTGGGCAAGGCCCGGCCGCAGGCCATGCACACCAACCGGTTGCCACGGGGGTCGTAGTCCATGAGGAACTCGGCCCGAAACCAGCTTTGCAGGGACTCCTTCAGCCGCCGCTCCAGGCTCCGAGGAGCCCCCAGCACTCCACTTCCCGCGGGCCTTCGGGGAGCTGAAGGACCCCCGCGCCTCCGGCGCCGGCCACCCGCACTGCCGGAGGAGGAGCGGCCTGGAACAAGGGGGTACAAGGAAGTGAGAGGGCTGGGGTCTGGCTTCTGCCCCGCCCCCATCTCCCCACCCCCTCCTCCGAGGGTCCGGGGCTCGGAATTGGAAGGAACCCTAGGGGCCCGCGTGCAACCTCAGGCCTCGCAGATTAGGAAAGGGCCCAGGCCGGGCAAGGGACTAGCTCCGAGCTGGGATCATAACCCAGGTCCTCCGAGTCCCAGTGCGGAGGCTCCCCCTCGACCCGCGCTGCCTCCGGCCATCCTCTGGCCTTTCACCACCACTAACCTCCAGCTCCCTCTCCCCCTTCCCATGATTCTCAGCCTTTCCCACCTGTCTGCGCCGCCGCTTCCATCCCCCACCCTGGCTCCCTTGGCTTCACCCTCCCTCATTCCACACACCTCCACCCCCACCCCCATGCACAAACTTCCTAGACCCTCAGGATCCATTGCCCCTCTCCCAAGTCTGCCAGTTCAGTCGACTCCTTCAGCTTCCTCAATGATCTCTCCAGAGCAAAGGGCACAGCCAGGCTCGGGAGTCAGGGGTCTGGGTTCAGATCCCAGCTCTACTGTATACTGTGCGACTTTAGTCACGTCCTTTCCTCTCTGGGCCTTGGCTTCCCCCTTCGTAAAATAGGAAGGCTTGGACATGGGGTCTGCCTCTTTCACCTTCCCCTCAAGTCCCTAAGGTCCCCCTGACAGGTGTCTTCCTCAAAATGTCAGCTGGGAAGGACCCACCCCTCCTTTAACAGAAGAGAAAACTGAGGTGGGAACCCTGGTTCTGGGCTCCTTTCCCGTCCCCAAGCTGCCTCTCCCTTCATGCTCTTTGCCCCCTCCCACCTTTACCTGTGCTCTTGGGTAGGCAAACTGGCAGGGCTGCAGGGGCTTCCTCCTCTTCCTCCTCCTCTTCCTCTTCCTCCTCCTCCTCCTCCTCTTCCTCCTCCCCAGCCCCTTGGGCCCCCAGCCCGTCGGCCTCCCCACAGGCCCCCAGCCCCAGGTGGGCATCCCAGCTGCTGCTGATGACCTCCTTCTCGCGGGGGCTCCAGTGTAGGGAATAGGGGTGTTTCTGCCGGATGTGCCTCTTGATGGTGCTCAGCTTGAGGGTGGCCAGAGAGCTGCCGCACACCATGCACACCATCCCGTGCCTGGCTGGGTTGAAGTCCATCAGGTACTCCAGCCGCCAGTGGTCGTGGTAGTATCGACGATGGTCTCGGCCGGGGATTCGGCTCTTGCCAGGGCGGGAGGCCCGGGCTTCGCAGTGGTCCGAGTACTTCCGGCCAGAAGGGGGAGCCCTGCTCCGGGGGGAAGGGAGGGACCCCAAGGCACCACCCTCTGGCTTCGGCTCTTGCCCTAGGGGGGAGGGAGGCACAGCAGATGTGGGTTTCACCCATAGTTTAAAGAGAACCCGAGTCCTACTCCCTGGTCCTAAAAAGAGAATGAAACGGTGAAGTGCGGGTGGGGAGGAGGCGGAAGCAAAAATGAATGGGATCGGTGACCTGGGAGCCAGGGAGGACCTCAGAGATGTATCATCTAGGCTTGCTTTGGCCAGGAGGGATCTGGGGATTACCTACAACTTATCTGCCTGGCTCTGATTTGGAGAAGGAAATGGCAAACTGCTCCATCGTCTTTGCCAAGAAAACCCCATGGACAGCGTTAAAAGGCTCGACATGGGAAGAGGACCCTCTCCTCCAGGGTTCACCAACAGTTGGACCCTACTGAATGACTGACTGGTTCTACATCCTGTAGCTGTTTGCCTGTTGTCTCTCCCCATCCGACTGTGAGCTCTTTACCTTTCTTTGTAGCCCTCGAGCTTGGCACAGTGCCTGAAACTTAAATGCTTAATAAATGTTTATTGATTGAAACTTTCTGAACCACAGTGACTTGCCCAAGGTCACACAGAAGTAATCAGTGGCAGAACCAGGATTTGAACCTAATGCTTCTGACTCCAATCCTGAATTATTTTCTTTTGCAGACTTAGGGGGTTCCAGTGTGGTCTCAGGGGAGATGACTAGGGGGTGATAAGGTTGCTTGGCCATTTAAACAAAAGCAAGAAAGAAGGCGCTGTTTCTTTAAGAGGGAGTGGAAACCAAAGGATATTAGGACAGAGCATATAATTAGTCTTCCTTAAAGAAGAGTAGTCAGAAGGAGGAATCTGTCCCTTTAAGAGGGAAGGACACTCACAGAGTAAGCCAGAAGGGGCCACCAAGGGATAGGAAAGGGGGGCTGGACAAAGGGGAACACCTGTCTCCAGTAGTTACTACAGGCAGGAGGACTGGCTTACTGCTTGGGGAAAGATTGGCCCCTCCTCCCCAAGTGGAGGCATTCCTGGGGCCTAGAGCTGGGAGGAACCTTAGTGCATGAAATGTGAGAGGGAGGGGCCTTAGCTTTAGAACATGGGAAGTCAGAGCTAGGAAGGGCCTTAGAACATGGAATATGAGGAGGAGCGGCATTAGAACATGGAATATGGGGGGGGGGACCTTAGAGCTGAGAGGGCCTTAAAACATGAAATGTGAAGAGGGAGGGGCCTTAGAACATGGGAAGTCAGAACTGGGAGGGGCCTTAGAACATGGGTTGTGAGAGCTGGGAGGGCCTTAGAACACGAGATGTTAGAGCTACGAGGGGCCTTAGAACATGGAATATGAGGGGGAGGGGTCTTAGAACAAGGGACAGGAAAGCTGGGAGAGCCTCAGAACATGAAATATGAAGGGAAGTCAGAACTGGGAGGGCTTTAGAACATGGGAAGTCAGAACTAGAAGGGGCCTTAGAACATGGGTTGTGAAAGCTAGGAGAGGCCTTAGAACATGGAATATGAGGGGGAGGGGCCTTAGAGCTGAGAGGGCCTTAAAACATGAAATGTGAAGAGGGAGGGGCCTTAGAACATGGGAAGTCAGAACTAGAAGGGGCCTTAGAACATGGGTTGTGAGAGTCGGGAGAGGTCTTAGAACATGAGCTTGAGGAGAAGGGCCTTAGAACATGGGATGGGAGAGCTGAGAGGGCCTCAGAACATTAAATAGGAAGAGGGAGGGGCCTTAGAACATGGGTTGTGAGAACTAGGAGGGCCCTTAGAACATGGGACGTCAGAGCTAGAAGGCACCTCAGAACAGAGAATGGCAGGGCTGGAAGGGGCCTAAAGTTACCAAATCCAAATTTTCATTTTACAAATGAAGAAACTGAAGCCCAGAGAGGTCAAGCCTTCTGCCCAAGATCATGCAGGTGGCAAAGTTCAAGGCTGGGCCTCTAACCTCACAGCTTCCTCTCCTCTGGGTTCAGGCCTTTCCTTTCAATCCACCCCCAAGCCCCTGGGACTAGGGACACTCTAGGAAGGTACAAGAACTTCTCTGGGCACCCTCCCCGCCCCCGCCCCTGTGGTGATGGGGCCAGGGGACAGGAAGGCAGAAGAAGGGAGGCCAGGCTCTGGCTGTGGGGAGCTGCCCAGCCCTTCAGGTCCCAAGCAGGCTGGGTGTTCAAGTCTGTCTCTTGAGTTAAGCCAGTGGCCTGGTAAGAGAACAGAGGGTACCTTTGGAGTGGCCTCGTCCCAGGCCAACTCAAACAGTGCTCCCAACGCCCTGGCAGAGCCTGCCAGCACCCCCTCCATTCCCTCCCCCCCCCCCCGCAACTATTTCCTGCTCTCAGCTCTAAAGTGGGGGCCTAGGGATCTGAGTCTGGGAGGGCTGGTGGAAGATGGAACAGAACACTAGGAAAGAAAAACCAGGGGCCAAGTTCGAACTATAAAATGCCCCTCCCCATCAACCACTGCCCAATGCAAATGAGCTGGGGAAACTGGAGCCAATTCACCACTGGTCCCAGGCCCAGCTTCCAGACCTGGGTGGGGCACTCAGGAACATCCGAGCGGGTCCCTGGAGGAGAGGGAGGAGGAAGTCAGCTGGGGAGGGAGCTTTTTACCTAGCTTAAGAAACGCTGGCAGGGCAAACTGTGGAGAACAGAGGCTCCCTCCCTCCCTCTCTTTAGAGGGTACAAATCTATTTGAATTCCAAGCAGTGGGTTATAAGAAAGTCGCAGCCAGTAGCCTGGGGGCTGGTGGGTTGTGCCTTGTGGGAAGGGAATTCTGATTTTTGCCTTAAGCCAAAGGAGAGGCAGCTCTGGGTGGCCTGCACTGGATTCAGAGTTAGAGCTCACAGATCTGGTTTGTGTCCTGGTGTGTCTCCTTCCCTTCCTCTCCCCTCCGCCCCCCCCTTCCCTGAGGCCAGGAATTGCCTCCCTTTTCTCTGGAAAGCCCCCTCAGCCAGCACACAGTAGGAGCTTAATAATTGCCTGTGGATGGACTGACGTCACTGCCTCTCTGGGCAGACTAGATGAGGAAGGAGTCAAGACACCCGGGTTCTGCTCCTGGCGCTGACAGCTCGGTATCAGCTGGGCCAGGTCCATCAGTCACTGGCCTCTTCCCTCCTCCTTAAAGTAGGGATAATAACACTGGCACTCTGTGCCTTCTCCAGGTGGCCGCGAAGAGATTCTGGGAACCTTCCGGCGCAGTCTCTAAAGGGGAATCCCTCCTGGCTAGCGAGGTCTATACTTGTTCTCAGGAAAGGACAAAAGAGAAGGGGCCACTAGACATTCTCGGGGTGGAGCTGGCCCTTTAAGTCAGCCGGGCAATTTACCACTTCTTAAAGGCGCCGCCGGCATCCCCGGCCCGGCCTGTGGGCACTACTCTGATGGGGGGGGGGGGGGGCTGCCTCTGCAACTCGGTGGCCCCCCCCACACACACACCCCCTGCGCTGGCAGGCTGCGGAGGCTTCGCTCCACCCCTTCCCTGGCCCCCCTAGCTCTAGGACACCAGTCCTGGGTCTTTTGGTACAACTGGTCAGGAGCTGGGAGCCGGCTCCAGGTCATCCAGTCTAACCCCCTCGGGCCACAGAGGTGAGGAAAAGGGGAGGAAAATGCCTTGCCCAAGGTCTGACAGTCTGGGGAGCTGGGGTTCAAACCCATGTCTTCTGTGTCCCAATGCAAAGAAAACAATGGTAGGGCTGGATTGCGAGTCGGAGGCCCTAGGTTCAAATCCCGGCTCTCGAGAGCTTCTGGACCCCGGACAAGTCCCTTCTTCTTCTCTCAGGGCCTGTTTCTTCTTCTGTAAAATGAGGGACTGAAATACATGACCTCCAAGGTCCCTTCCTGCTCCCAAAGACTCGGATCTTACTTTAAACAAAGGAGGATGTATTGTTCCTTTAAGAGGGGAAGGGCTTTGTCTCTTTAAATAACCAGGGTGGGGATGGGCTGTTCCTTTAATAGGTAGGGTCCTAGGAGAGCCGAATCCTCTGGGGCCCCCAAAAGTCACTCGATCCTGTAATAACCACTTCGTTTGGGGGCTCTCAGACTGCGACGAGAGGCATCTGACCTCCCCACTCTTCTGCCCGTATGTTAGTCGGACTTTGTGTAAGAGAGCAGATTTTTCTCAGGCTCTTAAGAATTGTCTCTGTGCCTGGAATGAGTCAGACCTAGAAATAAAGGGGGGTGGGGGGGGGAACTCTGATCTTTAGAGTCCTCGGGGCTGTCACTGGAAGAAAGGAAGGGCATGGTCATCCAGCCCAACCCCCTCATTTGACAGGTGAGGACACTGAGGCAGAGAGAGAGGTCTCAGCTTGGCCAGGGTCATACGGGTGGCACATCTGAACTCAGAGTCTGGGACTTCCACGTTTATCCATCTCCCCTAAGCTAGGAATTCTTAGCATTGTGGGATTGGAGAGGTGGGTGGAATGTTGGAGACCCGGTTCAGCGTTCCCATTTTACAGACTGGAAAACGGCCCCAGGGAGGGGAAAAGACTGGGTCTCTATTAATTGGTGGGGCTGGGATTCCAGCCCGTGGCACCAAGAATCACCACAGCGAGCAGGGAGGAGCATATACAGAAGCATGAGAGACCTGGGAAACTAGCCTGGTCAATCCACCTCATTTCACCAAGGAAAGCGAGCCTCGGGGAGGGAAGGGGGTTTGCCCAAGGCCCATGAGAGGGAAACGCCATCCCAGGGATGCAAAACCCTTTCCCTGGCCCAGGGAGCAGCTGCGCTTGAAGAAGCTGTGCTGTTGGGAGAAAAGATGGAGCATTTGGAAAAGACAAGAGCGTAAGAGCACTGGACTGGGATTCAGGGGACTTGGCTGCCACAGGTGGGGCCCTGCCCAAAGTAGCTCTGGGGACAGAGCACCAGGGCCAAAGCCAGGAAGCCCTGAGTACAAATCCAGCCTCAGACACTCCCTAGCTCGTGGGTGACCCTGGGCAAGTCAACTGCACCTATGCCTTAGCGTCCTCGACTGGAAAACGGGGATCATGATAGCACCTACCTCGTAGACTGAGGGTCAAATGAGACAATATACTGCTTAGCACAGTGCCAGGCATGTAATAAATGCTTATTCCCTTCCCATTGGGCCTCAGTTTCCTCATCTGTAAAGAGGGGAGATCGGACTGAATAGTCTCTAAATTCCTCCCCTCTCTGGGCCTGTGCAGAAAAGGGGGGGAGGTTGGCAGAGAGGTCCTTCAAAGGGCATTTACCCACCCCCCAAATCCTGATCCTGGGGGACCCCGGGCAAGTGTCTTCCCCTCTGCCAAATGAGGGGATCGGATTAGGATCTTTAAGGAGCCCCTTCTCCCTCTGCAGGCGGAGCCTCTCGGGCGACCTGTCCCTTTAAGGAAGGGTCCGTCTCCCGCAAAAAGGAGGGCCTGCCCCTTTAAGAACAGCTGAGCGCGGCTCCGGAGCCCGGAGCTGGAGGAGGAGAGAGATGGGGTCTGGGGGCGCCCAGGGAGGCGGGGGACCGTCAGATCAGGGGGGTAGCTGGGGTTGGGCTCCGCGGGAGCGGGGCGAGTGGGCGCGCCTGGGGCCTGCGGCCTGGGGGGCCGGGCCCGCGTGGGGGGCCCTGGGCCGGGCCCCGCTCCCCGCCCCCCGCCCCGGCTGCAGCTGTTGTCCGAGCCCGCCAGGGGGCGCCCCGCCAGCCCCCTCCCCCGCTTTGTTCGGCGGCCGCGAGGGCCCGGGGGCCGCGGACCCCCCCGCCCCGCCCCCACCCCGCTCCCCGCCGGGCTGTCCGCTCACCTCCGGCCTCCTGGTCCTCCAGGCCCTGGGTCCGCGGGGGTCGCCGACCGCGGGGGGCTCCGGGCCCGCCGCCGCCGCCGCCGCTCCTGCTCCGCGGGTCCCCGCCGGGCTCCATGGGCTGCGGTGCGCGCCGCGGGCGGCCCTCCGGGCGCGGGCTGCTCGCCGGGCCCGGCGCCGGGGACACCTCCTCCGCTCGGGCGGCGGCGGCGGCGGGGGCGGCGGAGGCCGGGGGGCTCGCTTGCTGCTCTGCGGCCGGCGCGGGCTGGAGCCGGGGTGGGGATTCCTGCCTGGGGCCCCTGGGGCTCCTTGGAGGGCTCCTGGGTAAATTTAAAGGGGCCGCGCGCTATTTCCTCCTGCAGGCTGGTGGGGGGCTCGGCCCGGCCGCGGGTCCTTAGGCGGAGCTGGCCTGCGGCCCCCAGCGCCTTCGCTGCCGGGCTCCCGCCGCCGGGCCGGGGGCCTCACTCTCCGCCCCCTTGGCTCACCTCCCACGTGCCGAGGGGTCGCGGCGCCGGAGGCGGGGGCCGGTCGGCGGGGGCCGAGGGACTCGGGCGCGGAGCCGGCCCCCGCCCCCTCGGGGCATCCCCGCGGCGAGCCCCGGAGCGCTCAGGGAATCGCGGCCGGGGAGGGGGCGCAGGGTTTCAGTCCCCGTGAGCGCGGGGCTTTGTGCCAGGTGCCCTGGGGTGTCGGGCTCGAGGGGACGGCGGCGGGGCACGGGACCGACAAACGGACGGACGGACGGATGGATGGCAGCCGCCCCAAGGAGAGGGTGGAGCCCACGGGGGGCGGAGGGCCACGGGGGCCGAGCCGCGCCCCCTCCCCAAGGGGAGAGGCTCTGGAGGGAAGGGCGGGCGGGCGGACTCCGCCTCCAGAGGGCCTACCGGGGCTGGGCAGGGACGGAGCCGAGAAAGGCCCAGCCTCCTCACCCCCGCCTCCCCCGGAGCCCCGGGACCGGACCAGGGAGGGCCAGCGGTCCCCAAGGCGGACCCTGGCAGGGGGAGGAGAGCGCGTGACTCAGACCGACCCCAGGGAGAATTCTAGAGAGACAAACAGCGCTCTCCAGCGCTCTCCATCCCTCTGCCTGGGCCCCCCGATTTTGGGGCGCTTGGAGATCCCAAGGAGGGCAGGGAAGTCCCGATTTAGAAAGGAGACTGGCGGGGCCGGCCTCCGCTCTCTCCCCAGCTACCCTCCGGCGGCCAAGGCCGGGGAGGCCTCCACGTCCCCGCGCTTAGAGCTGCCGAGGCGGGGGGAGAGGGGGGCAGCCCAGCACGGCTTCGTATTTCTCTCCCATCCTCATTCCTTTCCCCTCGATCACAAGAGCGCCCAGGGCTTCCCTGTCTTCCAAACCTTTCCCTGGACCCTGCCATCCACTCCAGCTACCCTAAATCCTTCTAGCTAGCCCGCCTCTCATCCACAGCTAAGATGCTACCCAGCAAAACGCATCTACTCTGGGCTCCCGGAACGTCTTCCCACCCACTCTCATCTCGAGAAATACCTTCGGACCCCACCCTTTCTCCATTTCTCCGAAGGGCGCTCTCCAAGGTGCACACGGATCTGTTAACTGCCAGATCGCACGGCCTGTTCCTCATTCTCCTTGACCTCTCTGCGGCCTTTGACACTCGACCTTCCCCTCCTGGATGACACTCTCTCCAGGCTCCTGTACCTGTCTGCCCCTTCTCATTCACCTTTGCTTGATCATCGGCCATCTCCGCCTCCTCCTCAGCTTGGGTTTCCAGCCCCCCAACCCCGAGCACCCTTCTCATTTTCCCTTACACTCTCTCCCCTCCGATCTCATCGGCTCCTTTTCTGCAGATGGCTACCACACCTATGTACCCGGCTCTTATGTCTGTCCTGCCTCTCCAGCTGCCTGCTGGACAGCTCCACCAGGATATCCCAACGAGCATCTCCAGCTACGTCGAAAATAGAGCTTATTGTCCACTCATCCTTGGCGATTCACCCTTCCTCCAAAGTTCCCTATTTCTGCTGAAAGCACTACCATCCTCCCAGTCACCCAGGTGAAACCCTGGGCGTGCATTCCACTCTCCCCTGCCCCTCCCTGATGTCCCAGTTGCTAAAGCCTTCAGATTCAAGGCGCCTTGAATGCGATCCCTTCTCTCCACTCCTATAGCCGCCACCCCACCCCAAGCTTCCCTGCCTCTCAGACGGGCTATTCACTATCATCTGAGTTAATTTCTTTCATTCCGTCCTCTCTCCTCTCCCATCCATCCTTCCTACAACTGCCAAGATACAGATCTGACACGTTTTCTATAAAATGAGGGGTTTGGACTGGATGGCCCCTGTGGTACCTTCCACCAATAAGGGCGATGATTCTGTAATCCAGCACCACCTTCTCCAGAGCCTTCAATGGCTCTGTGTGCCTTCCAGAGGAGAAGGGAAATGCCTCAACCTGGCATGTATGGCTGCTCACAATCTGGCTTCCCCCCCCACACACACACACATTTCCAGACTTATTTTGCTCCCTCTCTTGACTCTATATTCCAGCTGTTCATCACATCCCACTCCATTCTTCCTGCCTTTGCAATGCATGGCCCCTGCCAGAGATGCCCTCCCACCTCATCTCTGCCTCTCAGAATCCTCAGCCTCCTGTAAGACTTGCCTCATGTGACACCTCCTCCAGGAAGCCCTCTGTTCCTTCCATTTGCTCCTGCTCTCCCTTTCCTCAAATTACCTTCTGTTCAGCTTATCTATCCGAAGGAATGTGATCTCCTTGTGAGCAGTGATTCTTTCTGCCTATCTTTATATCCCTAGTGCCTGGCACAGTGCCTTGCACATAGCACTTCATAAATGTAAGTTCACTAGAAGAAGCATGATTTGTAGTCCTGACCCCAGACCTCACAACCATTGTGGGAGACAGAAAGAATGATGGGGGGGGGGGGGGAGAGAAAGAAAAAAAATGAGAGAGCTGCTTTCTTAATGGGAGGGCAGGCCTGCCTGCTTTGGCCTTAGAAGATGCACACGGACTACTTCCTGGACAGCCAGGTTACTAGGGGATACACAGCATCCATTCTCAGGGATATTTGTGTCTGGCAGGGAAGTGTGGTCATGTTACTCTTGTGTTCAAGGCTTTGTACTGGCTTCCTATGGCCCATGAAGTAATGGTCACGTTCCTCTGATCCCAGCTAGTGGCCTGAGAGTCAGACACTAGCCGGGTGACCCTGGACAAGTCCCTTAACTGCTCTCAGGCTCAGTTTCCCCATATCAAAAGGACATAGTTACATGAGCTCTAGGCCTGTCTGGCTTATTAAGCCTGTTCTAGGCTGCTGTATGGATGAGTGGAGAGGTCATCTGTGATGAAGCAGGGGCAGGAACCCAGATCTGGACTACTCAGTATGAAACCTGACCTAGTGCACCAAACAGCCTTCTAGGAGAAAGACAATGTCGTCACCAACAAAAAGCTTCCATGAGGCACAAGAGCAGCTAGAAATTGGTTCAGCCATTCTGGAAAATAACCAGGAATTATGCAAGAAGCATCACTAACCGTCCATTGTGTGAAAAGGCGACCAGCGTGCCCATATCCTGTGACCCAGAGATCCCACTGCTGGGCAAATACTTCCAAGAAATCAAAGACAGAGAGAGCTCATCGGCATTGGCCACTCTTCAGAGCAGCATTTTTTATTTATTTGCTTATTTTGGGTAACACGGGACAAAGGAGATGCCCGGTGATTGGGGTGGCTGAACAAAGTGTGACATGTGAACACGATGGAATCTTACTGTGCTATCAGAGAAGGACAAATATGAAGGAACAACTGAGGCTGAGGGAAGTTAAGGGAAAATGGGAGGACTCATACAAATTGATGTGATGTGACATGAGCAGAACTGAGAAAACAGTAACCCAGTGACTGCAGCAATGAAAATGAACATCACGCTGAATGACGCCTGAGCTAGAATTCATTCTAATGACCAGTCTCTTCTGGAGAGCAGAGGATGAAACAGAGCTTCCTGTTCCCAGTAGGCCAGTGGTGGCCTATGAGTTCAGAATACTACTTATACCATCAGGTATGATTGATGCATTAGTTGACTTGGCTTGCTTGTTTTCCTTTGTTACAAGAGAAGCTTCAATGGGGTAGAGGAGAAGGAGGCATATTAGAAAAATAGCAACAGGGTTAGAAGGCACCAATACAACGTTTCAAAAAGAAGAGAAAAAATAGCAATTCTCTTCACACCACTGGACTGGAGTTTAAACTTCCTGAGTTTAAATCTGGCCTCAGACATTTACAAGCTGTGTCATCCATGGCAAGTCACTTCACCCTGTTTGCCTCAGTTTCCTCATCTGTAAAATGAGCTGGAGAAGGAAATGGCAAACCACTCCAGTATCTTTGCTAAGAAAACCCCAAATGGGGTCATGAAGAGTCAGATATGACTGAACAACAAAGACCTTAGCCAAAGGTGGGGAACCTGCAGCCTCAGGGTCACATGTGGCCCTCTAAGTCCTCAAGTGCAGCCCTTTGACTGAATCCAAACTCCACAGAACAAATGTGTTCTAGATTCATTTAAAAGGCCACACTTGAGAACCTAAGGGGTTACATGTGGTCTCAAGGCCACAGGTTTCCCACCCCTGCCTTAGGCAAGTTATTCCTTCTCTCTGGGCTTTAGTTTCTTTATTTATAAAATTAGGGAGTTGGACTAGACCTGAAGTTCTCAGCCAATTTTGTGTCATAGACCCCTTTGTCAGGCTGGTGAAGCCAATGGACCCTTCTCAGAATGCATAAAACAAAATCCATAGGACCACAGAGGAACCCAATTATGGTGAAATACGATATCGATATTTTTTGAAGTCCACAGACCCCCCCCCCCAGTTAAGAACTCCTGGCCTCTCTTAAGATCTCCATCTGTAGAACCTCTGGCCCATTACCAACCATGAACCCCAACTTGACTGTTGAGGATCCTGGCAAATCGCATCACAGGGAATAGCTATGGGCCAACGGCAACCAACATGGAGCCCTGCATGCTTTCAGCTCCACTGGGACACAAGGAGCTACTCTTTGGGGTCCTCAGCACTGGTGCCAACCCTCAGAACTCTGTTTGACCAGATACCTTATGATGATATGACTCATATATATCTAGCTTTTTGGTCCCATCTTTCATGGACCGAGGGTGCCCATTCTTTCCTGATCATTATGGGAAATGTTTCACTCTTATTCACCCACTTACCTCAGGCACCTTGGGTCATTCTGAACAATTCTGCCTTCTCTTAGATCCCCAAATTCCAAGCCATTGTCCAGTCCTACCAATTCTTCCTCTACCTTGTATCTTTTATAGCAATCCATTCCTTTCTCTTTCTACACCCAAGCCTTCTCCCAGATCTAAGCCTCTCCAGCCATTCATGGGACTAGCTCTTTCTGGATCATATATTAATCCCCCTTCTATAGCTGCTTCTCAGATAGTTCTTTCTCATAATGCTTCTGGTCTGGTGTGGCCCAACTATTCAGATCAGAGCCTGTGAACTATCAATGACAGCAAGTGAAAGGTCTGGGAACAGGATTTCTCAGGTTGGTGTTGGATTTAGGTGGCTTATACTATGTTATTTCCACTCAACTCAACTCCCAATCAGGATTTTATTTTAAAAAGGTATCTGAACAAGGCTAAAGGTTCTAAGTGAAACATTCAGACACTTGCAGAATGAAGCTTGCCTACTAAAAGAACAAAGATAAGATGGTCCCACTGCTTATGAATGTCAAAAAAAAAAACTTTCAGAAATGCCAGATGTACATGACTGAATTGCCTGTTTCTGAGTATACCTATTAATCTTGGCCCCAGAGAAGAGATGAGGTCATGCACTTCCCACCTTTTTTTCTTGAGACTTGGGGAGACAAGGGGTGCAGAATACTGCATTTCCTGTACAATGTGATGACTAGGGCTGTTTTTGTTTCACTGATTTTCTTTGTTGTAAGTAAAGGCTCACTGAGTTTTTGGCAGGCCCAATACACTGGAGAATAACTGTGATTTTAAAAAAAGAAATTAATGTACTAACTTAAATTTTAAAAAAAGAAATGAAAAATTCATTGATTTATCGTAAAGATCCAAAGGCATTTCTAAGACCCATCAACAATTCCTTCATGCAGGAGCCAACATTCAGATTTCAAGGAAAAATAAACCTTTATTTCAAAAATAAGCATTGACATTTGAAAATGAAACAGACAAGCTGTTTCCCAGTGCAGAAAGAACTGTCCTAAACTGGTGGGAGGCCTCTGTGAATTTCTCCTAGGTACTAAAAACAGACGTGGTCTGCTTCCGATTTCCACAATGTTAGTGACCAGAGAGAGGGACCTAAGCTCTACTGGAAGGCATTCATCCCTGGACCTTTAGGCTTCCTCTCCCTTCCTGCCTTCTTCCCTCTCTCCTTCCTCTCTCTCTCTCTCTCTCTCTCTCTCTCTCTCTCTCTCTCTCTCTCTCTCTCTCTGTGTCTCTCCTTCTCTTCTTCTTCTTCTCTCTCTCTCCCCTTCTTCTCTCTCTCTCTCTCTCTCCATCTCTCTCTCTCTCTCTCTCTCTCTCTCTCTCTCTCTCTCTCTCTCTCTCTCTCTCTTCCTCCTCCCCCTCTCTCTGTCTCCTGTTTCCTGTCCCTGACTGTAGAGCCTCTCCACCCTCCTTCTCCCCTCCTCTCTCTTTGTCTCTGAGCCTCTCCATCCCTCCCTCTGTCCCCTCTCTGCTTTATTCTCTCTTCCTTTGTGTTTCCTTCTCCCATCTCTCTCAGCCCTTCCTCCTTTCTCTCTCCTTAATTGTCCATATTTGCAAAATGAAATTCGCTTTTTAGAAATGTTTTGTATTTACTTAACAAAGTGTTATAAACCCATGTTTAATTTTGAAAAACAGGCAAGTGAAAGGTTTTCTATTTCCCTCACCTAAAAAAAAAAAAAACGCCCTTCTCTGCCATACTCGCTAAGTGTAGTTTCTTATCTGTGTGTGTGGCCAGGAGTTGGTTTAATCCAGTACCACTCATCTCATAGTCCTAGGCTGGAATCCCAAGGAGACCAGGTCCCTCTGGCAATCAGAAATGTGCTTCTCTGGGCCAGAGGCTATAGACCATGAGGGAGACCAGTCAGAGGCCAGTTGGAAGCTTTGAGATTGATGAGGAAGACAGGGCTATACAGAAAGACTTGAGCTGTTCTATCTTAAAGGCAAACAGCAATCATGGAAAAATGTTTTCTCTGTCCATATTCTTGGGGGGGAGGGGTGTGTGTGTGTGTGAAAAGTTATTGTTTTTATTTTATTTAAAAGTTTTAAAAATAGATTTTATTGGTGTCTTTTGTATTTTCTATCCCCATAAGTATCTGAAATTATCACCATCATTTCTCCCAGTATCCCTCCCACCTCAGAGATCCACATAACAAATAATATTTTTTAAAGGTGGAAAAAAGGAAGAAAAACATCAGCATAATTGGTCAATGCATTGGGAAAAAAGTGCAAATACATATGTTCAATATACAGCCCTTGTGGACCTCCCATCTCTGCACAGGGATCATCCATGTTCTTGGACCCTAAGAGATATCACTGTTGTGTTTATCCAAGCTCTACAGAGGCCAAAGACAAAAAGGAAGGCCCCAAATGTACCAAAATATTTGTAGCAGCACTTTTGTGGTAGCAAGAAACTAGTGATAAATTTAGGGGCCTGGCATGGCTGAAAAAACCTAGGTAGGTGATGGCTATAATGAAATATTATTGTGCTGAAGAATGGGAGGAACATTTGAAGACTTATCTGAACAGATCCAGAATGAAGTAAGCAGGAGTAGGAGAACAATATGCCCACGATCCCATTAACGTATGGGTAAAGATCTCTAAAACCAAGTCAAACACCATGATTTCGCTGACTGATCTTAGCGTTAGAAGAGGTTGGCAAAGGCACTTTCCTCATTTCCTTGGAGAGGTTGGGTAGAGGGATTAGAACAGTCGACTGGGTATCAAGAAGAACTGGGTTCGAATTCCACTTCAGATGATTACTCACTATGTGATTCTGGGAAAGTCTCTTAACCCCCCACTGATTTCATTTCCTTATTTGTAAAATTGGAGGCAGAGGCTCTAAGCCAGCTTCCAGCTCTAAATCTGTGAGCCTCCATTCTGGATAAGGAATGTTGCCTGGGCTATCAAGTCAGCCACCATGGCTATTTAGATGGTTTTGGCTAGTATTGTTTCTGGGTAATTTTCAGTCATATCTAACCCTCTATAACCCCATTTGGGGTTTTCTTGGCAAAGATACTGGAGGGGTTTGCCATTCCCTTCCCCAGCTCATTTTACAGATGAGGAAACTGAGGCAAACAGGGTGAAATTGCTTGCCCAGAGTCACACAGCTAGGAAGTATCTGAGGCTGGATTTGAACTCAGGTCTTCCTGACTCTAGGCACCGAGCTCTATCCACGTTTGACACCTAGCTGCCCAAGAGAAGGCTCACAGGATGGGGAGGAAGGGGAAGAGGGAGGGAGGAAGGGGATGGGAAGGAGTCTGTATCTGGAAGTGGCTCTGATATATTCAAGGTTTACGAAGCAATTTTTCCTCACGACAGCCATGTGTGGTGAACAGCAGAATGATCCTCATGCCCATGCTTTTTCATGTTTTGGCTTTTAAAAAGAGATGTTTACCTCAAAGCTATAGTGAGAACAAACGTGCCAACATTTATACACATGCACGTACGCCTCAGTGGCCTTAGTGAAGAATGACCTTTGCCCCTCTAGGCCATCGATCCTTCATTCTCATGCTCCTGGACTCCTGTATCTCTATCTTTGAAACTGCCAAGGTCGGAGGCTCTATTCACTGCATCTAGAATGGAAACAAAAAGATGCCCTGCTTGGTGGGCAGAGGGCACCCCTACCCCTTACTAGTCAATACTATACCCTCAGGGCACAGCTAGAGACAGTGAAGTGAAGCTAGCAACCAAGGAGCCCCTGCCATCTGGCAGAGGAAGACCCCAAGGACACAGGATTGAAAACCAGGAGGATTCCAAGCAGGCACCTAGTGCAGCTCCTCATGCTCCAGGGAAGAAACTGGGACCAGAGGTGGAAAAGGACCTTCCCAGGGTCACGCAGGGAATTCACATGTTGCTATGATCTCCCAACGCGAAACTGCTTTGGAGACATACTGAAAGGGAAATGGGAGGAAGAATTTCCTAACCTCTAGAGTAAAATCTGGTTAGAAATGAGAGCCCATAGCTAATGGTGATAACATCTAACATATATGATAGCTTTATGGTTTTTTCTGGCTCAAATCTGACCTCAGACACTTCCTAGCTATGTGACCCTGGGCAAGTCACTTCATCTGGTTTGCCTCAGTTTCCTCATTTGTCAAATGATCCAGAGAAGGAAATGGCAAACCACTCCAGTATCTCTGCTGAGAAAACCCCAAATGGGGTCACAGAGTCAGACACAATGGAAATGACTGAACCATTACAACATTATAGTTTCACAAAGCACTTTCAAATATCTCATTTGATACTCACAACAGCTCTGGGAGGCAGGTGCTCTTCTTGGAAATTAAGGCAGACAGAGGTGAAGTGGATTGCTCAGTCACACAACCAGTAAGTGTCTGAGGGCAGATTTGAACTCAAAACTTACCAACTCCAGGTCCAGAGCTTTATCCACTGTGCTGCCTCGCCCCACATAGACGAATTAGAGATCGCAGGACTAGGGATGAAAAGGACTTTAGATTCTATCTAGCCTGATTGCCTCATTTTACAGATGGGGAAACTAAGGCCCAGAGATGCTCAGTGACTTGCCCCAAATCACATAGGTCATGTCAGTAGTGGCACCAGAACCAAGCTCTTTTTATTAAAGCACGTTCTTTTCATTGCTTGAGGGAATGGCCGAATGAGGGAGTTTGTGCTTTTCTATTGTTTTTTAAGGGTGAAGGAGATCTGGAGATGTTTATAGTTACTGCCCTGGAGCAGGTTTGAGTCACAGAGGAAGAGAATAAAGATGATAGTGAAAGAGAGAGAGAGACAGAGACAGAGAGAGACAGAGAGAAAGAGACAGAGACAGAGAGAAAGAGAGACAGAGAGAGAGAGAGAGAGAGAGAGAGAGAGAGAGAGAGAAGGAGAGAGAGACAGAGAGAGGAGAGAAAGAGACAGACAGACAGACAAAAAGAGAGACAGAGAGAGAAGGAGGGGGGAGAGAGGAGAGAAAGAGGGAGGGAGAGAGACAGACAAAGAGGGAGAGAGAGAGACAGAGAGAGAAAAAGAGAGAGAGGAGGGAGAGACAGAGAGAGAGGAGAGAAAGAGAGAGAGAGACAGACAGACAGACAAATAGAGAGACAGAGACATAGAGAGAGACAGAGAGAGAAGGAGGGAGAGAGAGACAGACAGAGACAGACAGAGAGGGAGAGAGAGACAGACAGACAGAGAGACAGAGAGAGACAGACAGACAGAGAGAGAGAGACAGAGAATAATGAACAGGACAAGCCCATGGAGAAGACAGGAAGGTATGGATTTGAGGTTGAGGCTGGCCTTGGCAAGAAGGGCCCCATGTTCTCAGAGACAGAATTAAGGAGGAAAGTGATGGCAACCTTAGAGAAGTTTTGAGTCTTAGAGTAAGAGGGAGCCTTCCTTTGCTTTCTAAAGGAGGAGGCAGGAATCATGGAGGGTGTGGGGTGTGGAAGCAACATTGAGGGCACACAGGAGTGATGCAGAGGTTTGGAACGGCCACCAAGGAGAAGAAATAAAGCCAGTCGAGAAACACAAATTTTCCCTTGCAACATTGAGAGCCATCTGAGATTAGATAAGGAAACCCTTTGATTCCTCCCCCTCTCCCCTGCTACCTTTCTACTAGAACTAAAGGTATTGCTGGAAATAGCTGTTATATGTGCTCAGAGCCATCAGGTGGTGCTCAGTGTTTGCATAACCAGCTCCTTTCCAAGTGCTGGAGCTTGCTTGCGTGGACCAACCCAACTGTCCCATCCTGAAGCTACCAGCTACCTATCAACTGTGCATGTGCAGAAATCACCTCACCATCCACTTAAAGTCTAGGGGAATGGACAAATTCCAAAAATAACTCATAATTCTCTTGCCTTGGGTGCCCCACCCTCTTGGAGCCCAATCTCTTCCCTCCTCAGCAAATTGAACAAAGAGCTCATTCACTTGGCGTATATAGACTAAAAGAAGGAAAAGAAAATATAACAGCTTTTAAGTCCTCTTCTGAGCACAGCTTACTCCAGCAGAATCTGTTTGGGGTTCCTCCCATTTCCTCCCCTGGATCATGGCTCATGGCTCTCATAGGGAGTGGGGAGAGAGATGTACCCAAGGGTCCCTTTTGGCAGATGGGCTCTTCTAAGCATTCTTGCTCTTGAGGTCCCGTGGGTCAAGGGGAGCCATCTTACAGAGGCCCAGTTCAGCCCACCTCATCGTCACTGTGTGCCAGGGTATGCATCCACCCCACCTCCTGGCTGGCTACCAGGCAAAACCTGCAGGGAAATTCTTCAGCTGTTGGCCCTGTCTTTCCTAGGCTGCCCACATAGCCCAGCTTCCTTCTCCACATCTTCTCTCTCCTTAAGTGTGGCCAGAAATTCAAGAGTGAGTTGGTCCCAAAGCATGGTATCTCATCCTTTCTAAAAGTCTCACCAGAGAGCCATCATCAGTGTGACCACCAGCCCTTGCCCTTTATTACAGTCCTCTTGGGGACAAGACAGCACTGCCCTTCTGTCTCTTTGTCACCCAAAGATCTAGGCAAAAGGAAAGGGGACACGGACACTCACTGTACATCTGTCATGAATTTGTGGTGCTGCCAGTAGGCATGGTGGTGGGACTCCCTCCAGAGGCATTCTGTAGCTCATGAGGCGGGGATGAGCAGTAGGACAAGGGAGCAAGGGACAATGTTTGAGGACAACATCTGGTTGAGTAGAGTCCAGACTGCAAAGCCAAGAAAGGGGGGCAAGATTAGGGGTAACAGACCAGGAGAACAGGGAGGGATGAAGGGACTGGAGATTACAGTAAGGACAAAAAACAGATTTGAGAGTACTGAAGTCAAGGGAGACCCAGGAAGATAGGAGGTGATGATGGGCAGAGAAGGGAATTTCAGAGTTCAAGGTGAAGGGTGTCCAGGGAGGACCAGCACCTCTGGTGGGAGGGCCCCTTTTCAGGGCTGCTCATCCACCTTTGGTGTCCACCTGGCACCCAACTTTCACCTGTGTCTCCAAGAAGCTGTAGCATGTGCAGCAGCCACACCCCCGTAAAACTGTCTCGGTAAACGGGCTAAACCACTTCGAGGGTAATCAACTGGCCTCAAACCTGTTGGTGAGTCAGGGAGTGGTAACCCAAGCATATGAAGACTTCTTCCAGTGGAATGGGGGGATGAGAACAATTAGTTCCAACAGCCACAAAAGTGGCTAGAGCAGGCAGTGTGGAGTGATTAGAGCTTGATGCCAAGGTCTTCCACTGCATCTAAGGCCATCACCAGTCATCCTGACTTTTGTCCTGCCACTGAACTTCAGTGACTTTGAAAGAGAGAGTGAGGCTGGTGACTTTGGGCAGCTCTGTCTCCCTTGAATTCAGTTCACTAGTGAATCAAGACTCCCCCCGTGATCACTGGTCCTCTTCACAAACAAAGGATGAACAACAACTTACCAGCTCTTTTTGTTCTCGTTTTGGCTCTCATGGATTCAATTACTATCTATAGATTCCCAAATCTATAAGTCCAGCCCTAACCTCTCTCCTGAGCCCTAATCTCACACCACCATTGCCTCGTGGACTTAGCAAATTGGATTATTCCTAGGCATCTCGAATTTAAATGTCCAAACAGAACTCTTCATCCCCCCAAAATGTTCCCTACTTCCATTGAAGCCACCTATTACCATTGAAGCCACCACCACCCTTCCGGTTTCCCAGACTGACAACCTTGGTTCATCTCACATAGCAAAGATATCATCAAATCTTGTCAATTTGAAGATAGCTTTATAATTTCTCTCAAATGCATCCTCTTTTCTCCACTCACACGGTCACCAACCTTGTTCAGACTCTCATCAACATTTGCTTGGACTATCGTGATCTCTTTTTATTGTTGTGGTTTCGTTACATGCTCATTTACTTCAGAGGACAACTCTCAGATGCCATGCAAGCCGAGATAGAGTTTAGCTAACTCTCACAAAGTCAATTTTGGTGGCCAAGCACCTTTCTCTGTTCTTTTTTTCAATAATTTTTTTCAGTTACCAAATATTTATTGTTTTTCTCTCCTACTTCCACTCTCATAAAGGAAGGAAGGAAAAAAGGAAGGAACAAGTTCTTGTACCTTTTAAACATTATTGTACTAAACAATTTCACACAATGGCCATGTCCAAAAATGTGTTTCCCATTTTGAAAATTAATCTGTCATCCCTCTGTCTCTTGATGGGCATCACTCTTTATCACCAGTTCTCTAGAATCATGGTTGATTATTTCATTAATCAGAGTTTGTATACATTGACATGTATCTGAATGCAAGCTATGAGTGACCCTCTCCTTTGAGAGTGGCTTTGATTCTGAACCTCTTTGAATTATACCCCTACAAAGTACAACCTTATTCAACTTGAAGTGAAAAAGGTAACAAATGGAGGGGAGGAGAACTTGAGGGTGAGAGGAAGAGAGCCAGGGGGATAGTGTGACCTTAAAATAGATAAAGCCTAAGTAGCTGAAGAGACATAGTACTGTGTTTATAGAAGAAGAGAGGGGAAAAAATCCTAATTCAGAAAAATATTAGAGACAAATGGAGGAAAATATCAACCTCTCATAACTTTTTAAAATAATAGTTTATTGAAAAGAGGAAACTAGAAGCCATCCAGAGTATATGCATACATGTAAGTAGCATTCAAGAGACTGCCAGAGAAATTCACACCAGCACTCTTTTTTACACAGATAACAGGGCAGTAACTTTTATAGGCATATAAAAATATCTCATGCATAATATACCACTCTCATAACTTTTTAAAAGTACTATTTCTTTGTTTATTTTTAATATTCTAGTTTTTTAAATTTTGAGTTCCAAATTCTCTCCCTCCCTGGCACCCCTCCCCTCCCCACTGAGAAGGCAAGCAACATGATGTCAATTATACGTGTGAAATCATGCAAAACATATTTCCATATCAACCACATCTCTCACGCACACAAAACCCAAGAAAGATAAAGTGAGAGGGCTATACTTTAATTTGTACCTAGAGTTCATCAGTTCTCTCTCTAGAGGTGGATAGCATTTTTCATCATGAGTTGATCATCATTACGAGATTGCTTCTATTGTGCACAATGACTTCTCCTAGTTCTGCTTACTTTACTTTACATCAGTTCATATAGTCTTCCCAGGTTTTCTGAAAGCAGTCCTTCATCATTTCTTTTTTTAAAAATAAATAATGTATTTATTTTTAGTTTTCAACATTCACTTCCATAAGATTTTGAGTTTCAAAATTTCTCCCTGTCCCCCTCCTCTTCCCCCCGCCCATGGCATGCAATCTGATATAGGTTCTACATATACATTCATATTCCCCTCATCATTTCTTATGAACAATAATATTCCATCATGACCATGTGCCACAGCTTGTTCAGTCATTCCCCAATAGATGGGCATCCCCACAAATTCCAATTTCCAAAAAAACTGCTATAAATATTTTTGTACTTATGGGTCCTTTACCTTCTCCTTCCATCTCTTTGCAATACAGACCTAGTCCTGGTATTTCTGGGTCAAAGGGTATGCACAGTTTGACAGACCTTTGGGCATAGTTCCAAATTGTTTTCTAGAATGGTTGGACCAGTTCACAACTCCACCAGTAGTTCATCAGTACACCTATTTTCCCTCATCCCTTCCAGCATTTGTCATTTCTGATAGGTAAGGGGTGGGGTACCTCAGAGTTCTTTCAATTTGCCTTTCTCTGATCAATAGTGATTTAGGGCATTTTTTTCTTATGACTATAGATAGCTTTGATTTCTTTTGCTAAAAAACTGACTATTCATATCCTTTGACAATTTGTCAATTGGAGAATGACTCTTATTTTTATAAATTAGACCTAATTCCCTATATTTTTGATATTACTTCATTGTTTATGGCACCTTTTATCAAAATAGAGTTTCCCTGATTATTTCTTCTAATTAGGTCTCTTTTTGCTTTTGCTCTGTCTGAAATCATGATTGTTACCCCTGTCTTTTTAACTTGAGTTAAAGCATAATAGATTCCACTCTAGTCCTTTATTTTAACTTTTAAAATTTTTTGTTTCAAGTTTGTTTCTTATAAACAACATATTGTTGGATTCTGATTTCTAATCCACTCTGCTATTGACTTCCATTTTATAGATGAACTCATCCCATTCACATTCACAGTTATGATTACTATGTATTTCCCTCTATCCTATATTCTTCTCTTTATCCCTCTCTCGCTCTTTTTATCCTGTCCCTTCTCAAGTCTGTTTTGCTCCTAACCACTGCCTCCCTTAATCTACCCTCCTTTCTATCACCTCCCCCCCATTCCCTTATCCCCTTCCCCGCCTATTTCTTTGTTGAATAATATCAATTTCTATACCCAATTGAGTATATATGTGCATGTACGTATATGTGTGTGTGTGTGTATGTGTGTATATATCTCCTTCTTTGAACAATTCTGATGAGAGTAGGTTCAAACACTGCCTGCCATCCTCCCTCCCATTTTTGCCTCCACTGTAAAAGCCCTTTCTTGCATTCCTCTTTTATGTCAGAAAATTTTCCCCATTCTACCTCTCCCTTCCCCCTTCTCCCATTGCATCCTTCTTTCTCACCCCATCTTTTTTTTAGATTACCCCAGCATTATTGACAAACACCCATGCTCTCTGTCTATATGTAAACTCCTTTTAACTTCCTTAATAATAATAAAGTTCTTAAGAGTTACATGTATCATCTTCCCATATAAGAATGTAAACACTTTAGCCTTATTGAGGCTATGATTATTCTATCATATTTACCTTTTCATGCTTTTCTTGAGTCTTGTGCTTGAATGTCAAATTTTCTCTTCAGCCCAGGTCTTTGTTATCAGGAATGCTTGAAATTCCACTATTTCCTTAAATATCTATTTCCCCCCTGAAAGATTACATATAGTTTTCTTGTATTGTTTATTCTTGGTTGTAATCCTAGCTCCTTTGCCTTCTAAAATGTCATATTCCAAGCCCTCCACTCCTTAAACATGGAAACCACTAAATCTTGTGTGATCTTGACTGTGCTTCCACAGTATTTGAGTTGTTTCTTTTTAGCTACTTGAAGTATTTTCTCTTTGATTTGGGAGCTCCAGAATTTGGCTATAATATTCTTAGGAGTTTTCATTTAAGGATTTCTTTAAGGAAATGATTGGTGGATTCTTACCATTTCTATTTTACCCTCTACATATAAGATATCAGGGTCAGTTTTCCTTGATAATTTCTTGAAATGTGCTATCTAGATGTCTAGGTGGTTTCTTTGATCATGGCTTTCAGGTAGTCCAATAATTCTTAAATTATTGATCTTTATTCCAGGTCAGTTGTTTTTTCCAATGAAATATTATACATCTTATTTTTTCATTTTTTTCATTTTGTTTTATTGTTTCTTGATGTCTCATGGAGTCATTAGCTTCTACTTGCCCAATTCTAATTTTTAAGAAAATATTTTCTTCAGTGAGCTTTTGTATCTCTTTATTTAGGATTTCATTGTAAAAAATGTCCAATTGGTTCGGTTTTCTTTGTGCTCTCCAAAACGATTACTATTTTATCTTGTTATGGTTTGTAAAGGATGTATTTACTATTTATTTCTTCCTCTTTACATTTGTTTGCTATATCTCTGTGCCCTGTGTTAGTTATAGTAAAAGTTCTTTGTGGTGCTGAGAAATAGGCACATTCTTTAGCAGCCTCATTTAGAAGATGCCATAAATGTTTTAGCTCTGGTTTCTCCCACAATTTGTTCAGTTCTATATTTTCCCTTTTGCTTATCTTTCTGTTAGACTTATCCAAAACTGAGGGAGGGATATGAAATCTCCTGCCACTATTGTGTTACTGTTTCTATCTTCTTGCAGTTCAGTTAATTTTTCTTTTATGAAGGTACATGCTGAAGTCTTTAGAAGATATAGGTTTAATTGGCTTGTTGTCTATGGTTCTTTTTAGCATAATATAATTTGTCTATCCTCTCATATTTTGAATGACTAGCTTTTTTTGGTCTGATAGTTTGATTGCAACTCCTACTTTTTGGAATTCACTTTATGCATAGTAAAATTTTTCCAGCTCCTCATTTTTATTCTGTGTATTTCTTTGTATTTTTAAAAATGTGTTTCTTGTAAGTTATTGGTTATGTAGTTTTGTATTCCTAGCCAATCTGTCACTCTTTTTCATTTTATTGGATTGTTTAATCCAATCACATTTAAAGTTATGAGAAGGAGCCAAGATGGTCAAAGAACAAATAATAGAACAATTAATAATTATGTATGAGAAAATGATAATGATGAAACAACATATCAGAATTTCTGGGATACTGAAGAGTCATATACCTACTAACATACATTAACAAAATAGGGGGGAAAGAATTAACGAGTTATATATACATTTAAAAATTAGAAAGCTAATAAAAAGCCCTAAAATGAGCAAAAAGAACAGATATTAAAAACTAGACAAATAAATGAACAAAAACAAAAAACTGAAATGCTACATAAACAATTGACAAAATTTTGCCCAGTTTGATTAAAAATAAGTTGAAAATCAAATCAACAAAATAGGAAGTGAATAAGATGAAATTACAACAAAAATGGAAGAAATTTTTAAAAATCAGAATTTATCATACACAGTTATATACCAACGAAACTGAGAACACAAAAAAATAGAAGAATATCTTCAAAAATATAGACAATCCAATGTAACGGAAGACCAAATAGAGATCTTAAATACCTTCATCTCAGGAAAGGAAATAGAATTATTTGTAAGGAATTATCAAACCTCCTGGTCTGGATGGATTTACAGGAGAATTCTATCAAAATTTTAAAGGACAATTAGCACCAATGCTACATAAGTTATTCTCAAAAATTGAGAAAGAAAGCACTCTATCAGATTCCTTTTATGAGGTATAGTCCTAATACTTAAACTAGGGAAGGATAAAGCACAGAAGAAAGACTATAAGTCAATATCATTAATGAATGTTGATTCAAAAAATTTAAATGAAATCCTCTAAAACAGACTATAGTGATTTATCCAAGAAACCATTCATTACAATCAAGTTGGATTCACATCAAAGATGCAAGAATCACTCAATGTTTAAAAAACAATCAATATACTAATCATATCAAAAGAAAAACATCCAAAACCAAATGATTATCTTGATCGATGCAGAAAAACCTTGACAAAATACAATGCTCATTTATGCTTAAAAAATACTTATAAAGTATAGGTACAGAGGGACTTTAAAAATGTACATATATATATTATATACGTATATACATATATATATATATATTATAAAAAGTATCTAAAACCAAAGGTAAGCATCATAAGCAATGAGGATATACTTGAACCTTTCCCAATAATTATGGGAATGAAAGAAGGATGCTCTCTTTCCTTAATATTATTTGATATTGTTCTGGACATACTAGCAATACCAATAATACAAGAGCAAGAAATTAAAGCTGTCAAGAGAGATAAAAGAGGAGATAAAGTTGTCCTTATTTGCTAATGATACAATGGTTTACTGAAAAAATCCCAGGGAATCAACAAAGATGCTAATTGAAACAAATAATAGCCTCAGCAAAATTGCAAGATACCAAAAAAAAAAACCCTTCCAAAATTAACAGCATTTCTACATCATCATCATAATAATAAATCTAAGAGGTAGGAATAAAAAAGGAAATTTTGTTCCAAATAACTATAAAATGCATAGCATATCTGAAGATCAACCTACTAAAGCACACAAATTACTTGTATAGATTCAGTTACAAAGTGCTCCTTAAAGAAATAAAGAGCCACTTAATTAGGTGAAAGAATATTCAGTGCTCATGGCTGGGCTGTATCAATATAGTAAAAATGACCACACTATCAAAGTTAACTTACATTGTTAATGCTATACCAATCAAATTATCAAAAGGATACTTTGCAGAACTTGATAAAATAATAATAAAATCATTTGAAAAATCAAATGTCTAGTATATCAAAAGAAATTATGAAAAGCGGTAGGGGTGAAGGGGGAAGAGCGGCACTTCCAGATCTCAAACTATCTTTTAAAACAGCAGTCATCAAAATTATTTGGTATCGCTTAAAAATTAGAGAAGGAAATCAATGGAACAGACTAGACAAGGGAGAATCAGAAACAGTGGAATTCAATAATCCAGTGTTCAATAGACCAGAAAACATAAATTCTTAGGAGAGAGCGCCCTATTTAATGAAAACTGCTGGAAAAATTAGAGAAAGTCTGGCAGAAACTAAGCTTAAATCAACACCTTACACCATGTTCCACAATGCATTCTAAATGGGTATATGACCTTATTATTAAAGATCGTATTATTTAAAAAGTTAGAGGATAAACAGTTTATATGCCTGTCACAGCTATGAGTAGGAGATGAATTTTTAATCAAACAAGAGACAGAGATAGTTACCAAAGATAAAACTGAAGACTTTGATTACTTGAAGCTGCCATCTTCTGAATAGACAAAATCAATGCTCCTAGAATAAGAAGAGAAGCAGTCAAATGGGAAAAAATCTTTTTATCAAATTTCTCTGATAACGGTTTGGCATCCAAAATAAATAAACAGTTAACAGAGGTAGATAATGATAAATAGAGATAGATACATAGATAGATACTTAGATACGTGGACAGACTGGATCAGAGGCCTTTCCCCAATAAATAAGTGTTCAAAGGATACAAATGGACAGTTTTAAGAATTGCAAATTAGTAACAACCTTATGAAAGAATGTTCCAAATCACTAATAACAAGAAATATGCAAATCAAAACAATCCTGAAAATGAGTAATAATGGGAAAATATGAGAATAGTCAGTGTTGGGGTTTGAGGAAGATAGGCACCATTATGCGTCATTGATGGAGTTGTGAATTAATACAACCACTTTAGAAAGCAATTCAGAATTATACGAATAAAGTGATTAAATGTTCACACTCTTTGACCCAGAGATTCCATTGTTGTTCAGTTGTTTCTGACTCTTCATGATCCCATTTGGGGTAATTAGCCATTTCCTTCTCCAGCTCATTTTACAGATGAGGAAACTGAGGCAAACAGGGTGAAGTGACTTGTCCAGGGTCACACAGGTAAGAAGTGTCTGAGGTCAGATTTGAACTCAGGAAATCTTCCTGACTTCAAGCCCAGTGTTCTATCCACTGCACCACCTGGCTACCCCAAGGGAACCGTTGATAAGAATATATATTGTACATATAAAAATACTAATAGTAGCACTTTTTGTGATATCCAAGAACTGGAAACAAAGTAGATGTATCATGATCGAAATCCATGAATAAGACAATCTGAAGCAACAAAGTTCTGTGCACGATCAATTTATTAGCAGAATTGCCAATTGCCAATAAATGGATACCAAGGCTCCTTAGTAACCAAAGACTCCCCTTACAATCATGATGGTCCTTTTATAGTCATAAAAGAGGATCCTCAAAAATAGAAAGTGATGCGATCTTTAGCTAAGAGGACATTATCGAATTAGAATCAGAGAATGGGGATTTCCAGATTGTGCCACCAATGCTTCATGGAATCCACCTGACCTTTATCTTAGGTAAATTTCTCCTAATAGTGGGTGGTGGGTGACCTACAAGAGTGAAATATGGGACAACAGTTGTAGGTTTAAGGAGTTTAATACTCACATAACGAGGGAGGACAGCAACTTGACTAAACCTTATTGAAATAGAGCAATATATATCAAATTTTAATATCACAGATTCCCATCAATCGGGGAATGGTTAACGAATTGTGATACATGAATGTAGTGGAATATCATTGTACATTGAATGTGGTGAATGTAGAGACACGTGGAAAGTTATGTTTGTTCTTAAAGAAACATCAGAGGACCATGGATTGATAATTAGAAGGGGCCTTAGAGTGGGGACTCAACCTGGGGTCCACGAGCTTTAAAACAAATGGTAACTATATTTCAATATAATTGGTTTCTTTTATAATGCCATGTATTTTATTTTATGCATTTAAAAACATGATTCTGGGCAAGAGTCCATAGGCTTTACTGGATGGCCCAGGGGGTCAAGACACACAAAAACACACATACACACAAATGTTTAACAATCATCTCCTTAGACAGACTCAAGTTCAACCTTCCCCCTACAACGACAATGAGAAAAAAAGGCTCAGAAAGAGGTAAAGACTCACTCAAAATCAAACAGGAATTGAGTAACAGAGCTGGGGACCCAATCTACGTTCTCTGCCTTCTACACAAATCCCAATGGCTCCATGGGATCAAAGACATTCTCATGACAACACTAAGACATTTTAATTTCTAATGAAGTAAATATTGATAGACATAACCCCTGTGAGCAAGGCATCTTTGTGGAGTCCTCAATAATTTTTTCTCAATAATTTTTAGGAGTGAAAGAGACCAAAAATTTTGAGAAACATTGCTCTGAAGAAAGATTTTGCTTTGCCGAAGACAAGGAAGTGTGATTTCAAAGAGGCGGTACATTTAGCCTCCTTCAACAGCAACATTTTCTTTTTAACAATTATGGTACTTCAGTTTATTGCAAGCAAATGGCTCTTGCCATAATTAAGCACTCATTACCAATGTAGTGAGGTCTACATCGGCCCCCTGAGCTTATGTATGGGACTGGGACAAAGATGCCCAAGGAAGAGGTCAGGAGTTAAGATTTTTCATGGAGCACTCAACATAGCCTCCCTCTTTTCGTTGTGCTGGTCTGGGTAGAGAGAGTTGGTCTGTCATCTGAGTCCTTCCATGTGGCCAGTCCTTTACTGCAGGTCAGGTGCCAGTTTGGGGGTGACTGAACAGAGAGTAAACAAATGATAAAGGTAGTCTGCAGGCTTCATTGAAGGCTATCAGGATGAATACCGCACCAAGTATCACTTAACAAATGTCTGGTTCATTTTCTTTGTACAATCAGATGGGTGCGGCCACAGTGTGGATCACCTATAACAGACATAAATCTAAGTAGAGTCAGTAGGATTAAAGAAATTCTCCCAGAGGCGGCGTCTGTGATTTTTATACTTCAGAACCATATTCTATTTTTTTCTATGGCTCTAGGTCATTCCTTTGGCTAGCCCCATCACCAGCTATCAACCCTGCAGGTAACAGGAGGGAGAATAGGCTGAGCTGATGGTGAGTTCCCTGTCTGTTGGGAAAAACAAAAAAAATGCTACTGAAAACCTGCTGACTCGGCCGGGGGCTGAGGATAGTTCCACTTGGTGGCTAAACCACAGGGGTGGTTTAATTAATTAATATAATATGTAAATTAATATAACATGTAAAAATATTAACAATATAATTAATTAACTAATTAATTGGCAACCTGCATTTATATAGGCTTACTGAAGTTAGGAAACCAGCTAGGTCGGGGCTGCTGTTTCCATCGAAGCATCTCAGGTGTGACCTGGAACTGCATTTCCCTCACATTATCTATGCACTAAGAATAATAGGGCTAGCCTTTATGCAGCCTTACAATATCATTTGATCCTCGCGACAACCCTGGGAGGTTCGTATTAGCCCCATTTCACAGATGAGGAAACTGAGGCAGACAGAACTGAAGTAACTGCCCAGGGTCACACCCTAGTAAGTGTCTGAGGCTGGTTTTGAACTCAGGTCTTCCTGACTGCAGGCCCAGCTCTCTATGCACTATGGCGCCCCCTAGCTGCCTCCCATTAAAGCCGGCTGACCAAAACCACTACCAGCCACGCTTGGATACTTTGAGTCACAGGAGGTACCTGAAAGTGATTTCCTTTCAATTATTCTGGCACCCAATCACTGATCAAATTGTGAATGTAATGTAGTATTGTTGAACCACGAGAAACAACAGATATGAGGAATTCAGAGAGACATGAGAAGACTTGTATGAGCTGATGCGGAGTGACATCAGAACCAGGAAAGTGATATACACATCAAGTACAATGTAAACAGAAAGAAAAAGAAAAAGAAGATTGAATGTCATGTGATTAAAATGACCGACCTTGGCCCTAGGTGAGAGATGAGGAAATGCACTTCCTTCCTTTCCTTAGAAGGTGGGAGGGGTGGTTTATGAATATGGAATGTTATATATTATTGTTGTTGGACATTGTTAATTCATAAGGTGGTTTTGCTTATCTCTCTTTAAAAAAATCTTTGTCTCAAAGGAAGGCTTGCTAGGAAAGAAGAGAAGAATAAATTTGGAAAGGAATGTGATGTAAATGTAGCAGGGCCATCCGTGGATCATGTGTGGGGGCGCCCTAGCACCTCACTCTGGTGAGCCTCATAAACTCTGGCCCTTTGCTAAAGGGCATACGTGACCAACTTCTGGTGGATGCCCCTGTGGTTTATTTCCATGACCCGGGGCTGTGTCAAAGATGACAGTCAACCAACTCAGATCTAGCTATCCACTCAAAAGACTTTACAGGGAGAGGTCAGAGTTTCCACACTCCCCTCCTCCCTCTCATTCTCTCTTTTGCAATTGTCACTTGGGACTCAGCCTGCTTTCCCTTGGACTTGGCCTCCCCAGCGGGGGTGTGGAGAGTGGTGGGGATTCTCCCCTCCCCCTCCCCAGTAGCAGTTCTGGGAGATAGGAGCATGTGGCTGGAAGAACATGTGCTTGGCTGTGTGAAACCTGAGACCTCCAGTCGCTGGCTACCTCTTCTGTTTGGTATTTCTATGAACACGGATTACAGATCACTGGAGCTGGATGGTAACCTAGAGGTTGGGAATCACCAAATTTAGTGCCACATATCCAGTGGGGGCTTGCACCCTGCTCTTAGCCCCTTCTCAGAGGAAACCAAAACCCCACCAAGATCATTAGCTCTACATGCCTTTTTGGCTGGCATAGAAAGAACTTGAATTGCTACTCAGATGGTATAAATTGGAGGAGAATATGAAATATTTGTTAGTAGTTCCACAAATCTCCCAGAAGTCTTTACTTCTGAGGACAATATAATAGAAGCGATGGGTTATAGGTTATGTTTTACAAATGTGTGTTGTTGTCCATTTTTTGACTCATTTGTGCTTTAAGCATTTCTTTTGTGGTAGAGGAAATAAATAGCTGTCCTATATCTGATATCTATTTGTTCACTGGGCATCCTTTTCTATTCATACCTTTTGGAGGAAACCCTAGACTCTGGCCATATCTGAGCTCTGTTGAAGAGGTTTTCCCTACTTCGGGTTGGAGGCATAATGAACCAGGGAGCGCCTATATGTGTGTGGGAAGGATAAGAGGTTGGAGGGTGCGGGGGAGGGGAGAGGCGTAGAGACAGAATTCTCTCCCTTTGGGGTTGGTCTTCATCAGGACTGAAGCCGGCCCAAAGCTGGAGTTCTTTTGTGAGGTTGCTGAACCACAAGTAACATTTTTAAAAGGCATTAATAAAACAAAATATTTCAGCACCCCAAACTGGCTTCTTGCTTTTCTATTACTCCGTTGATTTGAATTAGTCAATTACATTTGATGGTGTCTTCATGGAACAATTGGAAGCCATTGGATCAGTCACAGGTTCTGAATTCAAATTTTTACTCTAATTCCTATTACTTCCCTTCACTGATACAAACCAGCAACTTCTCTAGTTCATTATGATTGTCATCATTGTTATTCATAGTCTGCTAGGGTCATCTATTTAGAATTGGAAAGTCTTAAAAGACCATCTAGTCCAGCCCTCTCTTTTTACAGGTAGGGAAACTGAGGCCAAGCCCACGGTTTGCCCAGTCACACAGGTAGTAAGTATGAGGTCCTCAGACTCCAGTCTTTCCACTTTTTTGTTACTTTTGCCTGGACTGTGGCTTCCTGGTCTAGGGAGGGATCTCCCTTCACTAATGCAGAGAGAATTGTCTAGACTCCATGATGCTCTCAGGGGGTCCCAGAGGTCCAAACTATTTTCATAGTAATTCTGAGGCATGAGACTACCTATCTCAACTTATGAGGTTAAGTTCCTTGCTCGTGTACACACAGTCAATAAATGTCAGAATTAGGGCTCAAACTCCGGTCTTCCTCATTCCAAAGCTGACCCTCTGTCTACTCTCCCCACTCTTCCTCTTCCATAGTGGGTGCCAGATGGAGTTCTTCCTGAACACAGAGAGGAGAAGTCAACTTTAGGTAATGCCAACTTTAATAGCCTTCCCCATGGCAACTAGGGATGGATTATTGTGCTTTTAAGAGGGAAGAGAATCTTGGCAGGTTGATGGTTAATTGAATGACAGAAAGAATTGTTGAGGTGCTATGAGAGAACTCTACCCCTAGACTGCTATTTCCTTAGGGAAAGAACTTTCAGTTTTAACTGTAATCTTGGAAGAGGTTGGGACTAAGAATTAATCGTCATTTGTGTAGTCTGTGAGAGGACACCTAGAGTCAGTCATCATCTTCAGAGAACCTAAAGGAGCATCATCTCTGATTTGTTGTTGAACAAGGGACTGTTTCCAGAAGCAATGAAGATTACATGGGGGTGATAGGTGAGAATACTTCATTCCATGACTCTTTCTCTTGCTTTTGACAAGTACAGAAGTGTCCCTGATTGTGAGCTTTTATCACTGCTGATAGATTGGAGATATTTATTTAGTCCTTCAAATTATTGTTTGCTACCATAAGAAGTCATATGAACAGTAATATGGGATGGGCATTTTTTTATGCTTTTGTGATCAGGAGGTTTGGGATCAAGAAAGAGAGAGAGGAACTAAAGGTTATGGGAAAAAAAGGTTTCTCTAATTTATTTATAAACTGGAGGTGGGGGCTCAGAGCTAACTAACTAATAATCACTAACATTTATCTAGCTCTTTAAGGTTATTAAAGAGCTTTACATAAGCTATCTCATTTGATCCTCATATCAACCCTGGGAAACAGGTACTAATATTATGCAACTTTACAGATGAGGAAACTGAGGCTGAGAGAGATTAAGTGACTTTTTCCTAGAGTCACATAACTAGTGTCTCAAGCAGGATTGGAATTCAAGTCTTCCTGACTCCAAGCCTAATACCATATCCAACGTACCAACTAGCTTCCTAGAAAAAAATTTATGGGAAATATTGTATATTCCTATTAATTTGTGAGGAAATATGAGCACACACAGTACCCTTTTATTGCCTTAGAACCCACATGGTGACTTAATAAGGGAATGAGTCAGTAACAGAGGGAGAGAGGTAGTGTTGGTGGGGTTGTCAACTACGCTGAGTCCCAGTAAAGATACAGATAGAGGCCTTCTTCCTAAATCCTGATATGCTCATAAGAACATCAGGTATTATCTGTTTAAAAAGATAATGGTTGGTTTTAATTCTTTGGGCCTAGGAAGGCAGAAGTCAATGTCTGTCTCCAGTCTTGTGTGTGGAGAGGAGACTTCCTTAAGTAGGGGCTACCCTAACAATAAGTCTATCTCTTTAGCTATTTTGCTAGGCTGCCTAAGCTTGAATTTTTCTCAGTGTACGGGGAGGATTTGGTTCCCCCTCTTCTCAACCGAGAAGAAAGCTGACTATAGATTCCAGAAAGAAGGAGATATCGGGGAGTGGAGCTGCAGAACCGGTAGCCCATTGGACAGAGAACGCACTTGAGGGAGAGCCGCCCATTGAAAACTCCATGAGAAGAGGATATGGAAGAGGAAGATATAAGGAAGGGTCCAAGCAAAGGCACAGACATGTGCCATTTTGACTGGCCTGGTGGTTCTCAAAGCATGGTCTCCACCACCTTGTCAGGGGGGCCCAGACAGCCAAACCATTTTCACAATAATAATAATTCAAAGATATTATTTGCCTTCTTTACGCTCATTTTCTCATGAACATATGGTGGGGCTTTCCAGGGATGCAACCCCAGCGAATTAATGAGTGAACTGCAAACTTGAAGACTGAGTTAATATTTTGTCCATGGAATTGTCCTTTTGCCTTACAAATGTGCGAATCCTGAGACACGGCTGGACTTGCTATCCAGGATCAGCACCAATTTATCACTGGGGAAGATCTTTTTCCCGTGAATGCTTGGTAACAGACACAAGTGATAATGAAATAGTCAAAGGACTGAAGAACATTTTGAGTCTCATGGTTTATCCTGGAACTAACTGAACTGACATTTGCCCTGGTGGGGGAACAGCTGTGGTGGGTAAAACTACTGGTGCTTTTGAACAAATCGGGACAGAGGCACCAAACTGGACAATCACCAAGGCTGGGCATTCACAGCTTTAAAAAATGCCCATCTCACTTAAGGATGTCCTAATGAAAACAATGAGCTTTATTAAATGTCGACCCTTGGGTTTACATCTTGTAAATATTCTGTGGGATGAAGTGGAAAGTTCTCACCAAGTATTTTTGCTGCGCACCAAACCGATGACCATCTCTGGGAAAAGCTCTCATGAGATGGTTTGAGTGCTGAGCTGAACCAGCCGCTTTTTTCATGCCTCACCATTTTTACTTGAAAGAACAACCCACAGACCTGTGGTTATTTGGACTTGGGTATTTGGCAGACATTTTCTAGAAAACAAATGTAGCAAGTCTGTCACCTTAAAGAAAATAATAAAATTAAAATAATAATAACAATAGAGATAATAGCTAGCATTTATATAGTGCTTGAAGGTTTGCAGAGCATTTTACAAATATTGTCTCCTTTACTCTTCACAACAATCACGGAACGTAAATGTCATTGTTATCCTCCTAAGAAATTGAGATTGGGAGAGGCTGACTTGCCCAGGATCACACAGTCGATCAATGTCTGAGCCTGAATTTGATCTCATATCATGATTCACACCCTAGTGCTCTGACAGTATTTACTAAGAATGATAAATCAAGCTTTCAGGCAAAATTTAGAATTTTTGGAGACAGAGAGACAGAGAGAGAAGAAAAGGAGAGACAGAGAAGAAGAAGAAGAAGAGGAAGAGGAAGAGGAGGAGGAGGAGGAGGAGGAGAGGAGGAGGAGGAGGAGAAGAGGAGGAGTGGAGGAGGAGGAGAAGAGGAGGAGTGGAGGAGGAGGAGGAGGAGGGGAGGAGGAGGAGGAGGAAGAGAGGAGGAGGAGGAGAAGGAGGAGGAGGAGGAGGGGAGGAGGAGGAGGAGGGGAGGAGGAGGAGGAGGAGAGGAGGAGGAGGAGGAGGAGGGGAGGAGGAGGAGAAGGGGAGGAGGAGGAGGAGGGGAGGAGGAGGAGGAGGAGAGGAGGAGGAGGAGGAGGAGGGGAGGAGGAGGGGAGGAGGACGGGAGGAGGAGGGGAGGAGGATGGGAGGAGGAGGAGGAGAGGAGGAGGAGGGGAGGAGGAGAAGGAGGGGAGGAGGAGGAGGAGGAGGGGAGGAGGAGGAGGGGAGGAGGAAGGGAGGAGGGGAGGAGGGGGAGGAGGAAGAGAGGAGGAGGGGAGGAGGAGGAGAAGGGGAGGAGGAGGAGGAGGGGAGGAGGAGGAGGAGGAGGAGGAGGGGAGGAGGAGGAGAGGAGGAGGGGAGGAGGAGGGGAGGAGGACGGGAGGAGGAGGAGGAGAGGAGGAGGAGGGGAGGAGGAGAAGGAGGGGAGGAGGAGGAGGAGGAGGGGAGGAGGAGGAGGGGAGGAGGAAGGGAGGAGGGGAGGAGGGGGAGGAGGAAGAGAGGAGGAGGGGAGGAGGAGGAGGAGGAGACAGAGAGAAGAAGAAAAGGAGAGACAGAGAGAGAGAAGAAGAAGAAGAGAAGGAGAGACACAGAGAGAGAGAGAGAGAGAGAGAAGGAGAGACAGGCAGAGAAAGGACAGAGAGAGAGAAGGACAGACAGGCAGAGAAAGGAGAGAGAGAAGGAGGAAGGGAGAGAGGGAGAGAGAGAGAGAGAGACAGAGAGAGAGAGAGACATAGAGAGAGAGAGAGACAGAGAGAGAGAGAGACAGAGAGAGAGAGAGACAGAGAGAAGACAAGAGAGAAGAGAGACAGGAGAGCGAGAGAGAGAGAGAGAGAGAGAGAGAGAGAGAGAGAGAGAGAGAGAGAGAGAGAGAGAGAGAGAGAGAGAGAGAGAGACACCTTGGGGGATCCCACCATGATATGGCAGGAGCAGCATGAAGATTGAGAAGATAATGGTCAGACACTGAGGACTAATAATTTCCATTTCTTTAACATCCTAAAGTCTTTCTTCACAGCACTGTGGAGTTAGAAGGCAGGGAGCACAAGTGTTATCATCTCCAATTTGGGGCTGAAGAAATCAAGGTTCTAAGGACTCAACCTCTTTTACGCTCTCCCCTGCGCCACACTGGAATCTGCCTAAGTGATCTCAGATGTTCTAAATCTTATTATTATTGTGAAGGTGGAAAATGTGCCTCCAGAATTCCAGCACAAAATCGACTCTGTAAAGTGAGGAAGGGGTAGCCCGGATTGGTGGAGACCTAGCGGGAGAATGCCTAACTGCCCTGGATGGATTTCAGTCCCCTGGCTCAGAAGAACTCCATCCCATGGGATGGAAAGGTGTGGCAGTTAGGTTGGCCAACCTCACTATTTATTGGTGGTAAGACTGTGGAGGACAGACTGGGCACCACAGGCCTGGGAAAAAGCAAGAGTTGTCCAGATTTTTCAAAAAGAGGTCAGGGAGTGCAGTCTATAAAGGCCAATGAGCTTGACTCTGATTACCGGCAACATTCTAGACTCTCTTACTGAAGGGATGGCTGGTGAACATTTAGAAAAGGAAGCAGTGATCACAAAGCGGTGATCTCGGTTGAGGGTACAACCATCCTGTTGGTCTTCCAGGCACCAACCTACTGTCACTCCTCACTCCTCACTCTCTCTCATCCCCCTCCCATATCCAATCAGGGTCAAGATCTGTCATTTCTACCTTCTTAACATCTTTTGTGAACTGCCGCTCCCGAATGGGGTCAGGAAGAATCAAGCATGAATTGAAAGATGACTGCCTGGTGATGCTGATGACTTCTGTCCTCCGTCACTGTCCCCTCTTCCCCAGGTGCAGGCCCTCCACACTTCACACCTGAGCTATTGCAATAACCTGGCTGGCTGGTCTCCCTGCCTCAATTTTCTCCTCATCCCACCCTATTCTCCATTCTGCTATAAAATGGATCTTCTTAAAATGCAAGTCTGACCATATGACTGCCCTCTCCCACCCTTAGTCAAGAAACTCCAGAGCTTCCTTTTACCTTTGGGATCAAAAAATCCTGTTTGACTTTCAAAGCCCTTTATAACCTGGCAAGCTTCTATCTTTTCAGTCTCCTTACAGCTTAGAGACACCCTACCATATGCTCTGTAACCCAGTGACAATAGTCTCCTGTCTGTTCATCAAACAACACACTCCATCTCTAGACTCCAAACATTTGCCCTGGCTGTGCCACCTGCCTGGATGTTCTCTCTCCTCATCTCTGCCTCTTGGCTTCCTTCAAATCTCAGCTAAAGGCCCATCTTCTACAAGAAGCCTTTCCCAGGCCTCCTTCACCTCATTGCCTTGAGAGGGGAGGCTCTGAGATTTCCCCTCTGCAATTTAACCTGTTTGCCCACAGCTTCCGTTAGATTGTGAATCCCTTGAGCATAGGGACTATCTTTTTTGCCTTCCCCCCCATCTCCCCAGAACTTAGCACAGTACCTGGTGCACAGTAGGTGTTTAATAAAGGCTTGCTAACTCACTGACTGGCTTCATCAAGAAAAGCTCATGTCAAACTCAACTTGGTTCCTTTTCTGCCAGTGTGACTAAATTGGTAGATCGGGGTCATGCTTTCAATACATTTTACCTTGATTTCGTTTTTTAACTTTTTTTTTCCTTTGCTTTTACATCACATTCATTTCCAGTTACATCCGTCAGCCCTCTCCTACCCATTGAGCCTTCCCAGGCTTAGACTCTTAGGAGCTGTGTGTATTACTGTGTGTAATACTCCTGCTTCAGCTTCGGCTGTGGCTGTGGCTGTGGCTGTGGCTGTGGCTGTGGCTGTATCTGTAGCAGCCTCTGGCTCCAATGGAAGCTGTTTTTAACCATCCAGCTTCTGCGGGGGTGGAAGGTACGTTGGGGAAAGCACAGGTTCTTTCAATCAGCATAAGCAAGGTGAAGGGGTTGACTGGGAAAGCACAGGTTCTTTCGATCAGCGTAAGCAAGGGAAGCAAGGTGAAGGGGCCGACAAGCTTACTCCAATCCAACATACAAACAGCACTCAGTTCAGGGGAAAAAGCCAAACTAGTCAAGGGCACTTGTTGACTAAGTGCTAAGGAGCCCATTTTTGGTTACCAACACACTGTGTGACCTTGGATGAGTCACTTAGCCTCTGTTTGCCTCAGTTTCCTCCTCTGTAAAATTGAGATAAACATCTTCCCACCAAAAAAAAATTAAAAAACCAGAAAAAAAATAAAAACAAAAAAACAAAAAAAAATTTTTTTTAATTTTAAAAAATCCTCCCGCCTCTCTAGGAGGAGCAAATGAGGCAATATTTATTACTTCAAGCGCTGCATCCTCGCTGGCTTTCTTTCTTTCTTTTTTCTTTAATTTTTCTTTCCTCTTATATTGTTGTAGTCATTGTCTATGTTGCTTTCCTGGATTATCTTCCTTCACTCTGCATCAGTTCACCGAAGTCTTCCTATGTTTCCTATGTTGTTTCTTGCAGCAGAGTCATGTGGCATCCCATTCGAGGACCACATTGTGTTGATCTGTTAGCCGATCCGTGGGCATCCATTTTATTTTCACATCTTCACTACCACAACAAGTGCTCGGTGGGGGCTTTTCTTCTGGCTTTGACAGCCCTGGGGTACTACTACCCAGAAGCAGTGTAAACTGATTCTAGCAAAGCATTTGGAAAGAGGTCGGCTGGAAAGAGACTGGACTGAATCTGTGGCTAAATGGATTTGGATCCGATAAAATACTCAGATTCTTGAATGGTTTGATGCTAAGGAGGACTTAGGTCTCTAATGAGGTGCCCCAGAGATCAGCCCTTGATCCAGCCCTGTTCAACATTTTTATCTTGGCGATCTTATCATGTCCCACAGAATCAACCATTGTCCTTCTATCAATGATTCCCCCAAATTACGTCTCTAGCCTTCATCTATTTACCCTACATCTTTAATTTCCATCTTGTCACCTGCACTGGGATGACCCACTGGGGTCTTAATATGTCCAGAACAGAACAACGCTGGACCTGAAGTCAAGAAGACACGAGTTCAAATCCAGCCTCAGACACATCCTAGCTGTGTGACCCTGGGCAAGACGCTTAACCTCTATCTTCCTTAGTTTGCTCACCTATAAAATGGGGGCAATATAGCACCCACCTCCCTGGGTTGTTGCGAGGTCCAAGTGACATCCTCTCGATAATCTTTGTAAAATGCTTTGCAAACCTAAAAGCATTGGGTAAATGTGCGCTGTGGCTATCATTCACCCAGAGGGGAGAACTCAGCCAGTGGTTTGGGCAGAAGTAGCAAAGAGAGGAACTGAGGTTGGGTATCGGGAAAAATTTCATGACCATCAGAGTTTTCTGAGGATAGAATAGAATCCCTGGAGGGGCTGGGTGCCCTCTCCCTTCCGGGGATCTCCATGGGGGAGATGGTTGAGAGGCAGCAGCGGGGGCCTTTTTCAAGTCATACTAAATGACCCCTGAGGTTGCTGCCCAGCTTGTGAGGCCTCTGGTGGGCTGAAGAGCTGGGTGCAGAGAAAGTGTTTCTGCCTCCAGACCCAGGAAAGGCTCCCAGGAGGAGAGAGTATGTCTGACAAATGTTCACAGAGCCCGAGGGAGAGAGGTACCACCAGGGTAGTTCTTTTCAGGAAGACAGAATCTACTTTAATGTAGCTGTGCAAAAAAACCCCAAATGTATGGAGTCAACAAGCACTCAGTGTGCGGGACATTGTGCCAAATGGCATCTGTACACATGCATGCATATGGCTGCACATATATGTATATACACACATGCGTGTATGCATACATGTGAACATATATGTAGGTGTGTGTACATGGAGAGGAAAGGCACCTACTATGTCCGTTGTCGGATCCCAAGTCCCAATTTCTGTTTCAGGCAATTTGGTTACTGAACGTGTAAGGCCTTTGAAAGAGTAGAGGACACCAGAAGTGCTTGGATTTCTGCCTCCGATTATTTGAATTGGCCAGGGGAAGCTGAAGGACACAGCAGGCAGCCCTGTATTCCTGCTTCCTCAAACGCCCTTATCATGAAGCTCTGAGTGTCCTAGGGATTGGTGTTGGTGTTGTGACCTGCCACCCAAGACTCGCAGCTCACACAGGCTGGGTGAGATCGTGGAAAAGACTCCGAAGGAGCAATTTCTCTCCTTGGCTCTAGCCTCAAACCCAAAATTTTCCTTTTGGGAAAGCTCTAAAACAAAGCTTAGGTATAGTTCATATCTAGATTGCCCTTAAATGTGGGTAACAGGATCCCCAAGTTCCACTCAGAAACTCCATGTACACTACAGATTTAGGGTGTGGAACAGCCTTTATTTCATGCCCCCCCCCAAAAAGCACAAGATAGCAGGGAGTCTCAAGAGCCCCAGAACAAATATAGAAATGTACAACTAGCAAACTGTCCACTTACCACTCCCATCCCTCAAGGGGAAAGGAATTTAAGGCTGTTAAACAAGCATTCTCCTCCATGGTATAAGCAGCTTACTGGCTTTGCTCTCTAAGGTGGAGGCTGGGGGCTGCGGCAGACAACTTGGGGTCTTTCCTTTTCTGGGTGCATTGATCCATCAACATTTATTGAGTGCCTTAATTATTAATTAAGCATTAAGCACTGCTTTGACTTCCTGCAGAAGGAGGTGTGTGCTTGCAGCCTGAGAGGAGACATCCTAAAAATAGACGTCCCCACCTTGGCGGCTCCCTCCTGGGCTGTCCTGAGTTCAAGAGCTACTGAGTTTGAGTATTTGGGCACTTGGCCTTCTAGAGAGAGGGAAGATTTGCTATTGCCATTAAGATTGTGAACTCTTTGAGGTCAGGGACTGTCTTGTGCCTCTTTTTGTAACCCCTGTCCTTGGCCCAGTGATTATTTAATTATATAGTATTACATAGTAATTATTAATTAGAGTAATTTGTAGTAATTCTTATTACTATATTACCTTATATGAGGTAACCTAGGTAACATGCTTCACAAACCTTAACGTGCTATGCCGGTGCTAGACATTGACATCACCATGGTCTTGGGGACAATCCCAGTCACTGGGAGCTCCTCAGACAAGTTTCTTGGAGCGCTGGCCTGTCTGTCCCCTTGGGAGGTGCGCTGGGTAGCACAATTATCACTGTCCCCATTTTGTGGAGGAGGAGACTGAGTCAGAGCCCTGGAGGGCCTAAGTAAAGGTCCAAAGTGGGATTTGCACTTGTCTCTCCCACCTAGTCCAGCACACTGTACTGTAGCTGACAGGTCCTTAGGGACCTCGTTTTACTGAGGCCGAGAAAGGAAGGGGTCTGCCCCATGGTCAGTCAGGTATTACCAACCCTGACTAGTCACTCATCTGCTTCACTAGAACATCTGGAGAACAGTTTCACGGTCAGAATTCAGCAAGCGCCTACTATGTGCCAGGCCTTAAGTGAGGCTCTGGTGATGCAAAATCACAAACAATCATGGGACTGTTGTTAGCCCCGAAAGAGCTTCTGGAAGCTGCAACCCAAGGAGGCAATGGAATGTGACAGAGGGTGTTAGAGCTAAAAGATGTGGGTTCAAATCCCACTTCTGCTGCCTACTGCCTCCCTGATTTGGGACAGATTTCTTCCTTCTCTGGGCCTCAGTTTCTCCATCTGAAGGTAAGGGGATGATCTGAATAGGAGCTTTCCAGTGAACAGGACAAGCCCGCAGGCGAGATCTATCGTTTGGAGGCACCTGAAGAAGACCTGACCTCCTGATCTGTGCCCACGTCAAGCTCTTCTGGGATGGAAAGGATGGATGGATTCCCGGCTGACTCCACGTGGTTAATGCTCTTTTTAAAGGAGGTAGTTCAGGGCAGCAGACACTGGAAAGAATGCTGTCTTTAGTTTCAGAGGAACTGGATTCAAATCCTGCCTTCGACAAAAGTTAGTTATAAACCCTTGAGCAAGCCACATCACCCCCCGTGCCTCGACTTACTCAGCTGTAAAGTAAAAGCGTCACACTAGACGGCCTCTGTGATCTTGTGCCGGCTTGTCTTGGGTGTTTCAGTTTTGAGCAGTATTGGACAACACCCCCCCACCCCTCCACCCCACCCCCTGCCTTGTAGCATACACCTGGATGGCGTGTCTGGGATCCTTGTGGACCAGAGTTGCATAGGAAGAGTGTGTCCAGATGGCCCAAGAATTCTTTCTTTTGCAGGGAAAGCTGGCTCAATTCATTTTTTAAAATGTGACCCAAAGGGTAAATGGTTGATTCCCACTCAACCCCAACTCTCCAGGCATGCTCCATTTGGGTTGCTCTATTCATGCAGGAATCCATTGGAGAAATTTTCTATCCAAGGCAGTTTGATTTCTCCCTTGAAGGTGAGAGGTTGACTTTCAGTTGACCCAAAGTCTCAAATCCCTATTGGAAGAGCCTCATATGCCTTGGAAATTCATCTGGCTCGAAGGGGTGGGGGGGAGTGAGGGGCGCTTTCTCCCTCTCTGCCCGTTTTCTCTCATCTAGGTGTCCTTAGGTGTTGTCTTCAGTGTTTAACTTAACACAGGTGTGAGCTATGAGAATTTTGAAAATTTGAATTTGTCCAGCTGTGTACTGGGGGAAGAGGAGTGTGAGTTCTAGGCACCCTCAATTATGAGAAGTGACCACTTTCACCAGATTTAATTTGGGGAATGTCTAAAAACTGGGCATTTTAGACTTTGTGGGACCCATGGCATGGAGCAGGGTGTGGGCAGGGAAGTCAGCCAAGTACTGTGCCTAACGGACAATTGCTGGGCCCCCTCCCCAAATTGAGAGCTATCCTGGATTGGGAATAGGGACCGATGTGCCGAAAGGCACCCACTTTGATTTGTGGGACACCAGCGAGGGATTAGAAGAGGAATCACCAATCAATTTGAGGGGTTCTTCCATCAACTTAATGAGATTACGGGGCACAAGGCCATTGTTTGGAGGCAGATGAAGGGCTCCTCCCAGAAAGGCTGAGAGGGTGAGTGCATCCTCTGGTACTAGATTGTTTGGTTTTTAAAGACAGAGAACCAACTGCCCATTCCGGTGGTTTGTGACTGCAAGAAGCAAGAACTAGCTCAGGCCTCTTTTTAGCCAATAAATATTTATGAAATGCTTCCTATGTACCAGGCACCGTGCTGAGCAAAAGCAGTCCTTACCTTCAAGAAGCTTACGATCTAAGGGGGAAAAACAACATAGGAAAGGAAGCTGAAAAGAGAGGGCATAAGGTGATATTGTGAAAAGAGGGGAGGGCAAAGGAGGGAGCCAAAGAAATAAAGAATGAGTAGGTGCCCTGGTGGGAGATGAGGAGATGGTAACCTTGTTCCCGTTCCTCTCCGGACAGAGGGGCAGAGGGTACGGATGAGGCGTGAGTAACCAGGCTGCTTGGATACTGCAAGAGAACAGGCAGGAGGGAAACGACATGTACTTTCTCTCTTTTCTCTCCAACACTTAGCCTTTGCCCTTTCCCGAATCCCCTTCTGAGCGGAACAGAGGCAAAGACGGGATTTAAGGGCGGGTTGGAGCAGACGCGCGCAGGGCTTCTGTACCGGCTGACGTGAAAGCTTTTTGACGTGTCCCTGTTCCCAACCTCTCCTGGGGATTTCCTGAAACCACTTGTTACTTAAAGAAAGAAGGGAGTGGAGTCCCCCACTTGATTCTGACTTAGCGCCTCACTTAGAGAGCAAAGCCAGTGAGCCGCTTGGAGAGCGCAGCTCTGTTAAGAACGGGGTTTGCTTGTTCAGCACCACCACCACCACCACCACCCCCTCCCACCACCACCCCATGCTCTGAGTCTCGAACGAGCAGGTTGGACTCGGTAACTGAGAAGGTTACTGTCAGTGAGTCAGTCGATAAATAGGTTATTTAATGCCTACTATGCACTGCTCCTCTTTGTACCCTCAGTCCTTAGCACATAGTGGGCGTTTAATAAATATTTATTGACTTTGACGAAGAGCTTGATATGCAAATAAGAAAAAGAGGGACAATTCCTGCTCTCGAGGAACTTACAATCTAACCAGAAATTCAACACACACAAGAAAGCTGAAAGGGGCCAGGAAGAGGGAAAGGAAGATTCCTTCTAGCTCAGACCCTAAAATCCTATGCTTATCACAGCCCTCTCATAGGATGGAAACTTCCCAAAGGCAAAAAGTATTTTTGGGGTTTGTTTTCATATCCCCGGTGCCTAGCACATCTTCTAATACTTAAATGGCTCTGTGTTTTTAAAAGATGTAAATCGATTGTCATAACAAAGAGACTAAAAGATTTCCCAAAAGATTTCAGTTGGCAAACACTCGACTTGCCAAGAAAAGAGATGGAAACCAAGGGCAACATAGGTTTAGAATATTGCCTGGTTTGTTCAATCTTAAGGAGAAAGATGACGGGAGGTTCTCAGCGCCAGCACCTCAGGAGAGGAGTGAGGGAAGCCGCTAAATTGGTGAGTTTAAGCTGGGTTAGCCCTGTCCTTTAAGAGTGACTTTTCTTCTGAGCCCCTTCAAATTTTACCCAAGACTAGAGATTTTAGAGGTGTGGTTGATAAGGATCCTTCAGGTTCCATAGCCCTCTCAGGGATAGACCTCCCAGCCTTCCCCCAAGCTAGGTTGTTGTGGGTGTGACCTCATTGTAATAATAATGATGATAGCTTGAATGCATAGGATGTTGACCAGATACTTCTCTTTCAGGCAGCCAGTGACAGGGGATAGAGAGCCTAGCCTGGAGTCAGGAAGAAAGATCTGAATTCAAATCTGCCCTCAGACCCTGGGCCAATCACTTAACCCTGTTTGCCTCAGTTTCCTCATCTGTAAAATGAGCTGGAGAAGGAAATAACAACCCATTCCAGCATCTCTGCCAAGAAAATCCCAAATGAGGTCATGAAGAGTCAGACACAAGTGAACTACAGCAAACTGCGAGACACTTTACAAATATTATCATATTTTCTCCTCTCAACGGCGCTGGAGGATAGGTGATATGGTTATCCCCATTTTACAGTTGAGGAAACTGAAGAAGACAAAAAGTTAAGCGACTTGCCAATAGGCACACAGTATCTGAGGCTAGATTTGAACTCCGGTCTTCCTGACTTCACTTTAATAACCAATTATTGAATCAGGACTAAGGATTTTCCCTTCCTGTTTCTTCATTCTATATCTATCAACCTCCGAAAATTAGGGCTGATAGTGAGATCGGATTTAACTTTTTCCTCAATTTTGTTCAAACCCTACCCAACTGGTTCTATTCAGGCTGGGGGGTGGGGAGGGTAGATCTTTTGTCTAGATTGCCCTGGGGTGCGAGGAAGTGGTCTGGGATTAAGAGGTGGTTCCTCACTAGAATAGGTCTGCCTCTCATTATAATATTCATTCTTTTCATTAATTGTTCACCAATCAGAGTTGACTGCCAACTATCAGGAATACCTACCCTTCCAAGGACATATAAGGATCATTAGCCGCCATCATCCTTCTTTGGTCCCTGAGAGAGGGCCAAATGACTGTCCTTTATTAATTATCTGCTAGCCACAATTCATAACAGAAATTGTGTCTCTCAAGCTTTTAATACATCACTCCTCCATGGCTCTCTGGGAGGAAGGAGAGGGATAAATAGAAAGGGAAATTCAAGCCACATAATTGGATAGCAATACATGTCTGAGGTTTGGGGGTTTTTTAGTTCTTTCTGAGGAGGCACAGGGGTTTAGCATTCTCTTAGCCAATCGGGAGTGACATTCCCTTAAGCTGACACCACCCAGCATCTCCCAGGGGCACCTTCAGGGCACCCTCGAGCCTTCCAGCCCCAGACCCTTCCAGGTCTGAAGCTTGGGTGGGAAAGGAACTATGTTCCTAAAGCAGTTTAAAACGATAGGATTTGATTTAGAGTCAGGGAATTGTCACAGCTGGGCTCAGAGGGAGGCTCCACTTTGGAGCGCCTGCATCAGCTTTCAGGTAATCAGAGCCCTCTTTTTCCCTTCTCCCCAGAGTAATCAATCACCCTGATAGCCGGGCCTATCTTCCTTTTTTTCCTATCTCTCTCCAGCACTTAGCACAGTGCTGAGCACATAGTAAGCACTTAACCAGTGCTCCTTGGCTGGGCACACAGTAGACTTAATGAATGCTCCTTGGCTGGGCACACAGTAGACACTTAATGAATGCTCCTTGGCTGGGCACACAGTAGGCACTTAATGCACGCTCCTTGACCGGACCCACAGTAGGCACTTAATGAACGCTCCTTGGCTGGGCATCCTGTAGGCGCTTGATCAATGCTCCTGCTTAGCTGTTGCATCCCCGCTGCTGCGGAGGGAGAGGCGGAGACGGAGGGCAGCGCCTCCCTCCTCGCCCCCCAGACCCTGAGGCCAAGCCCAGACCGCACTTTGCTTCGGACTTCACTTTGCTCCGGGTTTCGGACGGGTTTGAATTTTGGTTCCCCCAGGGCCTCCCTTCCTTCATAGCGCTGCCCTGCGGCCTCTGCGCCGCCTGGGGGCGCCCGAGAGCCCCCCGCTTCGCTTCCCGGCCAGGCGTCGGGGGGCGGGGCGCGGGCGACCCAGGGCGGGCGGCGATTGGCGGCGGGCGGCTGCGGGGGCGGGCCTTGGGGCGGGCTCGGGGCCCCGGTTCGGACAATGAGCAACCAGAGACGGGAGAGCGGCGCTGGGTGAGGGGCCCGGATTGAGGACGTTCCCCCTGCCGGGGTCCGGAGACTCTATGGTGGCGGGGAGGACCCGGGCTGGGCGGCTGCAGGTCGGCGGCACGCGGGCGGCGGGCGGTGGGCCCCGGCGGCCGGGGAGCGGAAGGGGCCGGGCCGGGCCGGAGGGGCGGGGGTCGGGCCGGGCGGTGGCCGGGCCGGGCCGGGCCGCGCCGCGCCGCTCTGAGCCGCGCTCTCCGCCCCACCGCCAGGCAGGACCATGGCCCTGAAGGCCGAGCCCGCGCCGCTGGACTGCATCCAGGTGACGCTCAAGTGCGAGGACGTGGAGGAGGTGCGAGTGGAGGACGACGGGGACGAGGCCCGGGGGCCCCGGGCCCAGACCCCTCCGGGCCGCTGGCCCCCGCCGGCCCGCCGCCGCCGCGCCCCGCCGCCCGCCGGGCCCCCGCCCGAGCCCGCCATCCCCATCCCCGCGGCGCTGCGGGAGCCGGTACTCAGAGGTGAGGCCGCCGGGGAGCGGGGAGGGGAGGGGGGCCCCGCCCGGGGGATGCCCGGCCCGGGCCTGAGCCCCGGCAGGGAGAAGAGCCGGGGAGGGGGCTGCCCGGAAGCAGGGGGAGGGGCTGAGCCCTCCCTGGGGTGGGGGCCGCACCGCCCCCCATCACCCGCCGCCCTTCGCCGTGATCGGAGCGGGTTCTGAGGCCCGGGGGGGGGGGCGGCGGCCCGGGGGACCCGCGGCCCCAAGCTCGTGCGAGCATCATGTGTGGATGGGCCCGGCGGGTCCGTGATAACGTGTGTCCGTGCGTTCACGTGTGTGCAGGGGGAGAGAGCAGGCCATCGGCCCAACTTTCTCCTGTCTTATGTAACTGCACGTACGTAGGCATGTGCATATGTGGGGTTCGATAGGCATTCTGAATGTATGTAATTTTATTTTGCGTTCAGTCGTGCCCTGTTCTTGGCGGAGATGCTGGAGGGATTGGCCATTTCCTTCTCCAGCTCATTTGACACATGAGGAAACTGAGGCAAACAGGGTTAAGTGACTTGCCCAGGGTCACCCAGCTAGGAAGTGTCTGAGCGAGGATTTGGACCGGCGTCTTCTTGACTCCAGTCACTGCAGCCTTACCTAGCTGCTCCCTGTATAATCCTATATATATATATATATGTACACGGCTACATGTCTGCACATCCACATACATGTGCCCGCCTGTGTTGATGTGTGTGCTGTGCATGCATGTTGCACTGTGTATCTACATACATGTGATATATGTGTTTGCATGTGCCTGCATGCACACACAGAGATGATCTACATGGTCTCTTCTCTCCCCTCACCTCCAACTCCCCTGGAGCGGCAGGTGACTCGTCCAAGAGCACCCATGGGATCCCAGAGACCTCCCAGACCTGACCCGCCTTCCTCGTTTTTATGTGTGTGTAAAACTTCGTCAGTCCACATGTGTGTTCATAGGCACAGAAACATACGGGTGCATCTAGATCAACATAGGAACACTTCTTCCATCTGTGTTGACATAGATCGTGTGTGTGTAATTGTATTACACATGTGTGTTGCACATATGTATATGTACAAACACATATGAGGCAACTGACTTGCCCAAGGTCACCCAGAGGCCGGATTGGCCTGCAATGACTTGGAGTTTGGTTATGAATGAATGAGAAGGACAAGCATTTATGAAGTGCCTACTGTATGCAGGCACGTTCCCAAGAGTTGGGGATGCATTCTCTGGCCTGGTTTCCCTTCTGATAGGGGAAGACATGCACAGGAATGTGGGATATCCAGGAAATAAATCCTCCAAGATGGTGCCAGGGAGCCGCAAAAAGGGGAGTGGAGGTTTTAATTCCAGGAAATCTGGAAAGTCTGGCTTGGTTCTTTGCGCCTAAGAATGGAAGCAAGTGAGGGTGTGCTATAGCTCCTCCCCCTTCCTTTTCTTCCCCCCCCCTTCCTCTCTTCCCCTCTTCCTCCCCCTCCCTCTTCTCCTTCCCCTCCCATTTCCCTCCTTTTCCCCTTCCCCCTCTTCTTCCCCTCCCCTCCCCTTATTTCTCCTTTTCCTCCCATTTCCTTCCTCTTTCCCTTCCCCCCTTCTCCCTCTTCCTCTCCTCCCTCTTCCTTCCTCTCTTCTTTCTTCTCCACCTCCTTCCCCTCCCCTTATTTCTCCTCCCACCTCCATTTCCTTCCTCTTTCCTTCCCCCTTCTCCTTCCTCTTCTCTCCCTTCCCTCCTTCTCTCCTCCTCCTTCTCCCCCTTTTCCCCCTCCTTCTCCTCACCTCCTCTTTTTTCCTCTACTCCTCCCCCTGCCTCTTCCTTCCCCTCCCCCTTCCTTTTACTCCTTCTTCCCCTCCCCTCTCCCTTTTCCTCTCCTTCCCCTTTCCCCCCCCTCTGGCTGTCATCTCTCCTGTCCTCCTCTCCCTGCCTCTTCTCCCCCATTCAGTCTTTCCCTCCTGCCTCTCCCTGGTGCTGCTCTCTGGGAAGGCTGAGCCCTCCCCAGAGCGGTGGAGATGGGCATCCCTGCAGAGGCTCCTGGTGCCCAGGTGCCCTGCCTTTGGTCTGTGATAAAGTAGGACTCTTTTGGCAGAGGGCATCCCTGGCTCCTGCCTCAGGTGAGCCATGAACCTCACTTGCCTGGTGCTGTGGGTGGCTGGGGGGGGCGCGGTGGCGGCGCCATACCTGCCCATTGCAGTCAGACAGTGCTCTGTTTTCCCTTGTTTTCTGGCAGCGTGGGCCAGCCAGGCTCCGTCTCCTGGAGGGCCGCAGAGGGTGGGCCACCCGAGGTGGCCGAACATCAGTGAGCTGAGCCCCAGTTCTGGGGGGACATTGCCTTGGAAAATGGGCCTTCTGGGAGGGCAGGGTCTGCTCCCTGGTCCTCGTTTCTGCCACGGTGCCCAGGTGCTTGGAGGGAGGCACCTGAGGCAGATCATTCTGTTTCCTTACCTACAAGATAGGAACAGGAGCTGACCCACAGGCTTCTCCTCCCCGGACTGTGTGATCTGAGTGGGAGAAGGGGATTGTGGGTATCCCATGCAGACAGCGCTTGTTTGGGCCTGCCGATGGCTGCTTCTTCCACCACTAAGCCATGGGTGAACTCTTGGAGTTGGCCTTTAATGTTCCCAGGCACCAGGCTGTCCTCAGGCCTAAATATTTGATGTCTTTCACCTTGGCCCTTGGGAGGGCATCTCCACCCCCCACTGCTGCTCTCTGTGACTTTCGACCGGGCACCCAGGGAAGAGAGACCTGGTCTCTAAAATGTGGGCATGGGTCTTTTGTTTTTGATAATACATTCATTTTCCAATGTACTTTCCTCCATTGGACCTTCCCTTGTGACGAATAAAAATTGAAGCAAAGCCCAAGAAAAGGTCCTCTTGTGTGGGCACCATCCTGTCCCAGTAGCCCTCCGTCTCACTTCCAAGACTTGGGCAGAGGCAGTTTTTTTTAAGTTTGTAGGGGGTCTTTGGTGAGATATTTTAAAGCCTATGGGGGCCACGTGGAAGGCCAGGGAGGGAATGAACAGATGTCATGAAAGTACGCTCCTGGATTTTGGGAGATTGGGACAGAAAGGCCGCAGGGGCTGCCGTTCGAGTCCAAAGACTCCTTCCTCTAGGCCTGGCCAGAGTTAGGGACAGGAGACAGTTGGGTGCACATTAGAGACACGTAGAACATTCAAGACACTGAGGTGGGAGATGACGTGGTCAGAATGGGGCCCCAGGGCGGGCAGTGATCCTGGTAAGGTCGTGAAGGGACAGCAGAGGGAGATTATTGAGGGGAGCTACAAGGGAAGACTGACCACGATGTGTCAGGGCCCACCTGTGTGCTTCATTGACCGGCCTGAGGACCGAAAGTGTTAGCCCTGGCATGAGGAGCAGCCAGGGGGAGCATGGACAGGGGAGGCGGGATCAAGGCAGGGATATAATAAGGCTGTTGCCATAGTCCAGACATGAGGTGACATGAGGTGACGACATGCGCCAAGCCCAGGGAGGGGGTGATACGGGAGAGACGCCATGAAGGGGAAACCTGCCGACCGACTGGAAGAATTGTGAGTAAGGGTCTGAGGGTGACACCTGGTGCGCAGCCCCCTAGGAAGTATGAAAGATGGTGGGAAAGCAGCCAGTCCTGCTTCAGTCATGTGATGGAGTTGAGAAACCTGTGAGGTGTCCGGTTCAGGACGCCCGAGAGGCAGGCGGTGATGGATGCCACATGTGGCTGAGGAAAGAGGTTAGGGCTGAGAATCATCTGCACACAGGTGATCACTGAACCTGGGGAGATGCTGAGATCCCCAAGGGGACGAGTGAGGGAGAACAGGGCCAAGGACCGAGCTCGGGGGACGTGATCTGGAGGAGGATCCCACAAAGGGGACAGAGAGGGAGGAGGAGAACTGGGGAGGTGTCCCCAGAACCCTAAGAGAAGAGTCTTCCCCAGAGGGGTCTGAGAGGTGAGGCTTGAGTGAAGGCTGGCGGCTTTGGCAATAAGGATTGTTAGTCACTTTGGAGGGAGCAGCTCCACCTGAGCACCCCACCCCACCCAGGATGAAGCTCCCCGGGGTTGGGAGGACCAGATGTGAACAGAGAGTGCTCAATGAGACAGATGTTGGCCGTTTGTGGTCTGCTGGTGTGGCAAGGGCCCATAAGGGTGACGGTGAAGAGGAAGGAGCTTCTTCAGCTGAGAGCAGCCCTCCTGCTGGGTGCCTCGTCCTGGGCCCCTCTCAAAGCCAACTCTCTTCTCTCCCTTGTCTGTTACGCCCCTCTGCCCTTCCGTAGTGGGACAACCTGAGAACACCCCCCTCCCTGGGCAGTGCCAGCCTGAGACCAGTGCCGCTGTTACCGAGGAAGCCGAGCCACTGCAGTCCTGGGAGCAAGAGTACTTGGTGGGGAACAGCCCTGGGGGCAGCGGTCGGGCCCTGTGCATGGTGTGTGGCCAGGAGCTCCCCACCCCTTCTGCCCGAAGTGCCCGGAGGCACATCCTCCGCCAGCATCCCCACACCCTGGGCCTGAGCCCCGGGGAGAAAAGCAACATCCTTGAGGCCTGGAGTGAGGGTGTGGCCTTGCTAGACTCCCTGGAGTCTCCATCGCCCCCTAACACTGGTATGTAGGAGGGGCCTAAGAGGGAGAGCTGTGGGGCAGAGCTGGGGGGAGTCAGGAGTCCTTAGGGGGCTCTTCTGTCTGCCCCAGACCCTCCTGAGACACCAGCTGAGATTGTGGTGCTTCTGGACTCTGAGGAAAAGCCTGAATCACAGTCAACTCGGAACCGGCCCCGGGGACTCCGGCCCCTACAACCTCCAGGTGAGACCCCTGAGAGAGGGAGTGGGGGCAGGCAGAGCAGGGTCTGCCACCCTGAGACAGGAGATGGGCTAATAGGCAGACACTGGTGCATCCACAGTCCCCCTTTGGGGCTTTCATAAGATTGGGCTGCTCTCTCTCGGCAGCTCCCCCAGCCATCGATGGAGGGACCAAAAAGCTGAGGAACCAGAGATGTAAGGAGCTTTCTGGGGAAGCCCCTCCCAAGAAGAAGAAGGGGAGGGGCCGAACTTCCACCAGGGCAAAGGCCATGGCCAGGTCCTCAGTCCCAAGCCCAGGTAAGGGGGAACTGAGTCTAGGTTTGGGGGTAGGATCAGGCTCTTTGGGACTGGAGAGATGGGGCCAGAGGGGAGAGATAGCGAGAGTCATGAAAGAGTCAGCTTGTCCTGCAGAAGGGAAGGCTCAGGGCATATTTGAAGGGCCCTCACCTGGAAGGAGGACTTGGGATCACCAGCACCTTGGGAGCAGGGATGCTTTGGCGGTTGTCATCTTCAGTCTGTATGAGTGGAGAGAAGGGGACATATATGGGAGGTGCTTTGAAGGTAAAGTGACAGGCTTTGACAAACCGTTTGGATATGGGGCCTAAGTGCGAGTGAGCCCAGGGTAAGAGCTTGTTAGGGTGGGGAGGGGGATGATAGAGCCCGTTTGGGACATGTTGAGTCTATGATGCCTGTAGACCATCCAGTTTGAGATGCCTAGAAGGCATTCCGTGATAGTGAAGACAGAGGTCAAGGTTGGATGGATAGAGATGAGAACCATAGAGGAAGACATCTGAGCAAGGTCAGTCCTGGAGAGATGGCCTGCAGGTTTTCAGTACAATAAGAAACAAGGTTCTCAGCTGAGAGGGAGCTGTGGGAGAGGGGCCGTGGGGACCGGTACTGGGGGTCAGTTGGTGTGGTTTAGGAAAAGGATTGCCTTGCGGCAGTGAGGCCCAGTTCAGATGACCTAACGTAGCCTGGCAGTGAACCCAGTCAGCAGGGGTCTGTGAGTCTCCAGCTTCCTTCAGCAGCAAGGGGTGGGAGTGATTCACAGAACTTGAGAGAAGGCATAGCGTTGAACTGGTTCACCAAGGGGTCAGGTTAGGGAAGGGAGGAAGGAGTGGTTTGGGCAGGAGCTGGGGGATGACAGCCTTGGCCTTGTTGAGGACAAAGAACAGGCTTAGGGCTTGTAAGTTAGTGGGAAAAATTAGAATGATAAAGGCTGATAATGGTGGGAAATCACCTGAGTAAGATTAAGTGGGGAATGCCAGATTGTGGAGGAAGAGGACCTAAGGCAGCTGAAATCATAGAGCGTAGTATGTAAGCTGCCAGGGATGCAATGGAGTAGGAAGACCTGAGTTCAAATCCTGCCTGGGACACTAACAGGGTGACCCTGGTCAAGTCACTTAACCACTGTCTGCCCCAATTTGGGAAAACGATAGCACCTCCTGCCAGGATTGTTGTAACATTAAGATGAGATCATCTTTGTAAGGCACTTTGCAAACCCAAAGCACTAGATAGATGCTAGCAATGATGGTGATGGTGATGATGGTGGTGGTGGTCATGGTGGTGGTGGTGGTGGTCATGGTGATGGTGGTGATGGTGGTGGTGGTGGTGGTGATGGTGGTAGTGGTGATGATGGTGGTGGTGGTGGTGGTGGTGGTGGTGGTGGTGATGTGGTGTACTGGTTAATGGTGGTGGTGGTGGTGATGGTGGTGGTGGTCGTGGTGGTGGTCGTGGTGATGTGGTGGTGTACTGGTTAATGGTGGTGGTGATGTGGTGGTGGTGGTGGTGGTGGTGGTGGTGGTGGTGGTGGTGGTGGTGGTGGTGGTGGTGGTGATGTGGTGGTGATGTGGTGGTGATGTGGTGGTGGTGGTAATGATACAATGATAGTGGTGATGGTGATGATGATGATGTTACCGCCAGAGCTCGGACCTTAGGAACCAGCCCGCCCGGCCTCTTCAGTGTCCAGACGTAAGGAAAGCGACTGCCATGTTGTTCTCTGTCCCTCCGCAGCGTTCCTCCCCCTCCCACACGTCACCTTAGAGCCCTTCTCGGCCCCCACTGAAGTCCGACACTTCACAGATGGCAGCTTCCCACCAGGCTTCGTCCTCCAGCTCTTCTCTCATAGCCAGCTGAAAGCCTCACAGGAAAGGGCCTCATCAAAGGAAGGAGAGCCGGCCGAGGGGAGCCCCAAGCGGCCTCCAAGTCCCTCCCCAGGTGAGCTGTTGGGCAAGCCTTTCAGTCTCTGGAGGCAGGAGAAGGGCCCTGGAAGGCAGGCCTGCCTCCCTCTCTGTCCCCCCTCCCCCCAGGGCTCTTTCTTAGCTCCACAGCAGAGTGGGCATCCTTGCAGAGGAAGGCTGTAGCCCCTCATAGCCCTGACAGCCTGGTCTGGTCTCAGAATCAAAGCTCAGGTTCCCTTCTAGGAAAGCTGGATGTCTGGATTCTGGAGGATCCCGCATCCAACACAGGCCCGTAGCAAGTCCTTGTTAAGTGCTTATTGAACCTCCCTAATCCCCTGTGATGAAGGATGGGACTGTCACAGACCTTTCTCTTTGGCGACCCTCTTGCCCTTTGGAATTTCCCTGGGATCAGGCACCAAGTGAGTAGGTGGGCTCCCAGAGAGGAGGCATTCTGGCGGTCATCACCCTCCAAAGGAAGTGAGAGACCGCAACCCCAGAGCATATGAGGGAGCCGTAGGCTTCTGGGCCAAGGCACTTGGGAAAGTCCCTCTGTGCGCTGGCCTGCTCTGACTCCAGCAGGAGCACCACAGTTTAGCAAGGGAAGACAATGATGAACCAGGAGTGTCCAGAAGAAGGATGCCAGGATCGGGAAGGGCCTTTGTTCCATAATATGTGAGGATCAGATAAAGTCTGGAGAAGAAGTCTTCCCTGGAGGAGGGAGCCCCCAAAGATAACCGGGTCCTGGCCATTCCTCTGACAAGGTCCAGGGGCTCTCATGAGCTGCAGAGTGCCCAGGCCAACGTAGCAACCAAATCCTAATGTGATCTTAGAGTGTGTTGAGTGGTGTGGTTGCATGGTGTCCAGGAACAGGGGGATGATGGTGCCACTGCATCTTGCCCTGGTCAGGCCCCACACACCTGGAGTCCTGCTCAGTTCTGAAGCCACATTTTAGGAAGGCTGTTCATCAGCTGGGGAGTTTTCAGAGCAGGGTAGCAAGTTGGTGGAGGCCTTCCTGCCACGTGGGGCCTCTGGGTTGGGGTTGGGAAGTCCAATGAAGGGCAGAACCAGGAGCAACAGATTAGGCCTGGCTAGAGGAGAAATGTTCTAGCCAGGAGAGCCATCTCTAGGTGGTGGGTTCTCCCTCCTCTGAAGGACCATGAGTTGGAGACGTTAGAGGAGGGGCCATTTGGTGGTTCCAGGAGGTCCCTGTCCTTCCTCCCATGATCCTCGTTGGCTCCCAACGAGCATCTGAGGGATAGGACTGAATTCTGGAGTCCACATCAAGGGCCTTTCTGGCCATCCTTGAGAGAGGGAGCGAGGCCAGGAGCATTCACGGGCCTCAGTGGTCAAGTCCGGCTTCTGCATTTTACAGATGAGGAGCCTGAGGCCCAGAGACATGAAGGCACTCGCCACTCACACAGGTAGTAGTGGCAGAGACTGTATGTGTCACTGTTGGCGTGGCTGCCTCCTGCCTCTCGGCTCTAATGCTTCTCTCTTCATCCCTCCCCAGCTCCCTCTGCGGGGCTCCGAGGGACACTGGACCTGCAGGTGATCCGTGTGCGCCTGGAGGAGCCCCCCACAGTCAGCCTGCTTCAGGATTGGTCCAAGCTGCCCCAGGGACCCCGGGCGGCAGTGGGGGCCGGTGACCCCCCAGGTTGGCAGGCCGTGCTGGCGGAGTCTGGTGTGGCCGCTCAGGAACAGCCAGAGGCCGGGAATGGGGTGTGAGGGCTGCTGCGGGGGAGGGGGACCTCACTGCACCTCCCCAACCCCCCTTCCCCTGCAGACCAGCCCATCTGTCGATGGAGCCAAGCACTTGAGCAGGGGGGAGAGTCCGCTTCTGCTCCCACTGGACGCTGCTAAGGGTCTGGGGTCCGGGTCACCACTGGGCTGCCGGGCCGCTGCCGTCCTTGCACTAGGGTTCAGTGTTGATGGAGACCCACTGTGTTTGCCCTTCCTCGTTCCTGCTTCACCGCTTCCTGCCGGCACAGTGCCTTACATAGGAGGTGGTCACAAGGGGGGACCCACTGGAGCCCTCTACTACCTCGGGGGAGTCTCCTCTCCCCCCACCTCCTCCTGGCCCTCCTCATAGGAGTTCCGTCACCTCTTTCCCCTCCCCCCCGCAGCAGAGCAGGGGGAGCCCTGGGGTGGGGAGGGGAACGTAGCTCTGGATACTCCAAGCTCTGCCCGCTTTTCACCCTGCCTACCAGCCCCCGCCTCTCCCAGTTCTTTCCCTTTGTACATACCCCTTTGTTGACAATAAATTATTATTTTTTATGAAGTGAGCTTTCAGGAGTCATTGTGAACGGGCACCTGGAGGTGAGCAAGGAAGGGGCCTCTGAGGTCACTGGAGCCAGGGTGAGGTTCACCTGTAACATTCCCAGCCCCTACAGGCAGCCCTCACTTTTAAACTCGTCCTTACCACGAGCCTAAATCTGCTGCTCCCAGGTTTTCACCATTTGTCCCTGGTCCTGCCCTTTGAGGCCAAGCAGGACATGACAATCGTCCCCCCACCACCACTCCCCGAATCTCACCTCCACATGCAGCCTCCCATTGCTTTACAGAACTGGGTTTCAAGTCCCCCTCCCCATTCCGGCCACCCTCCTAAGACACCTTTCCTAAAATCTGGTACCAGAACACCTGAGAATCCCTGCCAGTGTGAAGAAAGAGCATCGTTCATTATGAACCTGAACTTGGCTTAAATCAAGCATGTAGGAAAGAATGCATGGTACCAGGGCTCCAGAGCCCAGCAGCCAACATTTTATATGCATTGTTCAGCCTGGATAGATCATCTGTGGGGCGACTGGGAGTCTAGGGACCAGTACACTGTGTCCGACCTTTGAAAGATGAGATGATAGCCTTCAGCAGGCACCAAGGACTCCTTTACTGCTGTAAGTGCTGTGCTGGGTTCTGGGCAGAGACAACAAGGATTTACAAAGTGATGAGGTCATTTGTGGCTGCTGGGGGTCAGGGTAGCCTCATGGAGGAGGGCAGCTTGTGCTGAACCTCCACAGAAGCCAGGGATCCCAAGGGGTGGAAGCGAGGAAGGAGGGCCTCCAGGAGGCTTAGGACATGGCCTGGACCAAAGGGGAGGAATGTATAATAAATGGAAAAGTAGGTGGGAGGTAGGTTGTGAAGGTATTTGAGGGCCCCAAAGAGGCGATTATGTCTGATTTTGAAGGGCACTGAAAGGCTTTGGGCAGGGGTCTGGCAGGAAGCTCCTGCGATGGGCCAAGAGTGAGGACATGAGGGCCCAAACTGGAGTGGTGTTGAGAGACACCAGTGCAAGAGAAACCACACAAGTGGAATCCACAAGACTTGGCAACAAGAAGCCAGCAAGACTGGATATGGGAAGTTAGCCCCTTTCCAAGGATCCAGTGTCATTACAGTGGGTATAAAGAAAATGGAGATCTCAAGGCAAGATTTCTCCCCATCGTTGAAGCCCCCTCCCTCCCATGCACCCTGTGCCTATTCTCTTTCCCCAGCGGGTCCCATCCCTTCCCTGTGAGGTTGACTACCAAAGAGTAAACCCCTCCCCCACAATCCCTACTGCCCACTCATCCTCATTCATCTCAGCCACATCCCCCCAATGTTCCATGACATATCAGCCTGCCCCTTTGACAGTGCCCTCCATTTTCCCATTACCCCTTCTCTGCCTACAATCTGCTCCCTTTCCAATATCGAGCCTTAATTGAACTCGCTTACTTCTACATTCTATTCTCAAATCCCTTCTGGATTTGACCCTTAATGACTCCCACCGCCACTACTGCTGTTGAACAGAGCTGGAAGAAGTCACAAAATGTTGTCAGCTGGGTCCCTGCAAATTTGTTATCTAATCTACAGCAAGGCAATCCTTCTATTCCTAATTTATTCTCCACTTCACTCTCCTTCAACATGGCACCTACTCCCAACTCAGCTCAGGTTCTTCCCTCCAGCCATTCCCAGAAAGCCCTCTTCTCCCCTTCTCATTCAACAATCTCTCTTCCTCATCTCCTAACTCCTTGACATTCCCTATTTCCTCCTTTTTTCTGGGCTCTGATGAAGAGGTGGTCCTTCTTGGGTTGTTTTTTTTTGGGGGGGGAGAAGGGAAAGCAGGGCAATTGGGGTTAAGTGACTTGCCCAGGGTCACACCATTAGTGTGTCAAATGTCTGGGGTCAGATTTGAACTCAGGTCCTCCTGACTCCAGAGCCAGCACTCTACTCACTGCGCCACCTAGCTGCCCCAAGGTGGTCCTTCGCAATAAGGCCAACCCCTGTACCTGCATCCCTCATCCTCTTCCATCCTCTCCAGTGATCGCCTCCTCAAACATCCTCACTTTGCCTTTACTCCTCCCTTACTCTCCCCAAGGCTCTCTTCTCCTCTGTCTATACCGTCTCATCGGTGTTCTCATCAGCTCCTGTGGGTTTGATTATCATTTCTAGGCAGATAACTCTCAAATCCATCTCTCCAACCCTAGTCTCTTTGCTGTATCATGAACCACCTGTTGGACAGATGCCCCCCAAATATCTCATGCTCAACATGTCCAAAGCAGAATTCATTCTTCTCCTGCCCCTTGTACCTACCACTCTTCCGAATTTTCCTGTTATTGAGATGTGCATCACCATCCTTCGAGTAACCCGGGTTCAAAACTGCCTTGAATTCATTGTCTGTGTTATGTATATGCACCACTTTTTTTGCCCCAGCTAGACTGTAAGCTCCTTGAGGGCAGTGATTGCTTCCTTTTTGTCTTTGTGTGCAAATAGATGCTTGATTGATGGCTCTGAGATTGCCAATATGGACTGCTGGAAGCATGGTGATAACCACAGAAAGAAGGAGGGATGATTGGTGTGGGGGGGGAGAGGGAAGGGTGGGGGAAGAGATAGCATGAATTGCATAATTGGTTACAAAGCAAACAGGAATGAGAAAGAAGCACCCAGTGGAGCTCCATTGGACATCTCCCTCCACTAAGAGTTGGTTCCAATAACTCAGATCAGTCTTTCTGAGTGTCAGGTTCCTTGGGGGTAATTACACTTGTCAAGCTGGATAAAGCACAATATTGCATGTGGACCTCTTTACCAACCTTAAAGGGTTCTCCCTCTATACGTATATGTCAGTTATAAAAATGTTGCACTCCTGCCCCCATTTGTAAGCTAGTGCAAGGGGGTGGGGAGGCTGAGTCCAGCATGATCTAATGGGACAAGTCTGAGAGTAGGAGTCACACAGAAGTGACTGGATTTTAGAGCTGAGATACAGCTTGGATATCTGGCCTTATGAGGGCCAGGGATTATTGCAATTTTGCCTGGGTATCCCAGTGCCTAGCACATAGTAGGTGTTTGATTAAAAACCTGCTGGCGTATTGACCTAGTCTGTCATTTTTACAAGAAACTGAAGTCCAGAGAGAGAGAAAATGATTGCTCGCTAGTCACAAAACCAGTTAGTGACAGAGCCAAGACCGGAAAACTGGCCCGCTGATGGCCAGGATTCTTCTCTCTCCATCACCTTTCCTCAGCCACACTCTGTTGACTCGAATAAATTTTAATCTGGTTTGACCTCTTACGCCCTTCTGGGCTTTCATTTCCTTGGCCACAGAATAATGAAGATAATAAATACATACCCTTTCTCTTAGGGATAAAATGGAGAGGAAGCATTTTGATGGGGGGGCGGTATTTATGTGGAATCATAGACAATTTCTGTTAGACATGGTGAACAATTTAGTCTCTCAGGGAACCTCATAAATAAGTGGTACAATTTAAAACACTATTGAAATGCCATTTTGCATCCACCAGATTGGAAACTCAACGCTAGTGGGTCTGTAGACAAACAGGTACCCTCACTTGTGGAATCGCCACCTTGTTTAGGAGAAGAATCTGGTGGAACATAGTAAAAGTCACAGAAAGAAGCCATACCCCCAGGACCAATCTCAGTTTAAAAAGAGCTCTCTGAACAATTTGGAACTGTGCCCAAAGGGCAACCAAACTGTGCATGCCCTTTGACCCAGCAATACCACTACTAAGTCTGTCCCCCAAAGAGATTTTTTTAAAAAAAGGAAAAGGACCTGAATATACAAAAATATTTATAGCAGCTCTTTTGTGGTGGCAAAGAATTGGAAACTGAGGTGATGCCCATCAATTGGAGAATGGCTGAACAGGTCATGGTATACAGTTGTGATGGATTACTATTGAGCTAAAAGAAATGAAAAGCAGGTGAACTTTAGAAAAACCTGGAAAGACTTACATGAACCAACGCTGAGTGAAGTGAGCAGAACCAGGAGAACACTGTACGCAGTCATAGCCATGTTATGTGATGACTAACTTTGATAGACCTAGATCTCCTCAGCAATACAATGGTCCAAGACAATTCCAAAAGACTCATGACAGAAAATGCTGTCCAGAGAAAGAACTAATGGAGTCTGAATGCAGATCAAAGCAGACTATTTTCAATTTATTTATCTTCATGATTTTTTTCCTTTCGTTCTGTTTCTTCTTTCACAACATGACTAATACAGAAATATGTTTTACATGATTACACATGTATAACCTATATCAAATTGCTTACCATCTTTTTTTTAACTTTTGGAGGGGGGCAGGGCAATTGGGGTTAAGTGACTTTCCCAAGGTCACACAGCTAGTAAATGTGTCGTGTCTGATGCCAGATTTGAACTCAGGTCCTCCTGACTCCAGGGCCATTGCTCTACTCACCGTGCCACCTAGCTGCCCCTGTTTACCATCTTAGGGAGGGGGGAGGGAGAAAATCTGGAGCTCAAAATCTTATTTAAAAAAAGAATGTTAAAATTGTCTTTACATGTAATTGGAAAAAAAAATACCATAAGAGCTCTCTGTTCAAAAATTTTCATTCATTATAATTGAAAAAAAAACCAGGAAGCCGTGGCTACTGCGTAGAGGCCAACTCGGAGTCAAGAAGACCCAGAATCAAGGGTTGCCTCTGTACAGTTATCTCTTCCATATCTTGGGAATTAGAAGTGTGACACCCCCCCCCCCCCGCCATGTGGAAAATCCATGTAAAAACTTTTGGCCCTCTCTCCGTGCTAGAGATATCTGAATTCTTTCTTTTTCTTTTATGGGGTGTTTCCAGTAACTTATCTTAAAATTTGGGTTAAGTATCTGGTCATAAGCCTTGTGTCATCTACAACTCCCACAAATATCCACCAAAATTCCTATTTAATTTTTTATGCCAAGCAGACATATATCAAAACCATGATGGGGGAAGTTGCGATGTTTTAGGAATAACTGTAAATTGTGACTGTGTGACTGTGGGAAGTCACAGGCAATCTAAGACTAGAAATCTTAGGTACAGGTCTGCATTGGTGGAGAGGAGTTTCTTTGCCGTGAGCTGGATCACAGGTCTGACTTTAAAAAATAATTAATAAAATACTCATATATACACTTACCATGAGCAAGCCACTTACCTCTCCATTCCTCAGTTTCCTCATTTGTAAACCGAGATTCAGGGTCAAGGGCTTCTAAGCTCCCTTCTGACTCTCAAGCTGTGAGGCCATAGATGTGAGGAATGTAGAGAAACCTAGCAAGCCCTTTATGAAATCACAGAGAGAAGGGCATGAAGCAGGATCAAAAGAGCGGAACAGACACTGGTTGTACCTTATGAGAGGAAAAGCAAACAGGAATGAATGGAAGACTGAGGAAGCGAATGAAATTTTGGCCACTTAAATGCAAATCATTGTGAGGCAAGGTTAATGAATTGTACTGATGTTCAATATTGTTGCTAATAAAATTTTTTAACAGAGTCCATTTACTTAGCAAGTAGTTATTTATGGAGCACCTACTGTGTGCAGAGCACGGAGGGGAATATAACTGACAACAAGATGGTTACTGTGTGTTTATAGTGTGCCATATGGGTGCTGCATTTTATTCAGCTCTGCGTCCTCCAACGTTGCCTGGCACAGTGAGTTCCACACAGTAAACGCCCAGCCCCACATCTGGCTTCATCTTCTCTCCCCTTCATAATAAATCATAACAACAAAGGGATGAGATCCAATGGGGGAGGTAAAGGGAGAATTTAGGGTGCAGTGTAAATAGTACTACATTGGGAGTCAGAGGATCTGGGTTCCAATTCCTCACCCCCAGTTGCTGGTTAGCTATATTAATGACCTTGGGGCAGTGTTTTCTTCCCTCTTAGACTCTATTACAGTACTGGAAGAAACAATGAATATTCATAACCATCAGATTGGCTAATAGGACAGAAAAGGAAAATGACAAATGCCGGAGGGGTTGTGGGCAAATTGGGACACCAAGGCATTGTTGGTGGAGTTGTGAACTGGCCTGACCATTCTGGAGAGCAATTTGGAACTATGCCCAAAAGGCCACAAAACTTCAAATATTGAGTCAAAACTCAGCAATACCACTACTAGGTCTGTATCCCAAAGATATCAAAGAAAAGGACCTACTTGTACAAAAATATAGCAGCTCTTTTTAATAAACTTTTTTTTTGCAGGGCGGAAGGCAGGGCAATTGGGGTTAAGCGACTTGCCCGAGGTCACACAGCTAGTAAGTGTGTCAAGTGTCTGACACCGGATTTGAACTCAGGTCCTCCCGACTCCAGAGCCAGTGCTCTACTCACTGCGCCGTCTAGCTGCCCCAGCGGCTCTTTTTGTGGTGGCAAAGGATTGGAAAGTGAGGGGATGCCCATCCATTGGGGAGTGGCCGAACAAGCTGTAGTATATGATTGTGTTGGAATGTACTACTGTGCTATAACAAATGACGAACAGGATGCCTGGAAAGACGGACGTGAACTGATGCAAACTGAAGTGAGCAGGACCAGAAGAGCTTCGTACTCGGTAACATTGTATACAGCCACATTGTAACAATGATTAACCACGAACGACTTAGCTGCTCTGACCGATACAACGATCCAAGACAATTCTGAAGCGCTCATGAGGAAAAATGCTAGACTCCCCAAGAGAAAGAACCGATGATCCTGAGTGCAGGTCCAAGCCTATTTTTATTCTATTGTTCTTGCCTTTCCCCGCCCCGCCCCCCCCCCAACATAGCTGACATGGAAATGTTTTGTATGACTTCACATGTATAATGGGCATTGGATTGCTTGGCTCCTCCGTGAGTGGGAGACAGAAAGGAGGGAGCAGGAGAAAAATGAACATTGTGGAATTAGAATGACCAAGGCTGGGGCCAAAGAAAAGATGAGAAATTTACCTCCCTCCCTTATTTGCTGAGGCGGAAAACTCTGGGTGGGGAGCTCCGCATAAAGCACAGGACCCTGTGGAACTGCATTTCCCCCCCACCACCCTTCTAAAATCGTTACGGCATGGGATGGCTCAGTATGGAGAGGGAAATGAAGGCAATGTGCAAAAAGGCCGCTAGATGGTGCTGTGGACAGCGTGCTGCAAGACACCCACCCGGGTTCAAATCCAGCTCATGGCAGCATGACCCTGGGTGAGTTTTTCACCTGCAAAATGGGCATAAAGATAGCTTCCCTCTTTCCCAGGGTATGCGCGAGGCTGTATTTCGTTAAAAGCACCACAGTCAGCCCCAGCTGGCATTATTACGAAGGGGAGTAAAATGATGTTTCTAAAAGTAGAGATAATTGATAAATACAGGAAGGGCATCCTGCTCCTCCCCGCACATGGCATGGACATGCCTGTCCCTACATGCTATTTACATGTGTGTTCAGACATGAGAAGGAGCCAGCCAGACTGGGCAGGAGGGTCCTGAGAGGGCGGTGGCTTGGCTTTGCTGGGAGGCTGCCCTGGGTTCTCACGGACCTCGGGTGTCCTGGGGGATGGATGCTCAGAGTTCCAGCCCCGCCCCTGTCCCCTGTACTCACCCCTCCATCCCCCCAGCTGGGAGGGGGGCAGGGCTGGGATGTAGAAAGCCCTGCCTGCAGCTGTTCCTGTAGCAGCCAGACAGCAGCTGCTGTGAGCAGGACAGAGGGCTGTTTGTTTTTGTGTGCATGGGGTGTGTGTGTGCATGGGAGTGTGTGTATGTGTATAGCAGAGATCATCTGTAGTTGTTCTGTGGTCCTTGGGGCAGCTGTACCTGGCCAGGAAACTTCTGAGCCTATCCCTTCTGGGCTGTCCACTCCAAACCTAGGGCTGCCTGTGCCCAGGGGCCTGCCCCTCAGGCCATAGATCTCTGAATTCTCTAGGAGCTCCTGGATGTTCCTTGTGTGATGCCCACCATGTTTGCTCCTGGGTGCCTGAGGGAGGCAGAACATCTGTTGGGTGAATCAGACACCCAGAAGGGAGTGTGGACAGGTCCTGTACACCTTCCTGGATGACTCCAAGCCTTTGTGTGAGACTGGGGCAGGCCCTGAGCACTTGTATGGCAGGGAGAGGCTTCCTCAGAAGGGGAAGATGCTGAACATCGGGCAGCAAAGGGAGGAAACTGAATTGATCCAGCTTTCCCAGCCTCTGCCAAGGGATTAGGGATTTCTTAACTGGGGGCTTGGAGCAACTGTGACTAAAGTCAAAGCATTTCATCTAAAAGAGACTCCCTAAAAATTGGGCAGCTAGGTGGTGCTGTGGTGGATAGAATGTAGGCCCCGGAGTCGGGAGGACCTGAGTTCAAACACAGCCTCAGATACTTCCTAGCTGTGTGACCCTGGGCAAGTCACTTCACCCTGCTTGCCTCAGTTTCCTCATCTGTCAAGCTGGAGAAGGAAATGGCAAATCACTCTGGTATCTTTGCCAAGAAAACCCCAGGAAGAATCAGGCCCAACTAAAACAACTCAGCAACAATAACAAAATGGAAGAAAGGGGAAAAAAATCTAGTCCTTGGGTGGGGGGGGGTCATCATTTTGGGAGGGGGCTTAAAATAGCTGATTATTATAGTGGGATGTTACTCTGGAATTCCATACTACACTATATGCTCTCTGAGGGATTCCATCGCCCTGAGCATAAGGCTCAATGCTCCCTGTGGCTTAATAAATATTTGGTATCCTTTGTCATTCTGTAATTCCTTGACAGACTGGAAGTTCCCTGCGGCCAGGCGGTTATTATTGTCAAAAGAGATAATATAGTAATTACTGCTGCTCAGTAGTTTCAGTTCCTCTGACTCGGTGACCCCATTTGGGGTTTTCTTGGCAGAGATGCTGAAGGGGTTGGCCATTTCCTTCTCCAGTTCATTTGACAGATGAGGAAACTGAGGCCAACAGGGTGAAGTGACTTGCCCAGGGTCACACAGCTAGGACGTGTCAGAGGCCAGATTTGAACTCAGGCCTTGTTGCTCTGCGCAAACCTTAAATCTCAGCATTAATGTGAACTGTTATTATAGCCTTCCCTGGGTCAGCTGCTTCTTCTTCTCCTTCCTTCCCCTCCTCTTTTCCTCCTTCCTCCTATTCCTCTTTGTCCTCCTCTTACCCCTAGCCCTGGTCCTCCACTCAGAGCCACATTATTTTCATCTATCCTGGGAGCGCTCCACACACAATCAATGCTGAATAAATAAATGTTGGCAAAACTCTCTATTAGCCAACCCTGAAAAAGCAGGGATATCTTCTTAGCTGAGTTCTCCAGCCCAACCTAGCTTCTGCCCCAAACTCATACTCACTCACTGTTTCCTGAATTCCCTTAACAGCCTGGAGGGTAGGGGCCTCTTCTGAGCTAAATCTACATCCTCCGGGGATCCTGCACACTGCTCTGTATACAACTGGTGCTCAAGAAACATCTGGCAAATTCTCTAATGGATTCTGAACTCCTTCGGGCCGGTGCCTACTCTGTGCCAGGCACTGTGCTAAGTACTCAAGATAGAAAGAAAAGCAAAAATCAAATTGGACAAACAAAAGACCCAGTCCCTGTTCCAAATGAGCTCATGGGCTAATGGAGAGATGTCCGAATGAACTGTATCCAGGATAAATCCAAGATAATCAACAGAGGGAAGGCCCTGGAATCCAGAGGGATCGGGGAAAGGCTTCCTGTGAAAGGTAGGATTCTAGCTGGGACTTGAAGGAAGCCAGGAGGCAGAGAAGAGGGGGGAGGGCATTCCTGGCAGGGGGCACAGCCAGTGAAAATGCCCAGAGTCTAGAGATAGAGAGTTTTGTTCAAAGAACAGCCAGGAGGCCCATGACACTGGAACATAGAATCTGGGTGGGAGGGTGGCAGTGGGAAGGGGGGGGGCGGTGATATATAAGTTGTTCTTTTTGTTTCTTCTTTGTTCCCCAGGAGAACTGGGAAGGTGATATCATGACTTGCGAGTGAATTGGATTTAATTGAGGCAGGGCTGTGCAAAGTCAGCAGCCTCACTCTCCTCTGAAGCCATCTGGGTCCAGTGGCCAGATACAGACCAGGATGAGTACAGATGTAAGGTGTGAGAAGACTTGAAAGGTGGAGGGAGGCCAGGTTAGGAAGGACTTTGAACACCAAACTGAGGATTTTCTATCTGAGCCTGAAAGTGATAGGGAATTATTTCTCCTCCTCCTCCTCCTCCTCCTCTTCCTCCTTCTCCTTCTTCTTCATTATTCTTATTAATCTAGAATTTGAGTAAGAAAGTATACCTTAATAAGATCTTTCTGTGATTGAGTGGGGAGAGATTTGTGGCAAAATCTTTGGACAGGAGCCTCTTATCTTATCCCCATGTTTCCCTCAATATCTAGCACAAGGCTATATACACAGTAGGTGCTTAATAAGTGCTGAAGTATATCTTAGAAGGTAAGCTCAAGAGACCAGGGACTATGCTTCAGTCTTCTCCAAGACTGTGCACCAGGCTTTGATCACAGTAAACATTCAACAGACATTGACTTGAATGGTGAAGGATGGGTGTGGAGGAGACGGGAGAAGCTGGACTGAGCCAGCTGTCTGCTCCGGGAAGGGCGATTCCTTCGCCTTAATCCTCCTCCTAATGAGGAGGCGAGCTGCCACAGCTGGCCGCAGAAGGCTCAGAGACCGGTTAGTGACCCCTTCCTTCCGTGGCAGTTCTGCTAGTCCTGCTCTCCTTAGGAATTGAGTAAAAGGCTCCTGACCCAAATGAACGCGAACCTGGTCCCAAATCTGGGACTCTGGTCTCCTTGGGGAGGATAGAAGCAAGAGGCTTTGGCTTCCGGAAGAAGATACCTCCCTCGAGGGGAGCAAAGAGGAATTGGACGATAGTCCCATGACCCTCCTTTGCTACCTCTCACCCTCACCTCCGCCCCGGCCCAGGCAGATGTCTCAGGCCACTAGTGCCGGGAGGGTGAAAATGCACCTAGGAATATCAAGGCAATGGGTCAAACGAGAGACAGGTCTGGGACCAAGAGCCAAGATCGGGGGACCCAGGATGGCAGCAGCCCTTTGAGAGGCAGCAAAGACGCTCTCGGAGGCAGCTGAACTTGGAGTGGAGAGATCTGGGTGTCCTGATCTCTGCTGAGTCTCCAACTGCCTGCTGGGTATCACCTGGATGTGCCAGTGGGACTACCCTCATTCACTCATTCATGGCATACATTGAGCACCTATTATGTGCCAGGCACTGGGTATACAAAGACAAAAAAGACACACTGCCTGTCCTTATCTTCTGTTGGATGAAAACAACACTTAAAACCCAAACAAAGTAGATAATTAATGAAAATATTGTAACGTTTTCAGTTGTGTCCGACTTTCTGTGATCCCATTTGGGGTTTTCTTGGCAAAGCTACTGGAATGATTTGCCATTTCCTTCTTCAGCTTATTTGACAGACGAGGAAACAGACCAACAAGGTGAAGTGACTTGCCCAGGGTCACACAGCTAGGAAGTGTCTGAGACCAGTTTGAACTCATGTTCTTCCAACTCCAGGGCCAGCATTCTATCCAACTGCACAACCTTACTGCTTGTTAAATGAAAAATAGATCTAAAATCGTTTCGGGAGATGGGCAGAAGGGATGGATGATGGAGCGTTCAATAAACCTGGAAAGTTGGCCTGGAGCTACATTGTAAAGGGCTTTAAAAGCCAAAAAAAGGAGTATGTATGTTATCCTAGAGAGGTAGTAGTGAGCCACAGAAGAGCGACGCTATCAGACATGTCCTTGGAAAGAGCCATTTGACAGCTGTGTGGACCGTGGCTGGAGGCGAGGAGACCAGTTAGAGAACAGGCTCTCTTAGAGACCCGGCCTACTCGTCCTAGGCCTCAGAATTGACCTGGTCACACCATAGCCGTTGACCCTGACTCAAGACAAGTCGACAGATTCCTTGGTTCCAGGGGTACCAGTGACATCTATCCATCAACACCAAGCTCGAGGGGCCTGAGCTGCTGCAAGGGGACTGCAAGCAAGGCTCAGCCTCCTTTCTTTCTGCCTCCCCACCCTCTTCCTCCAGGCTGGGCTAGCTAATTCCAACAGTTTCTTCTGGCTCTGGTGGATCCCCAGTTCTGTCCCAGCGCAGTCACTCGAAGTTCTAAAGTCTTTCCCAGCTCTGACGCTCTATGTCCTCTGTCCTAGGGCCCCTCCAAGCATTGATAGGAACCCCAAAGAGTGACAAAATAAAAGATGCCATCGAGGAATTGTCTAAGGCCACGAGGGGGCACCACAGTGCATGGAGCGCTGGGCAGGGAGTCAGGAAAAGTTCAAATCCAGCCTCAGACACTTCCTAGCTATGGGACCCTTGGTCTGCTTCGACGTCCTCATCTGTAAACTGGCAGTAACAGCAGCACCTCTCCCCCAGAGTCCTAGTGAGGATCCAGTAAGAGGATAATTGCAGAGTGCCTAGCACGGTGCCTAGAGCACAGTAGGTACTATCTCAGTAAGTTGTTATGATGATTGGCAGAGAAAGAGGGCTGGTCCCCTGGCTGAGGGGGCTAAGGTCTCCAGGGTTCCTTCCGTTTCTCCTTGCTCAGGGGAGGCAAGCACATGTGAACCTCAAAGCTCCGTAGACACGGACGACATGGGGTTATTATTAGGGTTCTCAGCCCCACTTCTCCTCAGGCCTTCAGCCTTTTCTGTAAAAGGAGAGAGTACTTGATTGGTAGTCTCTGAGGTCTCTTCCTACTCGAGCCCCGACAAGACTATGAACCTAGCTGCTCTCATGAAAAGAGGGCTGGAACTGGTGCCACCCAGGACCTCCCTTTGAATCTGACCCTCTTAGCTTCCCAATCTGTAAAATGGGAATGCTTCGGAGAGTGGTGGGTGAGGCTCAAAGACCCCGACATGACTATGTCAGTGTGCTAGATTCTTGCCTTACCTGGGCAGGCTCACCTTTCTCTTTGGGCGGGGAAGGACAATGACAATTGGATGGTTGGGTGGATGGCGGGAAAGCCAAGGAAGCGAGCTGTCAGCTTGGCAGTGTCCACCAGGGGGCAGATCGTAGTTGCTGATTTCCAGAAAGGAGAAGGCGGGGATGGGGAAGGGAAGGGAAAGTCCAAGTCTCCTCCTCTGCCCGGCTTTCCCTTTTCCAGAAGGCTTCAGGGCCTGAGGTGATGCTGCATTGAATGACAGGTTGTGCCTGGAGCTGAGGAAGACAGAAAACAACCAGCCTGGACTTGGAGCCACAGGGCTTGGCTGCAATCTTACTGACTGGACAAGTCACTCCCCTCCCCCCTTGTGTCAGCTTCCTCCCCAGTAAAATGACAGGGGCATTGGACAGCTAGGTGGATGGAAAGCTGGGCCTGGAGTCAGGAAGATCTGAGTTCAAATCCAGGCCTCTGCTGAGTGATCCTGGGCAAGTCACTTAACCCTGCTTGCCTTAGTTTCCTCACCTGTAAAATGAGCTAGAGGAGGAAGTGACAAACCACTCCAGGATCTCTGCCAAGAAAACACCAGATGGGATCAGAAGAGTCAGACACGACTGAAAATAACAGCTGGATCTCCTCATTCTATAGATAAGGAGCTTACTTAACGTCACAAAGAGAGGGCTTCCAGCTCTTGGTCCGATGACCACTGCAAGACTTGTCCTGCCCTGGAGGTTGGGAGGAGGGGAAGGAGGGAGGGCAAGGCTCCCCTCAAGATTTAGGGCTCTCTCTGCTAGGTCTCAGGCTCCTGTCCCCCAAGCTCTCATTGAGCCCCAGTTGGCAGGGCAGGTCCCTAGGAAACAAGTCCCAATGTGCCAGGGGTGAAGGGCCTCGGAGATGGGGAGCTAACCAGCTTAGAGACTGAAAATGTAGGGAGGGGAGAAAGGAACAGAGGATAGCTGCGTCCTATCCTAGATCCAAGGCTGAAAGGACCTACCCTATTGCTTCACAGATGGGGAAACCTCATTGGCCCCTGAGGAACTGGACCAAAATCTGGCTGCTGAACTGGATCTGAACCCAGGTCTGCTGACTCCCAAACCAGTGGCTGTTCCTGGCTAATACCTCCTGGCTAACAAATGTTTGTGACTTTTTGACTAACCAAGTCTACTGCACTTCCTCTTCAGTAGAGGCCTTAGAGAGTGAGCTGGAAAACTGAGGACGGATAGGTGGAAGGTCCTGGTGGGGAGAGGCGGGGCTGGCAGCCTAGACAACTGGCCCCTAGCTGCTCAAGTCTGATCTCCACCTCAGTGATGACTTACAGAGACTTTGAGGCAAAGTCAATAGAATATTGGACTTTGGAGTCAGGAAGAGCTGCATTCAAACCCTACCTCTGATTCTTGTGTGCCAGTTGTGTGATATCTCAGGCAAATTTCTAAGATGGTAAGTTTCAGGTGGTTGCCTTGCTGTTTCCCTTTGGGAAGGGAGTCTTCAATCAATAAACATTTATTAAGCACCTATCTACGTGCCAGGCTCTGTTGTAAGTGCTGGAAATATAAAGAGAAGCAAAGACAGTCCCTGCCCTCAAGAAGCTTATGCTTTGACAAAATCTTGCTGCCATTTTGGATCTCAGTTTCTTTCAAGTTTTTCAGATTCTAATTTCATTATCTCCTTCTAATCCATTGACAAGTATTAATTAAGCGCCTAGTATGTGCCAGGTGCCAGGAATGCAAAGACAAAAAATGAAATGAGGATTATTGGGGAGATGATATATACATATGTATATAAAATAAAAAAAATCAATTCAAGGTAGTTATAGATGAAGTTTAGGAAGGGAAGGCATTAGCAGTTGTGTGGGAGAGGGGGAAAGGTAAAGCTTTGTTCAGAAGGTGGTGTTTCAAGTGAGTCTTGAAGGAAGGGAGAAAATTGGAGGTGGAGTAGAGAAAGGGATGAATTCTAGGCCTGGGGGAAGGAAGGCCAGTACAAAGACCCAGAGGGGAGAGACAGAGTGCCCCGAGTGTAGGACAGAGAGAAATCCAGTCTGGCCAGACTGTAAGGGATAATGAAGGTGGCCCGGTTCTTGGGGGCTTTAAAAGCTGAATGGAGGAGTTTATACAGGGTGTTCCTAAAGTCTGGACACATAGGCAATTGATGGCAATGCGGAGTTACTGCATCGAATTCACATGAACTTTGCAAAGAGCATCAACCTTTGCATCACAAGTGAATTGAAGATGTTATTTGTTAATATTCCAATTAAATAAAATGTTGTTGAAAATTTCATTCATTTCATTTCTTGAAAATACGCATTTGTGCCTGTGTGTGCAGACTTTAGGAACACCCTGTACAGCATCCTAAAGTAACAAGAGCCTGTGGCTTGCTGAAAACCATTTTGGCAGCTACAGGAGTGGACAGAGGTGAGGCAGGGAGGCCAATTAGGAGGCTACTGTAATTGTACGGGGGATCCTGACAAGGGTCCGACTAAGGTAATTGGATTATAATAAGAAGAGGACCTATTTGAAGTGGTTTGGAGGTAGAAACAGCATGATTTGACAACTGCCTGGATACTCGGGGTGAGGAAGAGTGAGGAGTTGGGAATCTGGGAGGCACCCTCATCGAAAGTAGGTAAAGTCAGTTGGGGGGGGGGAGATAATGAGTTCTGTTTGGAGGAGCTGAGTTTTAGGTGCCTGCAGGGCATCCAGTTTGAAATTATTCCTGTCCCTGAAATATTCATCCACAGAGATCTTTGAGCTCCCAGGGGTGAGCTTGCTAGCTAGCTACCAGAAGGGAAAGTCCAGGCATCATCTTCATTACAGGAGTTACAATTGTTCTTTGAGTTAGAACCAGAGGAATGCCTCGGGGCATTCTGTAGATCTTCTGTGGAGGTTTTGTGGGAGGACAAGAATCCAACAACCTGACAGCGCTCGAAAGGGATCTCAGTGGCCATCTAATCCAAGCCAAACCTGCAAAACGCCCACTACAGCATCCCTGGTAAGCGGTCCGCCAAGGTCTGCCTGAAGACTTCTAAGGAAGGAGACGCTGCTACCTCCTGAGGTGACCCTGACCTCTAGTCTCAGTCCGTCTTTGCAATCCTGCCCTCTGCTCCTGGATCCATCTGGCATGGGCTCAAGGCTCTTCACTCTCCTGTCACCCTCCTCTGGAGACTCTTATCAACGTCCTTTTCAGAACATGGTGCCCAGAATCGAAAATAACACTCCAGATCTAGTCTGATCAGAACAGGGAAGAGAGGATCTTGGATATAGACCTTAGAGATCATCTAGTCCAATCCCCTCATTTTACAGATGAAGAAACTGAGGCAGAGGCAGGTGAAGTGTCTTACCCAGGGTCAGGTGGCAAGTAACAGTGTTGAGATTTGAACCTAGGTCCTCCAGTTCCAGTTCCAGCACCCTTTGCATGATACCGTACTGTCTCGAGGTGGGACTCTCACCTCCTTATCCCTGGGATCTAGGCCTCTCTCCATGCGGCCCAAGATGATCGCATTAGTTTTTTTGTCAGCCCTGTCCTGTGGGTGACTCATATTGCAGACTGTGCAGTCCACTAAAACCCCTGGGTCTTTTTGTGACCAACTCCAACAGGCTGAGCAGGCCCAGAGGCAGGGAGAGGGAAGGAGGTCTTCTGCACAAGCAGCTGGGCTAAGGGTGTACTCACATTGAGAAGATCACAGTCTCCACGAATTATCAAAATTAAATATTTCCTTCACTTTCCTATGGAAAACATTTCACTTGTTTAAGATGGAGGAAGGGCAAGGCAATCTAGTGGGAAGTGTGTCTCTTGGCATCAGGAGACCTACGTTTTAGTCCTGGTACCGCCTGTGTGTGAGTGTGGGCATCTCAGTTTCCTCATCTCTAAGATGGGTTTAATAATCTCATACTACCTCTCTCACAGGGTAAGCTGCTTTGGAAACCTTAAAATGTCCCAAGACCTGCGAGCTCTCTTAAGTATCCAGAATTGTTCAGTTGTGTTAACCTCCATGTTTGGTGAACATAACAGCTTCAGCCAGGGAATTCCAAGGGGGCAATTAGGAAATACGAGTTAATAACCACCTTGTAGGTGCCCAGGGCTACGAGCAGGGAAGCTGTCACTTGGAGCCTCCCTGTCATGTCTGGCTGAGGAGGGCAGTGTGCCAGGGTCGGGGGAGACCCCTGATCCTCCTTGAGGTGTTGGGGCAGGGACCTGAGTTTCAGCTGGCTTCCTTTGCCCCTCTCCTTTCCCATCCCCACTGCAGCTGTTAGGATCATGGGGTATCTTTGGGGCTGTTGTACTTGGCTGGTCACAGCCATCAGCTAGCAATCGGATCGGCAGCGAATAAGGTAACGGAATGGAGATGATTTTCAGAGGGATAGGTGGGTCGACTGACAGAGAGATAGAGTGATAGTAACTGATTCATATAGTGCTTTAATAATGATAATAGTAATATGCTACTGCTACTAATACTAATGTGCAAGAGGGATTAGATTCCATTAAAGCATGTATTAGATACCTACTATGTGCTAGGCACTTTGCAAAGCACTGAGGATACAAAAATAAGAAATATTAGGTGCCTACTATGTGCTAGGTACTCTGCTAAGTAACGAGGGTACAAAAAATAATATTAGATGCCTACTATGTGCTAGGCACTCTGCTGTACAAAAATAAGAAAGATAAGACAGTATCTACTCTCAGGATGCTTATGTTCTAAAGGGGAAAATGGGAGTGGGAGGAAGTAGGTGTCAGAGAGTCCTCACCGGGCCAGGCTGCCTCAGGTGTGGAGCTAGAGCAGACAGAAGCCAGAAAGCAGCATTTAGAAAAGGCTTCACAAGCACGTCACCTCATGTGAGGTAGGCATCCTCACTCTCACTTTACAGATGAGGCAATGGAGTCTGAGAGGTGATTCGCTTGTATAGTCACATTGCTACTGTCTGAAGAAGGAATCTTCCTGACTCTGAGGCCCTGCCCTCTCCGCTGTGCCCCCTAGATCCCGCTTCATTTGACTCATTTGTTCTGTTTGGCCCCAGAAAGCAGTAGGGCCAATCACAATAACTTCTATTTTCCTAGAACGTTCCTCATAAGGGTCTTATGGAGGACGTAATACAGGGATTATGATTCCCATTTTACAGAAGAGACTGAGGCCGAGAGAGGTGGGATAGCTTGCCTGAAGTCACTGAGGTCTTCAAAGGCAAGGCCAGCCCTGTTTCCCTACACCACTCAGGGTGGAAATTTGAGGGTAGGCACATTTCAGCTCCACTGGAGGGCAAAGTTCTTAATTGGAGCTGCCTCCAAGTGCAGTGGACTTGCCTGGACAGATAGCTGAGTTCCCCATCGCTGGAGATCTTCCAGTGCCCAGTGAACAGACGTGAAAAGACAGCTGGCTTGGGAGTCATGGACCCTGAATTGAAACGTCATCCCTGGTGCACACGACCTGTGCACCTTTGGGCGAGCTGCTTAGCTTTTCTGGGTCTTCATTTTCCCCTCTGTAAAACCAAGGATTTGCACTAGGGGATCTCTGGGATCCCTTGTAGCTGAAGATCTATGAGCTGCTGATAACAATGGTTGATATTCATAGGATTGGACATTCAGAGCTGAGAGGGGTGAAAGGTCAGATGAGATCAAATCAAGCGCTATTATTGTCATTTTTAAAGATATTCAATAATACCCCAAGTGTCTGTCCTCTAGTTCGGTCTCAGAGGAAGCTGAAGTCATCTACCTGTCTTCACACAGGCAGTGTCGGGGGTGGTATTTGAACCCAGGTCCAGCTCTTTCTGCTCCATCCCCTGCTCGGGAGCACGTCCTAGTTTCTCTGCGTCCCCCTCCCTCCATCTCTGCCCCCCAGCTCACTCTCCAATGGAGAGTAGTCCTAGTATTCCCCATCCCGCTTCTGGGGCGCTTTAAGGTTTACGAAATGCTTCCAGGACGTCAGCCCCGCGGGGCGCGCGGTGCAAAGTTTGTGCCGCGGTCGGCGAGTCGCCTCTCCACTCCTCTGTTCGTGCCGTGGGCCGGCAGGGTCCCCGTGGGGCGCGCGGGACCTGTGCGGGCAAGCCCCGAAGGGCCCCGCTTGGGTACCACTCTGGGGATGCTGCGAGGAAGCCGCCAGGATGCCGCAAGGCCCGACACAGCCTCGGCTCTGGGTGTTTCCGGAAGTAGCCTGGGCCCGCCCCCCGTTCGGGGGCGGGGCGGAGGGCGTGGCCAGCTCTTAGCACGCCGTTCGCCGCCCGTTCCGGAGCTGTGGGGACAGAGCCCGGGCGGAGCTTGCAGGAGGAGGCGAGCGATGGGCGGAGGAGCGAGGGGGCGTGTCCAGGGGGCCGGCCGCGCCCGCCCCGCTCTCCTTCGGCCGTTTCCGGAGCCCTCGGCCGGCGCGCGCGCTCCCGCGGCTCCCGCCTTCGGCTGTTTCCGGAGGCCCGCCTCAGCCGGGAGCCGGGCGCCCGGCGCTTCGGCTGTTTCCGGCCGCTGGCGGCGGAAAGAGCCGAGGGCCGGCGGCGGCGGCGGCCATGTTGGGAGCAGCAGGGCCGGCGGCGGCGGCGGCGGCGGCGGCTGCCTGTGAGGCGGGCGCGGAGCGGAGCCGCTGAAGGCAGCGGAGGCGCGGCGCGGGCGGCGCGGGCGGCAAGCGGGCCAGGCGGCGGCGACGCCGAGCGGCGGCCCAGCCCAGCCCGGGCCCGGGCCCGGGGGCCGCCCCGGAGCCGCCCGGAGCCGGCGCGGCCTAGCCCGAGCGGCGCAGCCGCGGGCTGGCGTGAGCGGCCGACCCGGCCTCCCCGCACCCCTGGCCGGGGCCCATGCGGCCGGGGCCCCCGCGCTGAGCCGCCTGGTGCCCGCTGCCCTTCCTCGCAGCCCCCGGGCCCCCGGCCCCGGCGGCACCATGTCCAGCGCCCGGACCCCCCTGCCCACGCTGAACGAGAGGGACACGGAGCAGCAGGTAGGAGCGCGCAGTCCGGGGCCACTGCCCCTGCCCACGCCGTGCCGGCCGGGCCTGCCGTCCCTTCCGTTCCCTCGAGGAAGGCTCCCCTCTTCTCGGTCGCCCCCTCGCAGACGCTGCTCCCCTGGCGTCCTCCGCCGGTCGCCCGCTCCTGTCAGCGCCGCCTGCGCGCCCCCTCCCCCGGCCGGCCCGCCTCCCTCCCCCAGCACCCCCCAGCGCCTGCCCTCCCCGGCTCCCCGGGCAGGCCCATTACGGACCGCCGCGGGGCCCCAGCTCTTGTCGTCTCGCTGTCACTTTCTCCCGGCAACCTGTTGCTCAGCCCGCGCCCGGCCCGGGGTCCGCGTGGCTCCCGCCCCCCCACTCCGGACCCCCGCAGCCCCAGGCAGGGCGGCTCCACCCCGGGCTTCCTCCGCACCCTGTTGGTGCAGAAGTGTCAGCCGGCTCTGGCCGCCCTCCTTCCTCCTCGCGGGTTCGTGGGGAGGCCACGGGCGTCTTCCTGAAACCCGGCGGGGGAGGGGGCGGAGAGCCTGGGCGGGGGTCCCTGCCCCCGTGCGCCGGCAGCCGGGGGTCCACGGCAGCTTGCAGAGCGTCGGTGGCAGCGCTGGAAGCAGACCTCGGGTGCCGGGAGTTTGCGAAGCGCTCTCGGCTCCCCCTCCCCCAGTGTCATTTGTCACCCGAACTTGACCCCCTTCTGACACCCAACCTCGTGGCAGTGAGCGCTGCCCTTCGGGGCTCCCCCGGGCAGGTGCCAGCGGCTGGCAGCTCCTCCTGCCTGCCTCACCCTCCCTTATCTGGAAAGCCTCTCCCCTCTTTGTCTCTGCACCCCCTCGGCCCCCTCTACTCCTCCCCTGACAGCCTAGCAGTCAGCTCCAAGGGGTGTCTGGGAGAAAGGTTTTCCCCTTGACAGTGGAGTCTGCTGTCTTTGCTGGACTGAGTGTCTTTGGGGGTGAAGCAGGATAGAGAGGCGTGTTGGTTGGATTGTTTCGGGGCGGAGCTGGTGACTTCTGACCTTTGGCACCTGAGAGCAGGGACAGAATCTTGACCCCTCCCTTGACAAGCCCCAACTTTTCCCCATCCTCCCTCTGTATCCAAAGACCCCTTTTCTAAACCTGTTCTAATCCGCCCCCCCCAAGACTTTGCTTGAACGAACTCAGTGAACTCTCAGCATTTGGATCTTGACTTTTGAAGTGAGGTCATGGGGTAGGGGTGAGGGTTTTCTGGGATTGTAGATAGGCTGAGCGATGGTTGCCCTTTTCTTGCTGCGTCTGCCTTGAGAGTATTTTCTTTTTCGGGTTCTTTGCTCCCTCAAACAGTAAAACCACCCTATTCACCAGTGGGCTTTCAGTCAGCGTTTGCTGAAGGAGTGGACAGAGGACTGATGGCAGTGTTGGGTGGAAGCTCCCCACTGCCATTTTATTTTATTGCAGCCACTTTAAAGACTGACTGTGAATCTGGGTTATATATCCTCAGTGTACCCCCACCTATAGGATACTCCTTATGTCTCCCCATCATTGTGGATTGAGCTCCTGTTGATAGCCGCTTGACTTTGGGGTTCTGTGGAAGAGATGCTCCCACTAACTTAACCCCAGCTCCTACCCTACGGAAGATCCCAGATTCAGACACCTGAGGACAAGCAGCTCTCCAGCAGGTGACAGCATCCTTCCCCAGAGGAAGCCCATCAAGCTGGAGACGAAGCAGGCATCAGAGCCAAGAAGGAGAAACCCCATCTTGTTGGTCCTTCTGCTGCTTTTCCATGTGAAGGCAGTTTCAGCAGCCAGTTGGGTGCTGCCGAGAGCAGTCCTGAGGTTTCCCCTCCTTGCTGGCAGGGATGTTGTGTGAGGAGACTCCCCACCCCCATGAAAGGTTCTCTATCACTAGGTTTATATCGGAATGACTTAAACTGGTTCTGCCAGAAACAGGTAAACAATTGGCATCTTTGAGCTTTTTCCTCTTTTTTTCCTTTGCACTTTTCCCATGAGCTTTCTGAAAAAAATTAAACACCGCCCCCCTCCCCCCCCAAATGCTGAAGAGCAAAAATAAACCTCATGCTGCAGGGAGATTGCCTGCTCGCTGTTGGTAATCTCTGATAGTCAGGAGTCTGCTTTGGAGGTGCTCTTGGTGACACCTGATTCTGAATTCGCCCCAGACACAACTTCATGTCCTGAAGGGGGTTTCTTCAGTGAGAGGCTGTCCATATACCAACGGCAGAGGTGTCTTGTGCTGTGGCGGGGCAGCATTTGGGGCTGATTTTTTTGCTGGTCAAATGGGGCTCCTGGATTGGAGGCTTGGCAGGCATGAGAGCAGCAACAAAATGACAGCTTGTCTTCTAGCCAGTGGCCACAGTAAGAGGAAAGTGTGGTGAGACATGGCTTTCAGAGTCTCCTTGCTGTTGGCCAGGGTCTGACGTGAATCAGATGCCTTGAAACCTGTCCTATATTTGGGCCTCAGAACCGTCAAGGAAAACAGAGGACTAACCCCCAAGCCCTGTTAGGCAGTGGAAATGCTGGAGCTGCTCTCAGCCTTCTAGGGAGCTCAGAGCATTGCTTTTTTTCCTTTACTCGGTCTTTGGAGAAGAGACCAGACCAGGATCACTTGAGACCCTATGTGGATTATGTGACTGGCTGCCTTCTCTGCTGTGCTTCCAGTCAGCTTGAAGTGGAATATGGCATTGATTGATCCGTTTTCTCTCTGTGAAATGGAGTTAATGATAACATTCTACATCCTACTTGGTTGTTGTGAAGAAAAATCCTTTATAATTCTTTAAAATGCAATAGATAAATGGGTTGCTATTAGTATTTTAATGATTTCTGTGTAGGTAGGTTATGGGTACTGTGATCTGGGACTGTAGGTAGGCCCTGAGTGTCTGGCAGGATACTCCTTTGCCTATGTGGAGAGTTCCTCCTGTCCTGGGCCTGGGCAGGTTGGGAATGTGACTGCACTATCCTAGCCCATCTTAGCTTGGCCCTGGAGCTCAGATCAAGGGGGATTCAGAGCTGGGCAGTGCCAAATTACAGGCTGTGTGTAAGGTGAAAGGTGATTCTGGAAACAATTCCAAGTCAGTCTTGGTCAGTCCTTGGTCAGACCTTCAGCTGCTGCTTTCTGTTGACTTCCAGGAGCAGCCAAACAGGAGATTACAGCTTGATTTAAGGCCATCCTGGGTGTGGTCTCTTGGTTTCTAGTTGAAATTCAACTGGCTTCAGGTTAAAGCTGGCCTTGCAAAGGGACAGGTAGCCCTTCCAAGTTGGAACCAAAGATTGGCTGGAAATTTTTTTTTGGTGACTGTTCTGAGTGGAATTCAGTATTGTAGGTAGGACAGGGCCAAGAGCATTTCTGTAAGCCTGAGAGGTTTGCCCAGTTAGTTCTCTTGGGAAGTCCAAAACTTCCCAGGCCACACTGGTTCCCCTTTGAACACAATGACTCCAGCTCAGTGGGCATCTATCCAGGACTAGGTCCCATGCCTTTGTTAATTCTTTCTCGACTCAGCTTTAGCCACCTGGCTGACATTTCTTCTCTGCTCCTAGGATCTTTCCTTATTCTGCTCCATGTGTATTATCTCAACTGGAATAAATATTTCATGTCCACAGTACAGTCATGCCTTGGGCCTTCTGGTCCATGATTGACAAGTCAGGTAGGAGTTGGGGAAACATCCCACATTGGCCCTGTCAGAGTTCTAGCTTGGTGAAATGAGCTGCCCAGCACTCCCTGGACCCATTAACAGAGTGAGTTTGAGCTGCTATGTAACTCTTGGGCTCTCTCCCAGCTTTAGCAGACTGAAAGGTCTGGGGTGGTCTTCCTTTCCTCAGATCAGCTCTGTGCCTGGCTGGCAGGCCTTTTCTGAATAAACCAGAAACATCTCTCTTGATCTGGCTCTTCTAGGCCTGGGTTCCCTGACAGTTTTCTATTGACTTCCCACTCAAGTAGAGCTGATAGGTGTTAGGTGTTTGGGAAGTGACCCCTTGAAGTTAGTACAACAGTAGTTTAATAAAGTCACCAACATGGTAGGTCAACTGTGCATTCTCATTCCCTCCCACCTGATGGGAGCTGAGGGCTTTTAGGAATTTTATTTCTGAACCTTGGGCCCCCCAAACCTGTTTCTAGGCTTCATCAAAGCTCAGATGAGTTACTGAAGTGATCTACCTAGTTCTTTCCTACCTGTTTTATGTTTTTTAACCTCTGAAAAGAGGGCAGTGTTGGGCTCTGTGACATCTGGTTAGGGAAAGGGTCCTATCTCCCTGTGCCCCTGTGTTGTCAAGGGTGGAATTCTCCCATCTCCACATAAATTTTCTGAGTGTTTCCCTAGAGGGCTCTCCAGGGCCCCTGTGACTTTCTCTTTTCTAGTGACTATCTCTTGAGATGGTCTCATCTCATCCTGAATCACCATCAAGATTAGGGCAGAGTTGAGGTGACTAACTCAGCCTCAGAACTTTGAGCCTCTTACCAAAGCAGGATGGGTGTGAGCCAGGAAACCTCACTTCTCTTCCCTTTCTTGCCCACCAGACCAGGTCCTCCGTTGGGGGTATAAATAGGTTGGGTCCCTTTATCTGAATGTCTATTTTTGTCTGGGTCCCTGCTGGGAACTCTCTCTACAGTTATCTGTCTTTGGGGAGGGGGATGGTATATGTGTTCTTCCTGAGGCCCCCACCCATTCTGCACATCTCCTATTATCAGTTTTCCCAGGATCAGAAATACATATTTCCTCCTATGAACGGACTACTTTTAGCTTTATAAAGCCCAGTGATCACAAGGTTGGGGGAAGGTGAGCCCCAGAGGGAGAGTTTGTGTTAATGAAATGCTTGGCTCTGGGCTGCTGCCCTTTTTCTTTTTAACTTAGGGAAGGGAGGTGGAACTGGCCAGGGGCTCCTTTGCAGAACCAGTTAAGCTGGTTTCCAGCGATGCCCCATTTTCCTCTGCTGGCTGGGATGTTGGTGACACAAAGGGCTCAGTCCTATGGGGCTTTCCAAGGTTCACTGAAGGCAAGCAAAGATGAGTCCTACAAATAACTCCAGCCTCCAGCCCCCCAGTGCTGAATGTGTCCAGCTGAGTTTGGGGCTGCTCTCCCCGAGGGACGACTTCACCTCCTCCTCCTCCTCCACGCCTTTCTGCTGAGGCTCTCAAAGCACCTCTCTCCACCCTGGTTCATTCTCAGTTTGCTGCTCAATCAGAGGATTTTGACATAGCCAAAGGAAGGGACTTGGCCTGAGGTGGGGTCACCAGTTGCTGAGCCTGGCTGAAAGGCCCAGGTTCCCTGACTTCTAGCCCTTGGCTCTTGGCTGCTGTAATCGGACACTGCTGAGTTCTCTTTGGCCTGCGACCTTTGGGTTTAGGGCTGCCAGGACATCGAGTCCAGGCTTGTTGGGAAAAGAGGTGAAGCTCCGAATGTCTTTTGGAAATTAAAGTGGGATGGGATGGGATCTTGAATCAGCAGCAGGTGGAGAGAGGAGGTGCCCCCTCCTGGGGCTGCTGCTACCCCTGCCAGTGCCACACTTCCTTCTTTGCACAGCAAGTGGGGAACCTGCTCTTCAGGGGATGGGATGGGGCAGGCTCAGGACTAACTTAGCAGGACTGTTTTTCTAGTCCTGCTGTGAAATTAAGGAAGTGCTCTTAGTCTACAGTCAGAGACCGAGAGAGACAGCCAGGGAAAGTGGGGGAGGGGGAGAGAGAGACAGAGAGAGTGTGCTAGAGCGAGCAGGAGAGAATGAGTGGTGGTCTAGGAGCGGAATGCCTGCCTGTGCTTTCTGCATTAGGGGACAGGCTGCTCTTTGCTCTCCAAGTGATTCTCTAATTACTGCTTCCCCTGAGCACCCTCGAGCTGGGGTTTTGTTTTGGTAACTGATATCCTGTGTGCAGGGCGGCCCCCTGTTTCCTCCACCCTCTTCAGACCGGAGGTTCTACTATCTTTCCCCCCACTCCATTGCTTCCCCACTTCTGTTACATGACACCAATGTCCGTTTGTTCTCTGCTGACAGCGTTGATGTCTTTTGTGTCTTGGTACTTTTACATTACAGTCCCATGAGTTTGACCTTTTCTGTTTTGCAATATCAGAGGACAGTGGGGATTGATAAGCTAGCATCCCAAAGCAAGTGAATTATTGGGAGGAAACCCCCTAGCACTTGCCCTACATGACCCTAGACTACCTTGCCTTTTCATCTTTGTTGTAAGCTTCCTCAATGACTGGTATAAGGGATCCAGTTTGGGAGGGCTCTTTGGGGCTGGAGGTGTTCTGCTTTTAGAGCAGGGATCTGAACAATTGTGGAAGCTTGGTCCTGCCACCGAGACTCCATAGGTATTTCATAGTATTTCTAGTATCTTTCTCTCTGATCCTCCTGGGGCTGCCTTCTTTAGCTGGGAGTAATCTGAACAGCCTTTGTATCTCCCACCCCCAGCCGCTCGGCCGCAACCAGCTGTCTGAAGGAGAACAGAAGGCTTGTTGGAGAGGTTCGTGCGCATCTCGAGGACATTTATTTTTCTGAGTGTTTCAGGCTTGTGATTTTATAGTCCTAAGCTTACTCTTGCAAATTTTCATCAAACACCAGAAGAGTTCTGCAAAAATCCGAGCTTGAGATTCCCTTTATTGTGTTCTGTCCTCTCAAATGATCAGTACCATTTAAAGAAGAAAGGCAGGATCTTCTGCTCAAGTCATGGCTCTTTGGCCTCAGACTGCACTCCCTGTTTAAGGATGTGAGTAGGGAGCTTGGCAGTGAATACTCACTTCTAGGGTCTGTTGGGACTTGCTGGGTGGCCTGTGATCTGAGTTCAGGACTTACTTTCCTCAGATCACTTCCCTGGGTAGTATGGAAAGTTTGTCCTTAGGAAGCCTGGGAGACATACCACTATCTGGTTTGGTGACTTTGTGGCATTTATATCCTGGAATGAGGAAATCTCCACTGAGAGTCTGTTGACCTTCACCCTTAATTTTTTTTTATGATTAGCTCCAAAGAAGAGATGTATTCTCTCTCCCACTTCTTTGCGGAAATGGCGAATGGGTCCATAGGCGTGGAACACTAGATAGAAATGTGATTTCCTTCTCCTCTCCACCCCGCCACCCCTTGTTTTGATAGGTTTTGCTGACTTTGTTTCTCTTCTTTACAAATTTTTTTTGGGGGGGTGGTATGAGATGAACCTAGGTGGGGAGGGGAGGGAAATAGGAGGAAATCTAGGTGATATGTAAGTAATCATCAACAAAATCTATTTACAGTGTTTTATTAAGACCATTTGTCTTTATATCATAATCATCTCACCACCCCCAATTAAAACCTCTTTATAACAATGGAAAATATCCGATGAGGTGACAGCATCTGACAGTATAGAGAGCAGACTGTGACTGAGGGGCCAGATCCCACCGTAGCCACCTGGTTTTGCATCATATTTTATTTGCTTTCCATTATTGTTAAATAATCATTTAAAATGTAAAAACCATCCTCAGCTTGGGTCATATGAAAACAGGTAGTGAGCCGAGTTGGCCCTTGGGCTGCACTTTGCCAGCCTCTGGTACATGCTTGTCTCTCTTCTCATAGGCCCCTAGCTCCGTGCTGTGGAGGGCATTTTTTTTTTTTTCATTTCTCATCACCTCCACCCTCGCTGCCTTCTGTAACCTGTCTTCCCTGCTGAGAGACCACAAAGCTCCTTCCCAGGGAACATTCGCCAAGGCAGAACAAGAAGTCATGTTCCCGCAGATTTACAAGGTGAATTCCTCAAGACAAAACAGTGAGGTCATGCTGGTATTGTCTCCGATTTACAGATGGGGAAACTGAGGCTCACGATGCAGCAAGTGTCAGAGCCAGGATTTCAACCCAGATATTCTGACTCCAAATTCAGAGCTCGCCCTTCTCCACTGTGGCCCAAGTGTAGTCTTGTAGCACATGTGCTGATTAGTGGTATTTTCCTCTTCCTCTCTTCCTTCTGGTGTCTCTGCTAAGGCTTTTTCTATGTGATTTCTCTAAATTCGCCTCCCCTCCCAGCACCACCATGCCCTGGGGATGTTCCAGGTTGTCCCAGCTTTTCCTCTGCTCTGCTGATCCCCGGTTGACTGGCCCTCTGGCCCTTTAAAGGGCTGCTCTGAAACCCTCCCTACGTCATTTCTGTTATCTCTGGACAGATATATTTCTAAGTGCCTTCTGTGCGGTGCTGGGTTTATAAATACAAACAAGTAAGATGATCCCTGCCCTCAGTAAGCTTCTGTTCTAGTGGAGGGAGCTGATAGGAGGTGAGTCCCATGGCCATGATGGGGTGAGTGGAGGGTGGGCAGAAGGGTTTCCCTTCTTTCACCTGTGGTCCAAAGGACAGAGTTTGCTTTCTTTGCCATTCCAAGGGGTCATCACTTGATAGGAGACAGGGAATACCACATTTTGGTTCCTTTTAATGATAGTATGGCAAATCATTGGGCAACCTGGCCCCTAGAAGTCCTCTGTGCTGCTGGAGACAAGTGTCCTGGTTTCCCTGGACCTCCAGGTGTTTTCATGAACTGTGCTGCAGCTGATGCATCCTCCTTTGTGGAAAGGATCTGTAGCCCAGAGGGTGTGAGGCATCCTGGTGTGGTGACTCTGTGGGTATAATGTCCCTGGCTCATCCGTAATAGGAGAGATGTTCTCTCCTGGATCTGTAGAACCACCCTCCAAACTAATGCCTTGTGAGGGAAAGAGAGTAGGCATGGGCACCAAGGCCAGGCCCCAGCACTTCACTTGGTAGTCATGTGCCCCTGGGGCATAGCATCTCTGAGCCTTGGCATCCTCATCTGTAATATGGGGAGAGGAATGCTTGCATTTCCTCTGTAAACTCTAAAGTGAGGTATGAGTTACCATTAGAATTGTTATCTGAGGGTTAAGGATAGTACCCCAGGGACAAGGCCTGACCTTGTGCTGGGCTGTTTCCTTTGATACTCCCTTGGGAGAGGCCTAGGAGGAGACCACTTGGTTTGGGATAGCCACATTTTATGGAAAAGACCTTGAATTCATCCCTAGATCTGGTTGGTTTCTCCTTGGGACTTTTATTATAATCCTCTGTTTCATATTTCCAGAAGTTTATCGATTGGGCTTTAGAAAGGCCTATGCTGACTTGGTGGCAGCCTGTTCTCCGAGTTATTTTTCACTGACCTCTGGGCCTGAAGCCGCATTGGGTGTTTCCATTCTGCCAATTCCACACCATCAGTCTCATCTTTTGGTGATGGGGACTGTTGACTCGCTTAGCTTTTCCGAGGGCAGCAATAAAGGGCTTTTTGGCTGGCTATTGGTCAGGTTTACATTTGAAAACTGCAAGCCTGGCTCTCTCCTTGAAGAACCTTGGGGCCTTTAGCAGCTGGCTACTGGTAGGATCCAGGCTCTTCAGACCCGTCACTCTGACATTGTGCTTTCCTGTTGCTTGCTAATCTTGATTTTGCCACTGTTTCTTACTGAAGCCCGCCTGCCAAATAAATCTTACTCACCTAGCACCACATTTTAGATGCCCCTTTAGGAGGGAGATCTTGGGTCATGTTCTAGCAGAGGTGTGAACTTTATCTCTCAATTTGCATGCCACTTATTAGAGCTAAAAGCAGGGAAATTATGGAGACACACATGAAAACCATTTCTTCCCCCTTGTTTGAGACTTTTTGTTCATGGCACAGCTTCTCCAGCACTCCTGATTTTGTCTCCTTTGCCAGGATGGCCGATGGACAGTTTGGGCCTTACCTTTACAATCACTTCAGCCAGATTAAACAAGTGTTTCCACTGAAACCCCCTCTCCCCTTGCTTAAATCACTCTCTCTCTGAATGACAAGGTGACTTAGAAGTTACCACCACCACCCCACAGTTTTCTGGGAGTCCACTTCTATTTCCTATCATTCAGTGTCTCTCCCTACATTCTGCCATGTTTCCTCTGCCTGATGCCTTTCTGGTTCAGTTCCAGAATTGTTGTCCTGGCTTCAACCACTGGCCCATGTAGGAGATGTAAGAAGGCATTGCTTCCCTGTATCCTTGCTCCTCCAAGGTTTGCTTCTCCTCTTAATTGAGGCCCAGCAGTCCAGACTGGGCCTTGGGCATTTTCCATGTGGCCCTTGGAGGTCCATCTCAGTGTTCCAAGACATTGACTGGGAATCACTGTCTTAATGGGCTTTTGATGTCTCCCTAGGGAGCCAAGGATTCCTCCACCATCTCATTCCCGTTACTTCTTAAGTAATCTGGAGTTACAAAAACTGAAGAGATTTGTGCCCCAGGAGCCCTACCTAGTCTTGCCCAGGCATTAGAACATTCAGCAGGAGAGGGAGGAATTTTTTGAGCTGGGCCTCAGTCTTGAGTGAAGAATAGGATTGTTCAGAATTTGGGCCCGGAGATGTTGACTGTCCCTCCTCCTGTTTTCCTTCTGTCCTTGGCTGATCCATTTAAAGCTGCAGGGGTGGTATAAATGCAGAGATAGCCCCATATCTCTTTTGGGGGCTCCCTATAGCACCTCACAAGAGCGTGTTTGGCTCTCCAATGATTCAAGCGCCAGCTTTGAATCCTGAAGCCGGGTGTGCCCTGCCACCTCTGTCTACCTCCCCAGCATCTGAGAACTGATCTGGTGTCATCAGGGCCTTGAAGGTGGTGCCCATCAAGCTCACCCCCCTCAGGCACAGGGCCCGTGGTCAGCTTAGTCTGGCTGCTCTCCAGGTAAGACTCTTGGCAAGGCTGTTGGGATTCTTTTACTAGAAGATCCCTCCCCAAATGGACATTTGGGTGCTGCCCTGGGCTGTATCTTCAGCCCCATTGAAACAGGCTGGCTTTCCCTTGGATTCCCTTCTCGGTATGGGGCTGTCTGCCACCAGTACACAAAAAGGTACAGAGCACGGGGCTTTTGGCCTGAGCTGCCAAGAAGGCTGGGAGCTGGTAGTGCCAGGCCTCTGGGGTGCCCATGCTGCTTGCCAGTTTATCCCTGGGAGCTGCACTGTGACTGTCCCGCTGATTTCTCTTCATGCTGTTGCTTGTGTAATTCACCCCCATTTCCTGTTTGCACTCATTTGGCCTTTTTCTCTTCTGTTTTACTTCTCTCTTCCAAAACCGATGCTAATGGTGGTGCTCACTGCCCAGCTCCTTTCTCAGAGACCTGAAAGGTCCCTTTCCTTCATTGGTTCGAACTTATTGATGAGGGCCGCAGGGTGTCCGCCCACTGCTTTGAGTTTACAGCCTCGGGACTTGCTGACCTAAGTCCGATTTTGGGTGTGGCGCTCAGGCAGCAGGTCCTGTTCACTTTTATCTTTCCTTTTATGGGACAAGCTGGGAAGGCCTCCATAGATGGGGGAACCCCTGAGTGTCCAGCCTGTGGCAGCCTCAAACCTTTCACTTTCCTCTGAGGGCCTCCCAAAGGAGCCTGCAGTTGTTTGGCATTTCTGTCACTTTAGTACTAGCTCTTGGTTTTGTGGCCACTGAGGCCCTGGGCCTAGTTCAGGATTTAGAAAGGATTTAGAGCTGGAAGGGCAAGTGAGCCTTCCCTGATTCCACCCCCCCCCCCTCCCATTTTACAGAAGACAGAATTGAGACCCAGACAGGGTCACAGCTCAGGTTGGAGTGAGTGTTTTCCAGATTTTCATCTGGGAACCTCTAAGGAGCAGACATGGGATTTGAACTCCAGTCCTTTAACTTCAAGTTCAACATTCTTCCCCTCTGGGGAAGGGCAGGACATTGGGTTTTCCCTTTTATGAGCAGATTCCCCAGGAGCAAGGCAGGAAGAGGCAGCCATTTGAGACCCAGGTGTTCCTTAGAAAAGCTGGGCCTCTGCTTCCATCTAGAGCCCTTGGGGGGATGGAGGTGCCTCTCACTAATGGGGCGGGTCCTTGGGGCTTCTACCCTTCTATGTGGTGTGAATTCCCAGAGAGGAGAGGCCTTACTTTAATTACTGGGATCAGGCTGCCTGATGAGAGGGCTGCCTGTTAATTGATTAGATGGCAATCCTGTACATTGATTTTGAACTGTTGGGAATGTTTTTTCCCATAAATACATTAAGGCTAGGAGAATTTATTTTGGTAGATGGAAAGGCAAAGGCAAGGATGGGATAAACCTTCACATCTTAAGTCTTATTTCTTATGTCCTTAATCTCTAACTTATAATTGGAAAAAAAAAATTCAGTTGACTTCTTTTGCTCCTTATTCTGGGTGCTGAGGGGGTGTCTGCTTTCCTTTGCTTGGCCCCGAGGCCCTTTTGCCCCTCTGTCTCTTCACACCGTCAGACTCCTTTAATTGGTTTGATTTAATTTTTCCTTTGCTTTCTCTCCCCCACCTTCCATTGCAGAATGGATGAACCCTGTTCTGAAATATATTTTTAAAACATTGTTCAAAATCAAACACCCTGCCTTTCTTGAAACCACAGAAACTACTTGTGAAACAACAGATAGGGCTCACTGCCAAGCGGGCGCCAAATCCAGACTGTTAAACACCAATCCCTTAATGACAAAATGGCACACAGGAGATGGAAGCCCACGTGATTGTTGTAGAGAAAAGGGTTTTCTTCAAAATGGAATGTTTAGGTGCTGAGTCCCTACTTCCCCATTTGGGATGGTTGAATTCTAGACATTCTCAGTCGTAAGCCCTTCTGAAATTATCTTGTGTGGCTGCTCTCTTATCAACTCCTGGTTCAGGAGAGGTTTCGTCATTATGTAAGGAGTGTCCCGAAATATAGACCGGCTCCTCCTCCTCTTCTTCCTCCTCTTCCTCCTCCTCCTCCCCCTCCTCCTCCTCTTTCCCCACCAGGGAGGGACAGTGAGGTGGTTCCAGCAAAGCCTTGCAGTGGTTTCTCTTCCCAACCCCACCCCAGCTCACTGGGGTGTTGGAGCTGGCCTTTGGCTCCCACTGGAACTCTTGTTATATACATCCAAACACGTTTGGCATGATTGCTGTGTGGCTTTAATCTCCAGGCATCGAAATGAGATTCTTTAGCTACTTCAGTTTTAAGAATTAGACACTTAATAACAATCTTAGTTTCCAGATCTTGTTCTGATGCTGCATGGTGGTATGGAAGTGGTTGGGAGGAGAGGGGGGTGCGGCGCAGGGGGCTGGGAGTCTCTACTAACAAAACATAGATTCTTGATGGGCCCTCCAGCATGGAATTCTGGTTAGCTTATGGACCTGAGGAGAGAGTGTATCTGAGGACTGTCCTGACTGGCTTAGCTGGGGAGACTGGACTTTTGGCAAAAGTGATTCCCGAGTACCAGATCTTCTGAGTTGCCGAAGACACTCCTGACCCCAACAGTCTCCAGCTTCCTTGGAGAGTTGAGATAGTACTTGGCATGGTGGGTTTTTTTTTTAATTAAAAATAAAATCCCATTGACCTTGCCAGCCAAGCCTGGATTAAGAGCCTGCTGTGTGGCACACACTGTGCTTATGTGCTGGGGATATGACCAGAAATGAAAGGGCCTCATACAAAGTAGGCACTTCAGAAATGTTTGTTGATGGAGACAACATGGACTTGGGTAAGGGCATCCAGAATAAGGTCAAGGTTGAGACAGGACAGGATGGTCTGGGGGTCACAGGCACTGGTGGGGGTGGGGGAGATCAGAGAACTCATCCAGTTGGAGGCAGAGAGAGCTCCCTGGACTTGGAGGATTGGCTATTATGCAGACCCAGAAATAGGAGAGGGAGGGTCGTATGTGAGGAAGGAGGCATGTTCAGGTGAGCTAGTAGGTAGAGTGCTTTACAAGCCTGAAAGCCTCTCTGTATGCATGCTTGTTAGGGCTAGGCTGTGAGGGCTTTACAAACCAAATAGAAGAGTTTCTATGTGAACCTAGAGGCAGTGGAGGTTGTGGAGTTTGAGGAGAGAGTGACAGGGTCAGCCCTCGTGGAGGGAGAGCCTGGAGATCTGGGTTGGCCTCTGTCTGACACGGGGTTGGTTGGGGGGCCAGGACAGAGCCTGGAATGGCTGATGGCAGAGGATGCTAGAAGGAAGAGGTCTCTGGGCTTCCAGAGGAAACTCCAGCCAGGAGAACTTGCTTCTTTGTTTTCTTTCTCAAGAGATGAGAGACTGACTGTATGACCTGTTTGATGGAGGAAAAACGGAAAAGGAGGGAAGAAGGGAGCCCGAGGGCCAGGGATGGAGCGCTGTTCTCAGCCAGCAGGAGGCTTGGCCGTGTCCAGAGCAGTGCCTGTGCCCACTTCACTTCCCTCTGCTTCAGTTTCCTCACCAGGTTGTTGGCATCAAATGAGATAATAGGTATCGAATGCTTCGCAGCCCTTAAAGGCCTACTTACCTGTTAGCTATTATCTGCCATTGAAATAGGAGGGAGGGAATACTATTTGGAGACTTTGGGATCCCAAAAGGAGATACTTAGTTTCTTCTACTCACTGCTACCAAAATGGACTGACAACCCTCTCCTGTCCTTCTGTCGACTTTGGTTTTTTTTTGTTTTTTTTTTTTGCAGCTTCTCTCCTGGAAATCAGAATTTCATATGGAATGTTAATTAACATTAAATGCCTTCTCAGTTGCCTAGCTATTGTTTAGGTATAGGTCATTGGTCAGTCACCCCTCTAAAGCGTATGGATTCATTTGTAACTGCTCTATTCTGGCTTGTCACCTGCTTTCAGTCTGATAATCAGAGTAATTTGCCATGGGACTCTATAGGGTCTCTGAGCTGGAAGAACCAAGGAGACCCTGTTGGACAGATGAGAAAATTGAGAGGTAGAGGGGGAAAGGGACCAGCCTCAGATTATCCAAGGGGTCCAAGTGGCAGAACTGAGCTTGAACTCAGGTCTTTAGCCCACAAGACCGGGGCTAGGGTGGGAAGACAGCCTCAGAGAAGGCTTCATAGGGAGCTGTGATGGTGAGCTGAGGTTCACTCCAGAAAGATCCTGAAATAGCAAGCAAGCACAGATGATGAAACCAAGGACCAGAGTTGAAATCCTGGCTGGGAGACTTACTCCTTAGGATGGGACCTGGGGCTGGCCCTTTGGCCAATCTGGGACACAGTTTTCTCATTCATAAAAGAAGGGGATTAGGATCCCAAAGGCTCTTTCCACCTCCAAAAATCTGATCTTATGAGGCTGCAACTAGATTTTCTTTTCAGTTTTGTTACTGGCACCTTTCTTGAGAGCCTGTGGCATGGTTTCCATCCTATAGGTGTGTGGTAGGCTAGAGGAAAGAAGACTAAGTGATTCTTCAGCAAGTCTCCCAGGGCTGTTTCTAGAATGATGGACTCCTCCAGTATTTTATCTGCTGTAGAACACATAGTCTTAGAGTAGGGATATTCTCAAGATCTTCAAAGTTTGTAGAGATCCCTGGTGATAGTCATTTGTCCAAAGTAAATAGAGCAGTAATGACCTTTTATTCAGAGCTCCCTGGGTCTGGGACGCTTGGGAGGTGCCTAGAGAAGTCTAGGAGCCCAGCCAGCCTGAATGGCGGGCCAGGATGGAGGAAAGGCCTTCTCCTCACCTTCCTTACGCTTCTAGGCCAGTTCTGTCATTTCCCAGAAAAGAGGGGAACTGCACAGCATGCAGGCCATTTGCCCTGGATTACTAACACAAGTAGTAAGTAGTTGAGCTCAGATTTGAAACCAGGCCCTCTGACTCCCATCCCAAAGCTTATTCCACTTTCCTGTGCTGCCTCTCAACCTTTGTTTACAGTTTTTTTCCCCCAATTTTTAATGATAGCTATTTCCCAACTTGTCGAAGTATCTCTGTGCACTGTCCCTAAGTCTGACAAGGTCTTAGCACCATGGAAGGCACCGTGTTGGAAGGTGGTTGCTGGCCTTGTGATTAGGTATGGGGGCAGGTGGAGAAGGGCCCTCCCTGGTCCTTTGTGATCCATATGCCCAGCTGGTGCGGTCTAGTCATAGAGAAAACAGACCAAGCACTTCCTCCAGATCCCATTGGCCCAGCATGTTGCTGTGTTTTTTACTTTTTCTTTTCCAACACAGATCATCCAGTGGTCTTGATTGCCAGTACATTGGGGAGCACCTGGGGAGAGCATCTCCACTCTGAGGCAGAATTGGGATGGAGACTTTTCCTCCCGGACGTATTTCGTATTTGTCCTTGCTGATTTCTTGCTGATTTGTGTCTCTGATGTTCATTTTTTACCAAATTCTTTGACGATTGAAGTTGTTCTAGACTCCCCGGGTCATTCTGGAAAGGTTCACTAATGCCTAGTGGAATGTGGCTCTCTTAGAAGAAAAAATTCATGAGGAGGTTTGCACTCTTGTTCTTTGGCGTTAAGAGAAAGTTACAGTAGAAAATGGGTGAAGGGAGAAGAGGCTCACGCCTGCCTGGAGTGAGGAGTGGGACCAGGAAAGACCCTCCCAGGCAGCATCTCTGCACACTTACCTGCCGTTGGTCGACCCGTAAAATAATCTGTCACAGGGCTCTTCTTAAACCTGCGATCATGAATATATTTTAGAAATATTTTGATAACTTTTTCAGCAATGTAGTTTATTTTTGCACCTAAAAACATTCTGACTTGACTGATCTGTCCAGGCCATGAGCTTTGCTGGACCATCGAAGGGGTCCAGGACACAGAGTGCAAGGTGAAGAATCCCTGGACTAGCAGGCTTATACATCCTTCCTTCTTTTTCACAAAGATTTGTCCAGGGTTCCAGGAGGAGCTGTAGAAGCCGAGAGGGTGAGGTTGGAGAATTGCCCATGGGCTCCCTCCAGGTCCAGAGGTGGCCAGATCATCTTGTGCCATGAGAGGTTACTGTGAGCTGGAGTAGGAGCAGCAAGCCCTTAGTGGGGGGTCATTGCTGTGGCAGTGCCCCATCTCCTCCGAGGGGGGTGGCTCTGTGTGACAGGCCCTCCCTGGCTTTTAGCCCTCTTATTTTCTGAGCCGTTGCCTGAGGACTGGATCAACTGTGTGTATGTGTGTGTGTCAGTGTGTGTTTGTTGGGGGGTGGGGTGCAGTAGAACGGAGGAGGGCCTGTTAGACTGGTCTGCCCCTGCCCACTGCCTTCCCTCCCTGAAGTGGGGAGGGAGACTGAAACCCCTGTTTGTTGAGCTCCGCTGAGTCAGTCTCTCCTCTAGATTATGCAGCCTAAGGCTGCTCCTCACCCAAGAGTCCCTGGAGTCTCCTGGGCTGCTGTGGGAAGCATGGGTGGGGAGGAGGGCAAGGGCAGGTGCCAGGACCAGGTGTTGGGTGTGTCCTTCATGGTAATAGGGGATGGGTTCTGGCAGAGCAGCCTGACAGGGTGGGCCTGGGGCAGGTCTTGCCCCTTTTGTGAGCCGTGGCTGCTACTGCTGCTGCTGCTGCTTGGATCCACAGTGTCCTGCTGGGGACAGGGAGCAAGAAGCCTTTGTATGGTTGGGGAGGGGGGCAGTGAGGGGTGAGGCTGAGAGAGGAGACATTGGACTGCCCCTGCACACAGTGCTGGCTAAGGAGAGGGGCCTGATGGAAGGCACAGTGGCCTTTAGTGTTGGGTCTCCCATTTATTAACTTTATCTTCCTGAGCAAGTCAGATAACCATTCTGAGCCTCAGTTTCCTCATCTGGAAAATGTCAGAGGGTCCTCTCTGCCTTCCCTACTTCCCATGATTTTTGAGAGGCTCCTAGGATTACAAGCTGAGAGCCAGAAGGAAACTTGGAGGCCATCTGGTCCAGCCCTTTTATTTTACAAGTGAGGAAACTGAGGCCCATGGTCCCATAGTTAGTAAATGTCTAGAGTGGGATGTGAAGCCAAACTCTGTACTCAAGGGAGGGAGTACTTTCTGTGTCCCTTGGGCTGAGATAAGGGATTTGGAAGCACCTTGTCTCTAGCTTTTCTAGGGTTGGCAGTTGTTACCATATTTCCAAACCCTGTTGCCTCCTGTTGCCTCCTGAAGCCTTGCCTTATTTCTGGGGCTACAATCCACATATTCCCTCTGCATTCATCTCCCCCCTCCCCACCCCATTCAAGCAAGATAACTTCCCTTGTGTCCAGTGAGGATTTTAGGTACAATTTGCTTCTGAGGCTTAGACCCTTGGACTGACTTGACTGATCTGTCCAGGCCCAAGACGTCCAAGTCTTCATTTCCTGGTTCGACATGGCTGAAGGACTGGGCTAGTGAAGCATGCTTTGACATCCAGAGCGTCTGAGCTGAAGGGGGTCTGAATGAAGGGCCAACAGGACTGGGATCTGTGGAAGGTCTCCCAGTTTGTGCAGAGCTCCTCCCTCTGAGTCTAGAGTCTCTGCATTCCCTGGGAGGAGAAATCAGCCACCTTAGAGGGTCTGAAGAGGCATGCTGGGAGGGATATCGGCCCAGCTCAGATTACTTCATGGGGGTTACTCTGAAGTGCTGCCAATGACCCGGTGCCCCTCCAAGGGAAGAAAGAAGCCAGAGGGCCCTGAAGCATTTATTGAAAGCTCGTGGCACCTTCTTTCATATGGAAATGGCTGGACCGAGAAAGTGAGGGAGCCTTAGTGAGCTCAGAAGGAAAAGGCAGGAGCCAGCCCCCTGCTGACTTTTGGCTGCCGGGCCTTCCTCACAGCCAGCATCTTGCTTTCCCTCAGAATCCTTCTCAGTGGCATTGGAGTCCTGATCCAGAAGTGTTGAGAAAACTCTCACCTCACTTAGGTGGAGATTTTCTAGACCGGGCCCCTGTCTCTTAAGAGGCCAGCTTTCTGGGCAGACTTCAGGAAAGCTGCATTCTGTCTGGCTCTAGAAGATATTTGGGGCAGCCCCACTCCCTCTTGGGTTCTTCCCAGTGTCTGGGGGGTCAGTGAGATGATGGTAGAAGAGTGGGCTTTGGAATGGACGCCTCCTGAACCTCAGCACTGCTGCTACTGACTGCTTTGCCTGGAACAGGGAGTATTTCAGATTGTTTTTTTTCTGTGTGGACTTCTCCACGAGGGTCCTTCCTTCAGGAGACTAGGGATCCCAGGTCTGTCCTGGCCCAGCTAGGTCTCAGGTGCTTGTCTGTGTGGGCTGGCAAGTTCCTGGTTCTCTCCTTTTTCCCATCCCTCCCCAAGCCTTTCTGGAGCTCACCAGCCCCCTTCTGTGGCAGCCCCAGGTACTGCTGGGGGTAGGAGGAACCAGAACCTATTCCAGAGCTGGTGTTGCACGGCCTTAGCCAATGAGAACCTGGCTGCTCTAAAGTCAGTGATTCCCACACAGTGGCTGGTGGAAGGAAGAGCAGGTAGTTATGTGCTTGTTCCTAGGTGAGGCCGTGCCCTGAGTTGAAGAGAGGGCAGGACCTACCAAAGAAGGATGGGTTGGGAAAGTTGCAGCTGAGGTTTGTCCCAGGGGATGTCAGGCTCCGGATTCACACTGGGAAAGTCATGCTGTTAATGGGGCAGTTTCTTTCCTGGCCACGGGAGGGAACTTACTGTGCAGACAGTTGGACCTCCCTCTCTTGTGGCAGAGAATAATCTTTGTTCCCACGCTGCCCAGCAAAACTCCTTACTGTTGGCTTTCCCTCTGTCTCCCTGAGACCATAAGCCTCCTGGCCTCTCCTGTTCTGTTCCAGGCCTGATGATGGGAACACCAAAGTTCCTGGCAGCCAGCCAGCCCATTCCTGCCCCTTCCCGGTATGTTTGATTACGCCTGATCTGTGCAGTGGGTTGGTTCTCTGGCGTGGGGAGTGACCAGAAGCACTCTGAAGTGTGGGCCTCTCTGCCCCACCGTCGGGGTGGTGCTTGGAAACAGGAAAGTGTGATCTCCCCTCCTCATCACACCCTCCTGCCAAGCAAACCAGAGCTCACCTGCCTCACCTCTCCTGCGGCAGTGATCTGGGGGAAGATTAATGGACGTGTGAGTAGGGAAGCTCCCTTGGGAGCTCATTACCGACTCAGGGCTGAGTTTGTGGTCATGGTTGTGGATCCCTTTGGGCGCTAGTGAAGCCAGGGACTTCCTGAAGAAGCCCAAGCCTGTGCCCATGTCCTAGCTCAGTGAGGAGAGCCCAGGCAGAGGCTTCTGCTGGTGAGCTGCTCTCACCACTCCTTTGGGGACCATTTTTCTAATGAGAGCCACAGTGTCCATCTTCTCCAAGCCGGATTCCTTACTTCTTGCCTTGCATAAGTATATTTGTCCCAGCCAGCCTCCAGGGCAGCCTTCAGGGGAGGTGTAGCTGCCTCTTTGCAGTGATGGCCTTAGTGAGCTTGGGTAAGCTGCATCAGGGCCAGCCTTGGCTTCCTCCTGTAATGGAGAGTACAGCCAAAGTGGACCAGCCTCAGTGCCTAGGGACCCTCCTGAGCTGAGCTGGTCCTTCTTATTGCTTGGACTTGTATCGCAGGGCTCCAGGACCAATCCAGAATTTAGGGGGCTGTGATGAGTAGTCTGTCAAGAAGCTGGAGAGAGGCAAGGCTCATTTTGTAGCCTCCCTGGAGCCACCTTACTTACCTTCCTTCTTGCATTCTTGCTGGGGAGATGTAAAGCCATCTGTCAGGTCCCAGGATCCAGAGGCGGCACTTGAAGGCTGTGATTAGTGTGGACATTGGTTGTGGGAAGTTGTGGTTTGACTTGAGGCATCTAGGAATGGAAGATGGCCTTCTTCAAGCCTCTGGCACTGCCACACATCTCCCCTGCCTTCACACAGCTTCTCAGGGCTGCCAAAGGACTTTGGCAATTTGAACATTAACAGTTAATTGGGGGAGGCCCTTCAGGAACCCTGAATGCTGTTATTCACCATACACCCTCCTTGAACAGTAGAAAACTGAGCAATTTCTCAAGGTCACTCAGTCTTCAGCAGTATTTGGCCTAGTTAGCTGCCTTGGCATCCTAGGAGGTTTCTACTCCTCCATGCTGTGTTCCCAGGGCTCCCTGTGTACCAGGTTTGCCCCCTTCCCTCCCCGCCACAGGTTGTTTTAATCCCGTTGCCTGTAAACAGCTGGAGCAGAGCATGTTTGCCTTGCTCACATGAACTGGTTATCTTTCCATGGGATGACTGGCATCCAAGCTGGAGAGGCTGCAGTCACTTGATGGGGAGAGCTGTCTGCAAGAAGTGTTGCAGACCCCAGGAGGACTTTCCTCAGTTGGATTTAGAAGAAAAATTGGGGGATGTTTCCGATTCCTTCAGGATGAACAAACGGTGCTCTTCTGTAGTGTTTGGGGCAGCTGTTAGAGGAAACTGGCCTTGGAGCAGGTGGTTAGTCATGGAATGCACAACCCAACAGGGGAAGAAAAAAACTCCCCAAAGCAATGATCCTGTAGGGGTGGAGGATGCTGCTGGCTGCCTTGCTCTTGGAATGGAACTCATGGAAGCTGGGACTGACCTTGCACATTTCCCTCCATTCCTAGCTGCTGATCTCAGATGGGGTTTGGACCTCAGAGAGGGGTCTTAAAATCACATCCAATTTCCCCACTGACAGTAACCTATTATAATTAAAACAACAGTAACAAAAATGATCCTTATACAGTGCTTTAAACTCTGCAAAGCCCTTGGCTTAAAGGGGATGGGTACAGGGAGTACTGCGGGTATTATCCCCATCTTCTAGATAAGGGAACGGAAGCCTGGAGGTTAAGGTCACACAGCTCATCAGGAGTGGAGGCAAGTTTAGAATCCAGGTCTTTGTCCAGCACTCGTCCCCTCTGCCATTTACTTGCTTCCCATTGGGTCCTGATGGTGCTGGAAGCCCCCAGGATGGAGCTGGATCTTCTGGACACAGGATGTCTCAAGGCTTTGGTGGCCTCAGTCTGATGAAGTCTCCATCTGCTGCCTCAGAATGCAGTGGGGAGGTGACCTTCATGCCAGCAGAGCCCACGCTCTGACAGGCTTGGAGTACAGGCCTGTTTGCCACCTGTTCAAAGGACGCCTGAGCTCAGTTGAGAGAAAGAAGAGTATTGCCAGAGAAGTGGCCACCAGTGTGTGTGTGTGTGTGTGTGTGTTTAAACCATAGTAGTTAATGCAAGCATACATGGGGGGGGGGTAGCACATGGGTGAAATAAAAGACTGTTTAGAGGAAGATACTCTGGGCACCCAAGGTTCTCCCTAGGGTGGAGAGCAAGTGCATTTCAGATGTTTATATTGGAGCAGACAGTGGGCAGGAGGCTGAGGGTATGGGCCTGGGACTTGTTGGTTCACTTGATGAACCTGAAATAGTACCAGAACAGGGTTTTGTGATGGGGGACTGTGTGACCTTGGAAAAGTCATTGGATTTCTCTGGGCCTTGGTTTCCTCATTTGTAAAATGAGCTGGTGGGTGACTGCTAAGGTCCCTTTTAACTCAGAATCTTGTGATTGTAAAGATGGACACTTCCATCCCTGACCCCAGAGGCAAGATGGGTTACCCAGAATTTGCTAGATAGAGTTGTTGCTCTCCAGGGCGAGTTAGTAAAGCATTTGGAATCTGTACAAATTGTAGTTACTTGGTAATTTGGTTTTTTAATGACATCTCATTTTTGTTTTTAATCAACTAAAATTATTTTCTCCTCTTTATACCTTCCCCCATTGGGGCAAAAAAGAAAACCAATATACCCTGTCATGCAAACCAGGTTCCCTCCTTGCCCTTATCCACAAGCCATTTCTTCTGTCTTAAAGTATTAGTTACTCATCACAGTCTCTTCCACCTTTTGTATGTTTGTCCAGGTTTATTTTGAGGCTTGTAAGTGGATGTCAAGGTGTACACATGTCCAAGCGGCCAGGAAAGCTGGCATTTCTGGTGCTTTAAGGTTTACAAAGCATTTTACCCACATGATCTCCTTTGGCGCTTACAGCAGCCTTGTGAAGGAGGCTCTTGGCCTCATTTTACAGAAGAACCTGAGGCTCATCAAGGAAATGCCCACAGACACACCTTCTGAGCCCAGCTGCAGCATTCTCCCCTCTCAGATGGTCTCAGTAGAGGACTCTGGAGCCTAGGTTTAAACCAAGTCAGAGGCCCGAGTTCTACTTCTGATCCTTGGCCAGTGATGGAACTTCTCTGAGTCCCAGTTTCCTCTTCTATAAAATAGAAACAGTGAGACTTGCAGTCCTGACCTCAGAGGGCTGCAGTGGAGAAAGTATTCAGAAGCCCCCACTCCCCACACCATCAGCTCCCTCTGGCTTGTTCTTGTCCCCTTTAGAATGGTTAGAGACTGGCTTTTTGCTTGTCTCAGTCTCCCCAGCACCTTGTCCTCCCAGTGCTTGGCACACAGCAAGTGCTTAATAAATGCTTTTGACTTGACTTGAGGTATCCCATGTAACTAGCTTCTGTCCCTCCCACACTCATCTTTTCCTAGGGTGCCCCCCTCATTTAGGTTCATGGCTCACTGTCCCCTTCTGGTGAGGGCATGGTGGGTGAGGAGGTGAGAGGAGGGGCCCAGGTGCTGTCCATGATCCATCTTCTGCTCCCTCAGCTTGAAGAAAAAAAGACAGAATGAAGAAAGGGAGGGAAGATGTATCCCTTGTGCTACCTCTCTCCCCACCTTCTCTGTTAGCCTCAGTACACCCCACGTTTTTCTGACCGCAGCCTCGGTTTCCACTAGACCCTCCTCTTAGACTGCCTTTAGCGGGCTGGGCCGCCACCACCTGCTTGGAAGCTCAGAGTGAGCCTTGCTGGGGCTCCTTTTGGAACTCCATGTATTTTCCCATAAAAATTAAAAAAAGACAGGTGGGCGGCACAGGAGATGGAATGCTGGGCCCGGGCTCAGGAAGAACCAGGTTCAGATCCCACCTCAGACTCACCAGATGTGTGATCCTAGACAAGTCATTGAACTGAGGCTTCCTCAGTGGTAAAATGAGGACCATAAATTGTTGTGAGGATCAGATGAGATCATATTTATAAAAGTGTCATATGAATGCTGGTTATAATATTGTTACTATTATTATGTTTCAGTAGTGTCATAGGTTAAATAGGGTTTTTTTGACTGGCTGGTAAGCCATTGTGGCAGAGTTAATACGGCATTGTTCACAGAAGCCAAGAAGACTAGGGTTCAGATCCCTCCCTGGGCACTAGCTGTGTGACTCGGAGCCTTAATTCTCCCTCCCTTGCAGAGTGGCTGTGAGGGTCCCGAGGTAGTATATCTAAAGCCCTTTGCTGGCCTTCAGGTACCATAAATGGGAGTGATTCTTTTTGTTCTGTATAATGCTTGCGTTTGGCATTGCATGATAGGAATTTTAGGTTACATCCCTCAGTCCTCTTTCCCCCAGCCAGCGTGCCTTCCCTTGTACCAAAGATTTTGAAAGAGAAGGAAAAAAAAGGCTCAGCCAGACCAGTGACCACGGTGACTTTGTCTGCTCTGACAGGAGGTACAGAATCCCAAAGGCCCTCACCCCTCCTCGGTGACCCTGTGGAGGATGCTGTTTGTCTTTGATTCCATCTGGGCCTGCTTCCCTCACCTGCAGCACTTCCCCAAAGTCTCTCTGTGCTCCTCTGGATTGTTCATGGTTGTCTTCCTTCTAGTGCAGCAATGTTACATTACATCTGTGTCTACACCTGGGGTAGCCGTTCCCCAATGGAAAGGCAGTGACTTTGTTTCTGGTTCTTGGCTGGTACAGAAAGTGCTTTGGCAATCATTGGTGTGAATAGGGGCCATTCTTTTCTCTTTGACCTCCTTGTACTCTGTGTTTAGAATTGGGACATCAACTTCGTTTCCATGGAAAAATACACTTAGATTTCGAATGTTTGACTTGGACACTGGCTTTGTCAGTAGTGAGACAATTCTCTTGTGGCTGCTGGGAGTTCCTGTCAAATTACCCCAATAGCCAGATGAGAGCATATAGGAGGTGCTTGGCACCTTGTGAATCTGTGGTTTTCTTGTTGTGGGGACAGTCATCACCCTTGGCCAACCTTGGCTGAGGGTGCTTCTTAGCAGACCCGCAGTCCTTTGCCAACCTATATTTAAAGTTTTTCCAGCTTGGGAGGACTTTGCTAGAGTTGATGCTGTCTTTAGTAGAGCCTTTGAGAACACTGGGCCACAGTTAATCAGCAAGCATGTATTAAGTGCTTCCTGTGTTCCAGACAGCATACTAAGTGCTGGAGTTATAGGGTGTGAGGTGCATCAAGTAGCAGCACCAGGATTGGATTGTAGAGCAAGGGAGGGGAGTCGTGGGTGAAAAGATGGGAGAGTTGGGAACCTGGTTGGGAAGAAGTGAAAATGCTAAGCAGAGCAGTTTAGACTTGATCCTGGCAGTGTTGGCAGCCATCCGAGTTCGTTGAATGGGGGTGGGTGGGTGACACAGAGCTTCACCTTTTTAAAGAAAATTCCCTTGGTCACTCAGTGGTGGATGGATGGGGGTGGGGAGGGCCAAGGCAGGATGGCCAATGAGAAAGCTGCTTCACTCATCCAGATGATCGATGATGAGGGCCTGAACTAGGGAGATCACTAGGGAGATCAGAAGACTTTGGAAGAGTCAGCAACCTCCACTCTGACCTGGGACCTCATTGCCATGGAAATTCTTTACAATACAGGTCCTCCATCATTTTGCCACCGGGGCCACCCCACATCCATATCTGCCTATTGTTGTCTCTAGTCCTTACCATGTGATCAGCTTGGCTTTTCTTCCTATCAAACAATTCCTCGGTGACACATTCTATTCCAGTTCTCCTTCCAAGTTCCTCATTGGTTTTATTTTGCAGCCTGCTCCCACCCACTAGGTGCCTCTTTCTCCTTTGCTGGCTGTGCGATGGCCAATGAAAATTCTTTGGAGACTGTTGTGTATAAATCAATAGGGGTAGAATGGTAGCAGTGTTGCTTGGGGGTGGTAAAGGGACACTCTGCTCCTTTCCTCCAACTCATGCCCGTGTGCCATCTATCCCAGATGTACCTGTGAATAAACTTGCACTAGAGGTTTCTTTTTCTTTGTGGAATTTTTAAAAAATATGTTTTTATTGGTATTTTGTTTTTACACCTCCTACAATTCCCCCAAGATCCCTCATTTCTCCTCCTCCCGGAAAACAAATAATAAAGAAGAGGAAAAAGCTAGCTCAGCATAACTAGTGGCCATGTCTTAAAAATATGTTGTGCTCCATCCCTGGAGCCCTGCCACCTCTACCATGGTCCGTCCTTTGGGGCCAGGCTTAGTCTCTAAATTGGCAGCTCTCACTCTCAATGGTTCTGTTGTTCTTTCTGTCTGTGTGATTAAAGCCTAGGTTCCACTTCCGTTCCTTGGCATGAGTTCACTTGAGTCTTCTCATACTTCTCTAAGGGGGCACGAGCACTGGGTCTGGAGCTAGGAAGTCCTGAGGTCAAATCCAGCACCCTCATTATGTGATCCTGTGCTAGTCCCTTAACCTCTGTTTGCCTCAGTTTCCTCAACTGTAAACTGGGCATAGTAATAGCATCTACCTCTTAGGGTTGTTGTGAGGATCAAATGAGACATTTGCAAAGCACTTTGCAAACCTTGAGTTTAGTCATTTCAGTTGCGTCCAACTCTTTGTGACCCCGTTTTTGAAGGTTTTCTTGGCAAAGACACTGTAGTGGTTCACCATTTCCTTCTCCAGCTCATTTTGCATATGAGGAAACTGAGGCAAACATGATGAAGTAACTTGCCCAGGGTCACACAGCTAGTAAGTGTCTGAGGCCTGATTTGAACCCAGGTCTTCTGATTCTAGGTCTGGAATCCACTGAGGCTCAGCACCTCCCTACCTCTCCATCTGTATAAATGGTAGCTGTTATTAATGTAGCTAGTTGCTTATTGTCTTGCGTATCAGACCCTTGATGTCCCGGGGTCTTAGTGCAGTTTTAAACTATTAAAGATTAAATCTGCACTAAAACTTTTGGGACACCCAGTATTTGATCCAAAGATTTTTTTCTTTGACTGCTCTCTTCATTTTTCTAGTTGCATTAATTTTGTTCATGCAAAAACTTAAATTCCATATAACTGAAAAGTTTGCAAGTGTTTTTTGTAATTTTCTCTATCCTGTGTTTAAGGATTCACCCCTTTGATACGAACAAAGAGTTCTTAAAAGAACAATTGCAAAGTAATCACAACCACTTGAAAGAATGCTCTAATAATAAGAAAACTGCAAATCAAAACCACCCTGTGGTTTCACCTCACAGGGGCAAGTTGGCAAAAACGGCCAAAGTAAATGTTGCAAGGGATGTGTGTAGAATGATAGACACCCTTAATGCGTTGTTGGGGCTGTGAAATGATACCGCCATTTTGGAATTCTGCAAACTGACTAAAATGGCCATTTACTGAGGTTATATCCCAAGGAAGCCATTGTAAAAAGAAAGTCCTCATATACACCAAAATATTTATAGCAACCCTTTTTGTGTTAGTGAAGATTGGGAAACAAAGTAGATGCCCATTGATTGGGGAGTGTCTAAACACATCATGGTCCATGGATGTTATGGACCATTCCTATGCTTGAAGAAATGATGAATATCATGATGATGATGAATACAGAAAAGTATGGAAAGAGCTATATAAACTGATGCAGAGTTAAGTCAGCAGAACGGAGAAAACAGTACTCACAGTAACTACAATGATGGTGACAGAAAGAATGAAGACACACTAAAAACCAAAAGTGAATGTGATAAAATGATCAAGATTTAGAAGGACTTGAATGAAAAGAGATGAGAGGATGCCCTCAGCTCACCCCTTTGTGAAGCTAGGAGGTCCATTAGGGTTACAGGTTGCACAGGTATTTGTATTTTTTCATTTTATAGATTAATCATGTTGGGTTTTCCTCCCTTTTTCTTTTCTTTTTGTTTGCTTTTTTTTTTGTCTTTAAAAAAATACTATTTGTTAAATGAGAGGGCTCTCAGCCTGTATACTGGGGAAGACCATGAGGATGTAAAAACAAAAAATATTTATAAAAGCCTTTTTAAAAGAATTTACTTCTTCAGCAGCCATAGCTTGAAACTTACCTTTTCTAATATTTTTCATGGTATGCTCTTCAATATTCAGATCGCTTATCTTTGAGTTTATCATGGTTTATAGTATAAGATGTTGGTCTAAATCTTATTTCTGCCAGACTACTTTCCATTTTCCTGTGTAATTCTTGTCAAGTGGGGAGTTTTTTCCTAGGTAAATTTTTCTGTGGGGGTGGGGGTTGGTTTGGGTGGAATACTAGATAATTGAGGCTTGATTGTTTTTGCTTTTCTTTATGTTACTTGTTCTACTGATTTGCTTTTCTATTTTTTTTTTAAGCTAGTAGCAAATAGTTTTGATGATTACTGTTTTAAAATATAGTTTGAGGTCTGGAACTGCTATTCTGTCTTCATCCTTTTTTTCTTTTGTCTCTAAATGAATTTTGTTACTTTGTATGATTTTGTAAAGTTTGCTTTTGGTAGTTTGATTTTTACAATACTAAAATGATAAATTAATTTCCATAGTATTTTCATTGTGTTGGCACAGCCCAGCCATGGACATTGACTATTCGTCTAATAGTTGTTCTTTATTTCTTTAAGGAGCTTTTTGGAATTATATCTATACAGATTTTGAGTGTGCTTTGGTAAATGATTGCCTCTCTGATATTTTATATGTTTTGTAGTTATTTCAAATGGACTTCTCTCTCTGTTATTCTTTCCTGGATTTTGTTACTACTGTATAAAAATGCTTTTGATTTTGCAGGTTTGTTGTGTGACCTGCTACTTTATAGAAGCTATTGTCTCAGTTAATTTCTTGTAGGTTTTCCATCTTAATGCAAATCATCATCTTGGCAGTAGACAGTCTTCACCTACTTGGTCATTCCTATGTATATGGTCAGGTTAGACTCTTTTTGAGGGGTTACAGATTGAGGAGGCTTTGTAATGTTACAGGATTTGATGCAACCAGTCCCACAGCTTATTTCAGCATTACCATTTTTACAGGTTGCATTGCAGGGCAATCTTCCTGGAGTTTTAGATGTCGATATAAAGCTGGTAGGACTCACGGTCCTAGGTTTCCACCAACCTTACCCCCATGCATGGGTGCCCCCTCTTGGTAAGGCTTTCAGTGACCTGTTTGTTGTATGAAGCAGACAAAACCACAGGCCCGTCAGTGCAAGCTGCAATGTGGGATTTTGCCTATTACAACAGCAACCAGTTGAAATTTTAATTGTTACTTAAGTTGAGTAGCTATAAGAATTTGTGGGTGAGCCCAGGGGGACCATCCTGACATTACTGACCATAGTAAGCATCTTTTAGGATAAGCAGACTCCCCTGTGTTGATCCTGACCTTTTCTCTGGAGAGCCGAGCATTCACCCCTTTTCTTCCTTTCTCAGAGAAGTAAAAAGCATCATAGACCATCTTAACCACTTTCCAAATGAGAATGCACAGGGGCGGCATCTTACTCCAGAGCACAGAATGAGTTATGGAAGGAGCCACGAGTAGAACCTGGCAGTCCTGGTGGCCATCTAGCCTCATACATTGACACACTGAAGGCTGGTTTGAGAAAGTTCAGCCAGAGGGTTAAATATGCACCCAGGTGGAGAGACTTTCAGAAATGCTGAGAGATTTTTTTTTTTTTAAGACCCTGTGTTTCTTTTTTGCTTTGTGTTGGCAAAAACCCCAGGAGGAGACTGGAGATTTTGGGAGAAGATGATTATGCTGGGTGAGTCAACTGAGCTCCCCAGCTGCTGTTTTTAGTTCTTCTGCCTTTGGGTAAGAAAAGGCTCTTTGCTGGGGGGAGGGGTGGGCAGGGGAGTGCTGGCTTACCCAGCTGGACAGGAGGCAGGTTTGTGCGTGTGTGTGCGTGTGTGTGTGCGCGCTCGCGCGTGTGTGTGTACATGCTCTAGAGGGTGTGTGGGAGTGTTGGTAAGAGTGATTTGGGGCATCATGGACATAAGAAGTATCAAAGCAGAGCTCTTAATGTGTGGAAGGATAATAAATGTCTGCTCCACTTCTGAGATAAGTTACTGTCGCTTTTCCAGATCAGCAGTGATAAGAAAGGCCAGAGTCACTATGAATTATAATGGGGAAATCCAGGCTGTGTTTGGTAGCACAGCAGCAAGGGAGACTTTAAAGGCATAAAGAGATGCTCTTATTGAATGGAATTGCCTGATGTTGTCGAAGAAAACGCCCTGAAATGGACACCTTCCCTCTCTATCCCTGGGAACCAGCTTTGAACTCCTCAGCACCAATCTAGCCCCTGGCCTGTTGCTGCTGGCTAACTAGAATCCTGCTTCTGACTGAAAGTTAGAGTAGCTGGTGTCTTTCTTCCATACATGCACAAAAACTTACTGACAACAGACTGGGCAGCCAGAAGACTCCTACTACCCCTTTCCTCTCTGAATAAATAAAATAAAGCTTCTTTCCATCACCATGCGTACTCAGAGATGGGTCTGAGACTATCCTTTGCCTTTCTAATTTAGAAGATCATGTATTGCTTCTTATCTTCCCCCCTGCCCTCTAGTATATGGATATATAGCCAGGTGTTTAGTTACAGAGTTCATGTTACATGAAGTCTGTTCAGTTTTAGCGACTGAAAACAGCTTTTGTCCTCTCCTGATTTGGGACTAGATGAAGACTGTCCTTGGAAGGATAGTCAGGTAAAGTGCTCCTATGGAGGAACCAAATCAGGATAGCCAGGATGAAATGAAGGCTTCAGGGAAAGGGGGGTGAGAGGCCTCTCCTTTTTAAGTCCAGTGAATGATTGTCCAGCATTTACTTATAAACAATACATAATCTTAGAAGAAATCATAAGGCAAGAAGGAGCTCCATAGTCAGTTTAGGGAATCAGAGCCCAACCATTTAGATGGCTCTAGCCAGTCTTTAAGGGGTTGTAGTTGAATTTAAAACCAGTCATGTTTTGGTGGTGGTAGCTGATTTAGTGTGCTTGTCAGGGCACAGTTAGGTGTTTTTTTTACCAATAAACTAACCAGGATCAGTGTTCTTGCCCCTAGACAAATTTTAGCTTTCCCATTGGGTCCAAATCAGTTTTAGCCAGAAGCCAGGCAAGTTAGGCAGACACAGTACCCGCCAAAGGAAACAGCTGAAGTAAAATCAATCCTGGATGAAGCATCTCAGCCTAGTGCTATGTCCTTGTGGTGCCTGCCGAGCTCAGTGGGAAACACCTCTGTTAGTGACCCCAGAAATACTCATCCAGGCCAAGACAAGAACTCCCAATCCCAGTTGGCTTTCTCCACTTGGGTACTTAAGTAGTGGCTGTTGCTTTTTCATTCCCTAGAAAGGCTGGTCCTGTGATTTTGATTGATAGCAATTGGCGTGGGGACAGCTGCTGCCTATATCCAGTGACCACCTCTTGGTGGCTTCAATTTACCAATCGTGTGACTGGTGGAAATTTGTTCTCTCAGATTCTTAGAAGTCTTCAAGGACCCCACAGCCCTACAATGAAGAGTTTCTTGGACTGCTGTCCTGGGTCCTGACGAGTAAAGGAGGCTTCTTCACGAGGGGCAGAGCATGACCTGGAGTCTCTGAGCATTGGAAGAGCCCCCAAGCCCCACAGTGATAGCTCCAACAAGTGATCCTCCAGCTCTGTTCTGTTTTGGGATGGTTCTCTTCTTAATGTACTGCTTTCTGATATCTAACTCAAATGTGCCTCTACAGTTCCTACCCAATGCTCTACCCCTGGTGGCCAGCCCCACTGAAGCTCAGCCTCCTTCCTGATGATGGCCTTAAAATGCATTTTACCTAGGCTCAAAGCCCCAGTTCCTTTGCCTGGTTCTCATCTGGGGTAGACACAAGGCCCTTCACTAGCCTCGTCACCCTCCTTTGGACACCCTCCAGTTTAGAGTCTTCCTAAGACAGGAGCCCACTGCACACAGTGCCCCACATATGGTCAGACCAAGGTATAGGAGAGCAAAGCTGTAGCCTCGGAATTGATGAAGACTATTCTGCTTCGCTCAACTCCAGCGGCTCCCTGTAGCTTTCAGGATCGAATATCAAATATACTCTTTAGCTTTCCAAGCCTTCCATAACCTGGCCCCTTCCTACTTTCCCATGTCCTTGTACCAGCCTCCTCAGTGACACTGGCCTCTTTGCACTTACTAGATGCATATTGATTGACTGATTGCAGTGTTGCTCTTTTGGCTGCCATCTTCAACTGTTGATATTCCCTAAAACCTGACTCTTCACAGATCTGCCCCTTCCTTGTCTTCTACTTGAGAGGTGTCCTGATATAGTGGCAGAGCTGAGAGTTGAGAAACGGAAAGGGAGCTCACCTCCAGTACTTTCTCTGCAGGTGATCCTTGGCAAGTCACTGCAACTCTCTCTGCCTCCGTTTCCTCATTTGTACAGTGGGGATGGTATATCTCTATAGGGTTTTAAGAATCAGATGGGAGGGGCAGGTGTGCTGCGAGTGCATGCGTACGTGAGAGAGAGAGAGAGAATGAGAATCACTTTGTGAATGTGAGTGGTTTGGTCTGGTCCTGTGTCTACCACCATCTATCTGGGTGCTACATTCTAGGGAAGACATGGATTCCCTATAGAGCATCTGGAGGAGGGCAGCTACAATGATGAAGGTCCTTGGGATCATACCATATAAGGGGCAGTTGAAGAACCTGGAAGACAGAAGATATGGGGATGGTCACGTTCGAATGCTGGAAGGGTCGTCATGGAGAAAAGGGCCTAGACATGTTCTGCATGACGACAGAGGGCAGAACTGGTTGAGTCAAGTCATCAAATATGTTAAGTGCCTTCTTTGTATGTTCCAGGCTCTGTTCTAAATTCTGGGGATTACCATGGATCTCTTACTTACCAAATCCACTGATCTCTCCTCAGTGCTCGTCCTTCCTGACTTCTGTGTAGCCTTTGGTGCTGTTGGTCACCCTCTTCCCCTTGTTATTCTCCCTCTTGGTTTATGGCACACCAGTTTCCCCTGGTTCTCCTACTTATTTGACCTCTCCTCAGTCTCCTTTGTACAATCTTCATTCATGCCTGCTAACTGGGGGTGTCTCCCAGAGCTCTATCCTGGTCCCTCTTCTCCTTCTGTACAGCTGCACTTGGGGTTCTCATCAGCTCCCATGGAGTCAGTAACCATCTCCATGCTGGTGATTCTCTCATCTACTTCTCCCTCATCTTCTCTGCCCACCTCCAGTCTCACACCTCCAACTTGCCTTTCAGACGTATAGAACTGGATATCCAGCGGACATCTTTTTTTTTAAATTATTTTTAGTTTTCAACATTCAACTTTTATAAGATTTTGAGTTCTAAATTTTCTCCCCCTCCCCCCTTCCCAGGACGGCATGCGCTCTGATATAGGCTATACATATACATTCATATTAAACGTATTTTCACATTAGTCATGTTAAATGAATTAGAACCAATGGGAGAAACCACAAGGGAGAAGAAACAAAAAGCAAGAGAGCCAGTAGTATGCTTTGATCTGCATCTTTCTCTGGATGTGAATGGCACTTTCCATCATGAGTCTTTTGGAGTTGTCTTAGATACTTGCATTGCTGGAAGGAGCAATCAATCTATCAAAGTTAGTCCTTGCACAGTGTGGCTGTCACTGTGCACAGTGTTCTCCTGGTTCTGCTCACGTCACTCAGCATCAGTTCATATGAGTCTTTCCAGGTTTTTCTGAAGTCCACCTGGTCATCATTTCTTAAGGAAGAATAGCATTCCATTACATTCCTGTACCACAACTTGTTCAGCCATTCCCCAATGGTTGGGCATCCCCTCAGTTTCCAGTTCTTGGCCACCACAAAAAGAGCTGCTAGAAATACTTTTGTACATGTGGGTCCTTTACCCATATTTATGATTGCATTGTCCAGCAGACATCTTAATCTCAACAATCCACAACTAAATTCATCTTTCCCCCTAAACCTTCCCCCTTCCTGATGTCCGTATTACTGTTGAGCACGTCACCATCCTCCCAGGCCTCCTAGCATGAAACCTGGGTGTCATCCTGTACTCCATGCTTTGTCTCACCCCCTCTTTCCAGTATGCTGCCAAGGCCTGTCCAATTTCCCTTTGCAGTATCTCATAACTAGTCTGCTTCTCTCCTGACACTGCCACCACTCTAGTACAGACCCTCATTTCTTCAGCCTGCCTTGAGTCTCTTCCCTACTGTCAACACTCAGCTCTGGCCAAAGTGATTTTCCTAAGCACATTTGATCACGTTACCTCCCCACTCAGCAAATTCCAATAGCTCCCTATTGCCGTCAGGATCAAATACAGAACCTTCTATTTGATGTTCAGTGCCCTTCCTAACCTAAGCCTCTCCTCCCTTCCCAGTCTTCTCACACCTTACTCCCCAAAATGTCCTCTTCCTTCTAGAGACCCTGGCTTCCTGGCTGTTCCTGAAACAAGAACCTCTGTCTCTAGGTTCTGAGCATTTTCTCTCTTTGTCCCAATGCCTGGAATACTCTCCCTCCTCATCCCCCACCTCTCAGCTTCCTCTAAGTCCCAGCTAAAATCCCACCTTCTCTAGGAAGACTTTGCTAATCCTTTTTGGTTCCAGGGCCTTCCCTCTGTTGGTTATTTCATATTTACCTTGTCTATATCTTATTTGTACACAATTGTTTACATGTGACCTCTCTTGCTACATTGTGGGCTCTTTAAGGGCAGATGGTCTTTTTCATTTCTTTGTAGCCCGAGGACTTAGCACAATGCCTGTGACATACTTAATGACGATTATTGACTGACTGACTGAGCCCTCCTGGAGTTCACAGTTGTAAACAACTATGTACAAACAATTTACGGGATAAAAGGCAGGGTGATCCACTGAAGAAAAGTGTTGGTCTTAGCAGGGAATGGGAAAGGCTTCCTGTCAGAGGTGGCACTTTAGCTGGGACTTGAAGGAAGCCAGTAGGCAGAGGTGAGGGGGAACATTCTGGGGATGGGGGACAGATAGGGAGAGTAATGTCTGGAGTCAGGAGATGGAACAGCCAGGGGGTCAAGTGTCACTGAGGAGTAAGATATAAGGAGACTGGGAAGCCAGGAGGGACAGGTTAGGAAGGGCTTGGAATGCCAGAGCATTTTGTATTTGCTCCTGGGGGCCATGAGGAACCCCTGGAATTTATTGGATAGAGGGAATGGCGAGATAGTCACATTTTGGCAGCTAGCTGGGTGGAAGATGGCAGGAGTGGAGAGATACTTGAAGCAGGGAAACCAATCAGCAGGTGCTCAAAGTTATTCATCAGAGGTGATGAGGGTCTGCTCCAGAGGAGAAATAGGGGCATCTTAGGAATTAGGAACAGTGGGGAGGAAGCTCCAGAAAGCCAGATTCCAGATTGCTTTAAGGAAATTCTTCCTGACAAAATTCCCTAAAAATGCAATGGACTATAGGGACTTTCTCCTTGTGAGGTTTTATAATCAAGTTTGGAAGATATCTTCATGGCTGTTAGGATATTCTTAGGCATTAGATTGGACTAGGTGGCTTCAAAGGTATCTTCTACCCATGAGAATTAATGATTCTGTGAGAGAGAGAGAGAGAGAGAAGGAGGGAGGGAGAGACAGACAGGAGGGAGAGAGAGATGCAGAGATCAAATAAGTCTTCTGAAGTTTCTCTGAATTCCTTGTGCTTGGTAGGTTTGGGGGTTTAATAATATTCTTTTGCTTTCATATGCTTCACTCTGTACCTGCACCGTAGTTTCTAAAATAATGGGGTTGGATTAGATAATATTCAAGGTCTTTTCCTACACAAAAATGTGGTGATTGTAGGATACAGGATTAGGGGCTGAACTAGGGCTTGCCCATGGGCAAGAGAAGTCAGGAAGAGGCGGGAGGCCTTGGTTCTCTCAGCAACTTTGTCACCCACTAGCTCGGGTAATTTGGGTGACTGACTGCCCCTCCCTCTGGGCAAAGCCAGGGCTCAGCTCACACCCAGATCATCTGGGGGTCCTTAACTTAGGAGTCTGATCCTACAATTCCACTTGGAGTAGAAGATTGAAGGATAAGCCCTTTCCTTTTCTTAACCCAAGGGCAATAAGCCTCGCCTTTTATTGGTGGGTGTAAGGATGAAGGAGACCCAGTTTGTCAGTTTTCTGTTTTCTGGGCAGCCGGGGTCCTTATCACCAAGTGCTGTGCTTCCCCATGGCATCCTGTTTCTGGGCAGGGCCAGTATGGGCTCTCTTTCCAGCATGGCAGGATCTGACAGAGAGAAGCCAGGGTCTGCCCCCGCCCCAGTCCCAGAGATGTGCCCTGGTCACCAGCACCAAGAGGAGCTGGCCAGAGGACTTCTCAGCTCTGCAGGGGCTAAGTCCTTACATATGATATAGGGACTCAGTCTAGAACTAGAAGAGACCTCAGCTGAGAAGTTTGGAGGCTGAGGAGGTCCCACAATGATCATTAGGCCCTTCCACCCCCGGTTTACCTCAGTTTCCCCAGGTGTCTGCATGCCACCAAACTCATGCTTTCTTTCTCCCTGCCCCCCACCCCCACCCCAGAGTGCAGTCTCTACTGTAATGTGAAGGAACTTGTTAGTTGCCATGGTTACAGTAACCCACTAGTGCAGAAAGGCAAGTGAAGGGATGTGTGTGCGTGCGTGTGTGTGTGTGTGTGTGTGTGTGTGTGTACACGAGTGCGCACATGCACACGTGTGCAAGCGTGTGCTAGCACCTTCCAATCCCCCACCCCCACCCCCCTGCTCCACGTGGTGCTATTGTGCTCTCTTTGCATGGGAGGAAGGAGCTCCAGAGCTAAGTCAGGGAAGAAGGGGTCAAGGTACACTGGCCGGGCCTTAGACAGAATTTCCAAGCTGCCTGTTGCTGGGGATAAGGTGTTTTCTTCTCTCGCCCTTCTCTTGCTGGCAGCTAGAAAGGGTCCTTTTTACCCTTCACCCTTTCCAAGCAAAGGTTTGCCAGACTAGGCTTTAGCCAAGGAGAGGTTTACCCCGCACCAGGACACTGAGGGTCAAAGTGCATGCTTTGCTTTGAGGGGACAAAAGGCCCCAAAGGAAGCAGCTCCTCCATGCTGTCCTGCCCTTTCCTCTTTCCTTGGAGCCTGGGGCTTGTGAGATGGCCGTTGTCTCTATTCACACCAGGGCTCTGCAGGTGTCCGCAGTAGGCCCTGCTTTTGCTCCCAAACAGGGCATGTGGAGGTTATGAGTGAAACCAAGTGCCCCCAGGTGGGCACATCTCTCTGAGCTGAGAGCTGAATGTTCCTCTGGCTTGGGTGGCTGCCCATTAACTTGGTGCTAATTAAATTTTAGCTTCTAGGCCACAGGAAGCTGGAGCTGGATCACCTCTTCATAGCCCACCTTCCCTGGGTGACTCTGACTTTCATCCAAACTTCTCTGTTTGCCATGTGGGGCCTGTGCATTGCCCCCATGTCCTAAGGGCATTCATGGCTCCTGCTAGGAGAACCCTAGGACAGCTATGGACTTCTTACTGGGACCAGCTGCCCCCACTCTCTGACCTCTGTTGTCTGAGAGGCCTTCTCCTTCTGGAGAAGCTTCCGTAGCCTCCTTAGGAAAAAGGGGCAAGACCTTGATTTTCTCCTTTTATTGTATTTGGATGTTAATAAAATTCTGTGATTTTCTAAGTGGGAACTGGAGTATGCCTCCCAGGGTCCAGCCTCTTTACTCTTAAATTTGTTATCTTTGATTTGTTATATTTGATTTCTGTTTCTCAGATTGTGTTTCTGAGTTGTTGGCTCACAACAGTTATGAACCTCTTGAATGCTAAAAGCTTATAAAAGAAGGGACTCTGAACCCCCTGACTTTCAAGTAGAGGCCATCAGCACTGCCTTGGCTGGAGAGGGGGGCACAGCTCACAGCTTTAGTTCCTACCCCTACACCATTCCATGGGGCTGCAGCATCTTAGAGGTGCAGTTTGAGTCCGAGATCCAAAGGAAGTTAGCTTTTACAGAGGTCCAAATGTGATGATGGGACCAAAGTCAGATAGTATTTATTCATTGGCTCTAGCCTCGCTAAGTTCTGGGGATCCCTGCCCTCAATGAGCTTAGTCTATTGGGGGAGATAGCATGCCATCAGCCAAGGGTGAGACTGGAGCAGTTGGGCTAACAGGCTGGAAACCAAACCAGCCAAGGAGCCTACCTTCCTTGGTCTGGTGCCTCGATCTGCCTTTGAGAGGCAGTTTTATCCAGTTGTAGCATGGCTTGTCTCAAACTCTGTGGTTCTTCCCTTCACCTCTTCCCAGTGAGCTTTAGGTAAGAAGGCAGTAAGTGGATTTGGGATTTGCATGGTGGTGGAGGAGGCTGTCATTTCATCCAGCAGCCTGTGAATCCCACTGCCTTCTTCCCTGTGTGCAGCAGCGCTGATTTGTAAACATGTGTGGTTTGAGCATCTTTGGGTAGAGAATACTCTAAGGATAGAGACTAGTGAGGGGACCAGAAGCATTAAAAGGCTTTACCATCTACTTGAAGAGATAGACCAAACAGGAAAGCAAATGGGATTATGAAAAAGGACCTTGGAGATCATTTATTCCAGCTTTCTCATTTTTATGGCCAAGGAAGCTAAGTTCATAGCGATTTAAGTCATTTGACCAAGACACAGAGTGGTCACAGAGGAGAGACCAAGAGGACTGTTTTGGAAGTGGCCAATCTTTGTCTGGGCAGTCCCCCTGGAGAGAAGAGCAGCGGGTGGTCCAAGGCCCCCGGAGAAG